>NW_020897714.1:9651577-10182003 GCF_003984885.1 Neopelma chrysocephalum
GATATCACTCCCTTGCAAGCAAATACAGAGAATAAAGAAGTGAAGGAGTGACAAGTCTCCAGACTAACAAGTCTCTACACTAACTTCAGCACACTGTACTATCCATTCTGGCTCTTGTATTAATTTGTTTGAAATCACATAATTTCAGAGTGTTTATTTACAGACAGTTGTGCTCTAGGTTATTTTCCCAAGCCTGTCATGAGGTAAAATTCTTAATCACACAAGATTAATGGGAAACTAAATGATATAATTTCCATGGATTGCCAAAGGAAACTAATCAGCCCTAGCACAAGAGCATAGCACATCAGAAGTGTGAAGGTCCTTCCATATCTAAATATTTTACTTAAAGGCAGGAAACAGGTTATAGAACCATATTTTGAGTCTTCTCATAGTCACTCAACAAATGCCACTAGAAAAACTCTGCAAAAGTATGAGTTAGGATCAGCTTCCCCTGTTACTCCTCATATGACATTCTCTAGACCCTTCACCAGCTTTGTTGCCCTTCTCTGGACATGCTCCAGCACCTCAATTTTTTTTTTTAAATGAGGGGTCCAGAACTGGACACAGTACACAAGGTGCGGCCTCACCAGTGCCAGGTACAGAGAAACAATCGCTTTCCTGGTTCTGCTGGTCACACTATATCTGATACAAGCCAGGATGCTATCAGGATGCAATTGGTCTTTTTGACCACCTGGGCACAGTGTTGGCTCATGTTTAGCTGGCAGTCAACCAGCACCCCTAGGTCCTTTTCTGCTGGGCCCCTTTCCAGTCACTCTTCCCCCAACCTGTAGCTTTGCACAGTGTCGTTGTGCAGGACTCAACACTTGGCCTTGTGGAACCTCACAGAATTGGTCTTGGCCCACCAATCCATCCTGTCCAGATTCCTCTACAGAACCTTCACATCTTCCAGCAAATCAACACTCCCAGTCAACTGCAAACATACTGAGGGTGCACTTGGTCCCCTCATCCAGATCATCCATTTAATAAAGATATTAAACAGGACTGATCCCAATGCTGAGCCCCAGGGAACACCACTGGTGACTGTCTACCAACTGGATGCAGCACTGTTCACCACCACTCTCTGGGCCTGGCCATCCAGCCAGCTCTTAACCCAGCAGAGAGTGCCCCTGTTCAAGCCATGGGCTGCCACCTTCTTCAGGAGAATGCCATGGGAGACTGCATCAAAGGCTTTACTGAAGTCCAGTAGACTACATCCACAGCCTTTCCCTCATGTGGGAACAAGCTGAGTCAGATGCACCTGCATTTAGTTAATTAGAACCAAAAAGGAGGATCAACCTTAACGAGTGTTTTGACAAAGAGAATGCTGTGTTCTCAAAGTGGAAAACCACTTAATGGCCTGCATGATAGCGTGTATGCTTTTTCCCATGGCTGAAAATAGACTCAACATGATACGAGTGCAAATGTGTGGGATCAAAACACCAATTTAGCAAGATCCTGGGAATTCTGGTTAAATTAAAGACAACATCAGGTGCTGTTTACAAAAGAATATGAATAAAAGGGAAATGCAGAAAGAGATCTGTGGAGGATCCTGAAAATCAAATGGTGTGTGTGTGCAGTCCCATTTCTTCATCATCCATACCTCATCCACTAGGCAGGACAGCTGGTCAAAAATCAGGTTTTTCAGGCAGAACCTGCCTTTTCTAAACCCATGTTGTGTGGGCCCAGTCTCTGGGTTGTCCTGTACATGCCATGTGACAGTGCTCAAGATGATCTGTTCTATAACCTTCCCGAGCACTGATGTCAGGCTGACTGACCTGTAGTTCACCAGGTCCTCCTTCCAGTTGTTCTTAAAGATGGACATCACATTGCCTAACATCCAGTTATCTGAGACCTCCCCAATTAGCTAGGGCTGATGACAAATGACAGAGCTTGGTGAGCTCTTATGCCAGTTCCCTCAGTACCCTCATGGGAATCCCATCCAACCCCATAGACTTTTGATTGTCTAAGTGGCTCAGCAGGTCACTAACTACCTCCTCCTGGATTATTGGGGGTGTATGCTGCTCCCTATCTTTGTCTACCAGCTCAGGGGGATGGTTGCCCTGAATCATATTTTCCTATATGGCATACTGGATTAAAACTTTTTCTGGAAGAGTTTTAAAAGAATACATGAAAAGGAAGAGAAGAGGTGGACAACACAGAGATAACTGAAAAGTTTATGAAGTTTAATTTTCTATTATTATTGTGAAATCACTTTATGCATAGCATGCTACATATACCGTGTCAGGCATTAAACTGTATTCCATCATATTTTTTCATTTTATACTTATTAAAATGCTACAGGCAGTTGCTACACAATACATTTTATTTTCTGCTTACCACATCTTCAGGAATAGGCTATGTACAGAGACAGGTACAGAAACCCATAATTTATGACTTCCACTGCAGTTAAGGCAGGAGAGAGCTTTTAAACAGATTAGCATTGTCAGAATTTCAACTATCTGTTCATACCCTGAAGCAGAAAATTAGCTATCTATAGGATTTTGCTAAGAGAAATTTACATGTCCAAGGAATTGAGCTTCTTTCATGCCAGACAAGGATTCTGAGGATCTATATTTTAGATGTTATTGCCCAAATCCTCTAGTAAATCTACGCAAAAAACTGCACTGCTACAGTGCCTCTGGGATTACAAAAAAACTTCAGTCAGGTACATTAAATTTTCAAATTCCAGATTAACCATATAGCTAAATATGAAAGTAGATCTCACCAAAGTTTTGTAAAACAAATCACTGATAATATTTGGCAGCAGATTATGTATTATAGTAACTCTTGGCAAATTTTTTCTCTATTTTCATTTTATTACTTAGCCTAAGAGCAAATCCTGGAAAAGACTTTGTCTCACTTAGCAATTATGGGAAGAAAATACTTAGGGTCTGCTGTAAAAATAACAAGAAATGCAATAGTTTGTCTCTCAGAGAGCATACTCACCTGCACATTATGAAAAAATACCCATCGTTTTCTATGATTCAGAATTAAAGCTGTATTCTAAAGGACATTGAAGTAAGTACTACTTTCTATAAAGAAGCAACCAAAAACTCTTAATGTAAAAAAAAGACAGATTTTACTAGGAAAAAAAATGCAGTTTTTCACTTGTTATAGGGTACAACTTACATTTGTCATCAATAATTCAATTCTGATTGGTTATTACTATTCACATTTCGAAATGCTTTGCAACATCTTTCTTTTTTGAAATGCTTCAATATTGAAGGATGAAAAGGTAGTATGGGTGACATACTTGGCAAGCTACCAAGTTATTTAATATTCAGGGAGATACTCAGCAGTCACAAAAAAGTATGCACCTTTATTTTATTTTCCAAGAATAAAATGAAATTTATCTGCAATCATATCTAAAATGCTCAATCCTAAAAGAAAACAAGAATCTCAGCTTCTTCTGAGACCCTTGTACACAAAAGTATTATTTTGTAGTTATGATAATCCACTGTGAGATGCTGAGAACCCCAGGTCACTTCCCTCTCACTTCACACTGAAATAACTGAGCCACTTTAGTGTTGGCATCCTCTAGAGATGAGGTTTACATGAATTTTTATCCATTTTTATCAGTACAGTATATTCAAACTCTTCAATAAAACATGAATTGAAACAGGAGCTTTAGAAACATAATAATTTTTACTGTACTTAGACACAGCAGTAAAGTGAACTTGAAATAATAAACCAGTAAGGAAGTAAACCTCATTGTGTCAAAGGCTGGAGCTTCTAAACACTGTAACTTGGCATCATTCTTGCAAGGATGTTATACTTATTTTATTTACTATATTTTGTCAAATTGAAGGTGTGATATTGCGAGTTTGTCTGGGGGGGGGAGGGAGGAGATGGGCATTATTTCTTAAAAGGAAAACAAAGATACTGCAAAGAGATGGCTCCTTAAATGTACTTAATAAAGGCTGCAGTTATGAACATTTGTCTATACACTGTAAAGTCTGAACTGAAAAGCTTCTGTTAATCCATTAATTTTTAACGTAACTTCTTTCAAATGTCAGCAGGAAAAAGGGAAATTGCTGCAGAAAGCAGGTGGCTGACCTTAAGTAAATATCTTCCAGTATTCTTAATACTCTCCCTAGCCCTTAAGTGAGGATCACATAGACTTTCTTTAATGGGGCTATTTTTAAAATACATATATGTTAGATATTAGCTCTAGGAAAGCTCGATATAGCTATTCCATAAAGCACCATGAGGAAAATAAACTCTTTTAATAAATGCTCTTCTGGTTTCCTAAAAAGTCCTGACGGTGTTCAGTGATTAATAGCATGTTTTTTCAATATTTTCTCAAATAAATTCTTTAACATTAATAATAATTAGAATTAAGAAAATAAATTTGTCCATATTTATTAACACTTGTTTCTGAGTTGCATTGTGTAAAGTTTCTTTTTTGACTTTTAAGCAATAGGCAATCCACAAATACTGAGACATTAATGCATTAGAAGGAGTTGCTCAGCTCAGGACAACCTAAAGTCACAATGCCTGAATAATATTTGTATTATTATTTTTATTATTACAATTTGCAGTATATTGCCTAAAGAAGATTTGCCAGTAAGACTTGGTGTTGTTACTGAACAAGAAAGGAAAAACCATGAAAAATTTGAGGTTTCCAGTCCGAATAGAGAAATTTTCCCTCGAAAGATTCATAAAATTATCAATCTAATCACAGAATGAAAGAAATTTTTTTATGAAAAGAATTATCTGCTTTAAAACATGCTTTGTTTGCCATCTCTTTATTAGGGCACTCAAACTAACAGCCAGTCTAAAGGGAGATGGGAAGAATTAGTTGATTTAATAAACATAAATGTTAACAAAAAGCCACTGAGAATTACCGTTTATATTCTACTGGTGTAAATACACAAGCTCACGTGACTCTTGTAGTTTTTCATTCACACCAAAGAACAGTAAGGAATCTGCACTGTACTGTACTTTCTTACACCTTTATGCTAAGACTCAAGGTGAGATAAGTCACAATATTGATGAAGGAGCAGTGGCTGTCGTTCCTACTATGTAAAATAATACATTTCCCAGACTGTGGAGATGGACAGATTACAGCTGTTCAAGAGCCTGCAACAAATCTGGGATATATCCATTTGCAATTATGTCCAACTTTGGAAAGCAGAACAACAAGCATAGTTACATAGATACTCTCACTACACATGCTAACTTTTTATACACACTGATGTGCCTATTTTCTGATGTTGTCATCAGACGTATTTCTACATGTCATACCAGCCTTTCCATAACTGGAAGTGGTAAATACTTCAAATCTCTATAGAAGTTCAGCAAATGTCAACTAATATAATAAATTGAACCCAGCAATTAAGGTTTTAAATACCTGGTTGCTATCCAGTACTCTTAAGCAAGTGAAACCACTGGCCTTTAAAATTAAAGCAAGTAACATTGAAAATCTGTGCTCTCAAACCCATTCACATGCAGTTTTTCATTTTCCTAGATGCTATACTCCATTGTTGTGATTTAAACCCCTGCAGGGAGCTAAGCCCTACACAACCACTCACTCACTGCCCCACTTCAGAAGGCAAAAACTCCACACACAAAAAAAGCAAAATAAGGTATTTACTCATGACTTCGCAACAGCAGGCAGGTGTTCAGCCATCTCCAGGAAAGCAAGGCTGCATAATGTCTTATGGTGACTTAGGAAGACAAACATCATCAGTCTAAAGATCCCCCTGCTTCCTCCGTCTCACCCCAATTTTTGTTACTGAACAAGACATCATACGGTATGGATTATCCCTCTGGTCAGTGAGATAAGATGCCTCAACTGTATCCCCTCCCAACTCCTTGTGCACCTTCAACCTCCTTGCCAGTGGGGTGGTGTGAGAGGCAGAAAAGGCCTTGATGCTGTGTAAGCACTGCTCAGCAATAATGAAGACATCCCTGTGCCATCCATGCTATTTTCAGCACAAATCCAAAGCATAGCTACTACGAGGAAAATTAACTCTATCCCAGTCAAAACTAGTACAACCTTCTTATTCCCTAATGTGATTGGATCCTTGGGAAACTGAACAGCTGCAATTTATAAATTATCTACAAAGACCTGAGATATCATAAATACCTGACTGAGTTTAACACTTCAACACGATTCCAGTCTAACTGAGATCATCACAAAAACTAATTTATTGAGAAGTGTATGGAACAGATCCTTTTAGAATCTGTGTTAAAGTACTTGGATGACAGGAAGCCCATATGTCTTCACCAAGGGAAAATTTTGTATGACTGACCTAGTGGCTTTCTATAGACATGACCCAGCAATGTGCTCTTTCAGCCTGGAGAGTCAACTGTGTCCTGGGCTGCATCAAAAACAGCATGGCCAGCAGGGAAATGAAGGTGATTCCACCCCTCTGCTCTGGTGAGACCCCACCTAGAATACTGCATCCAGCTCTGGGGTGCCCAGTGCAGGAAGGACATTGACCTGTTGGAGCAAGTCCAGCAGAGGCCATCAAGATGATAAGAGGGATGGACCACCTCTCCTACAAGTAAAGGCTGGGAGAATTGGGATTGTTCGGTCTGGAAAAGAGAAGGTTTTGGGGTGACCTAACTGCAGTCTTCTAGTTTTGTTTTATAATAAGTGATGAAGCACTTTTATTATCACCAGGAAAGGTCAAGAATATTTTCCTGATTTTTACTTTTTTCCAGAACTATTTTGGATCCTAAAAGCTCAAACTGGTCACATAACACCAGAAATGGGTTTAGAAGCTCATTTTAATATGATATTTTAATGGGCTGCTCTGTTTTAGCATTATCAGTTCTCTGATGGCTATTGTTTTTTTGCCTTACAATCAGCAATGTATGGAGAAGGCAAGTTTTTGTGAAATTCCCTACTAGACCCTTCTGGATCTTTAAAATGAGAATAAATGCTTCATCACTTATTATAAAAAAAATATGTTTAAACAATATTATCTGCATGTCAACACTGAATCATTACTTTGTTGAAACTACTTCAGCTGGAACATACGTGGCATCAAAATTCTAATTTTTTTATTTGATTTGACAGTTGGCAAAGATTAATTACTATGACCAGAAAAACAGGCTTGAAAATTAACTGTTTTCTAACTGCAAAATCTGACTAAACTATATTTAATTTCTAAGAACCATATCAATATTTGCAGCAGATTTTCAAAAATTTAAGTGCATCAAGTATGATATATTGATTTTGGAAGCATATAATTTTAGTTTTCGCATTAAAATACATTCTAAAAAAATCACTTATTCAATATTAGTATATGATAGAATCTATACAGTATACTTAAAGTTAATGTATTTGAAAAATAAATATATTTGAAAATAAATTATAAAAATAAATGATGTTTATTTGGCTGCTGGATATTTATACTTTTAATTTTGATTATGAAAGATTTTGCTTTTCTAAGTATTTAAATAATTAACAAAAATTTGAGTCTCATAGAGCTTTATACAATAAAGAATTGTCATAGGGAGAAGGATCAGAGATAAATTAGTTGATCGAAGGAGAACATTAAAGAAGGAATAATATTTATAATCCTGAATATGCACAGCAGTAAAACACACAAAATGTTTTGTTTACTTCAGAAGTTTAGGATGCCATTGCTTTTAATACAAACTTACTTTGTCTATGAATAAAATTTAGGAAAGTTTAACACTTGATGGTATTTTATATGCTTTGGGCATTAAAAAATGGATATTTTGAAGTGTCATAAAAATTATGTAGTCTAGTTTCACTCCTGTTCCATAGAGTAGTCTAGGATTAAGAAAGCTCACAATGGGACTTTCTTTGAGAATACTTTAAGCTGTTAAAATGCCTAAACCTAAGCTCTTAACTTGCACACAAAAATTTATTTTAAAGATATAGATTTAAGGAAATTACAAAACTCATTTAGTATACAAATCTCTTAAGTGTGATACTTTTTTATTACTGGAATGTATAATTTTCCCCTATAATGACATTTTCTATTTTATATGCTTTATAAATAGAACACTGTAATTTTAACAGAAGGAAGTGATGAAATCATGTTATTAAACGTGTTGTACATAATATTAATCAAATCCCTGAGCTTTTTCACAGTTAGTAAGCTAAAATTTAAAAACACACTACATGACACAATACAGTGAGAAAGGTTAGGTTACAGTTTGATTGCTCTTACAAACATATTGGAAATATAGTAAATGAAAATTACTTTCATTAAAAATAGAAACTTAAAGAATAGGTAAGACTTGTTGGAAGTCAGGCAGAATTAGACACTGTCTAATATTTCAAGCAGATCAAAAATAGTTCTTTGGTCATAAAAACAAAAAGAAGAAAGGACTGTGGCTGCTATGAAGAGCAAATGTCATATGACAGAATAAAAATGGATACATTGTCATGGTGTTGACCAAATTAGATAGATTTCACAAGATGCAGGATGTTTTAAAGAATAAAATACTAATTTCTGGTTTTGTGTCCCTGATTCCTCCAACTTTCTATTCTGAACACAACACATTTTTAGATGAAATTCATATGTACTGCAGACCGAGCAAACATCCTCTACATAGTCTGACTCACATAGTCTGACTCAGTCCGAACATTAGTCCTTTCAGAATTCCACACCATTTCTACTGAAAGCCCATATAAGAGAAAACCTGCAGGAAACTGTCTGGTGGCTCAACAAGAGGAAAGATGACAGCATTATAAGCTTCTTGTTCAGCACTTTAAATCAGCATTCAAGCATAACATTTGAGAAGAAATACGATATCAGAGAGAGAATATTGCATGAGTCAGAAAAAGACACTTTTCTGGTATATTTTCCTTTTCTATGACTTTAAGACTCAAAAACCTTTGATATAGCTACAAATTTTGAGTACTTCTGAAATATCTCTAGTGAGGTATTTCCATTCAATTTTGGTCTTTACAGGCAAAAAAGATATAGACACCAGTGCATATACTTGATCATTCCCAGCTTTGAGAACAACTTTTCTGCTGAACACTAGTGCTTCAGTATTTTTCAATCTGTGTGAATTCCAACAGTATCTGTGAGTCAAACCAAAAGTACAATTCAAAAGAATGTAGTCAGTAGAAGTCAGTTCTTATTCGTCAGTGCTGATGTTTCTCTAGGTGTCTTTGGACACATTAATAGCTTCCAGTCGAATAAACAAAGCACTGTAAGAGCTACTAGAGATGAACCAGAAATATTTGGGATGCCAACTATATACTAGAAACTTCTAATTACAGAAAGAACAAAAATCAAAAGTTTTATTCATGAAGAGCTCATACGTGACTCTCCTTAATGCATCTAGAACCAGACAAAGTTGCAAACAAACACACACCTGAAATCACATTTTTATGCTAGAGTAAAATTTTACCAAGACTTTTAACCCAATGAGGAAGCTAACTTTGAAAGGTTGAGGACATAAAATAAGTTGGTAATTTTCCCCTCAACACAATAATTTCCTCTATCTCCTGCTCTGAAACATCACTAAAGAAATTGTATTAAAACTAGAAGAGATAGGTTTTTACAAGACCCTTCATTTCTGTATATGTGTATGATTCATTAGAAAAGCTTTGTATTTATGGCTTAGCTTTTCATCTATTTTTGTATTATGTGTACTGCCCATGAATGTTAACACTGTAAATAATCTTTAGCTCGTTGATTTCTCAATCACCTGGTATGTAAAAATTTAAAAGTTGCAAAATAAATATAAAACCCTTAATATTTTCTATTAGACCAACAATAAGTTACAAATTTATGGTTAGAAATTGTTAAACCTAGAACATGGAAAACACTAGAACAAATATAGCACAGGAGTCCTGATGCTGATAGCATCACTATGATTAAAAATTCTATGAGGCATTCCCAACGTAAGCTTGTATTTCCAAGTGCTTATACTTTGCCAAACTTCCGGTATTTGATGTGGAATTTTCCACAGTAGTTATGTTATTCAGTCCACACTTTTATTTATGTCTTTGGGTTTTAGCATTTTCATAAGATGAGGTAAAAAAATATGTTCTCTTCTTTAAAACTCCTTGAATTTGTACTTAAACAATGGTATCACTGCTGCGAATAAAAGAAGCAATCTTAAATTATTCAAGAAATTTGACTTTTCAGTCAGAGGTGTCATTTTGCCACATCAGTAAAAAACTCCTCATATTTTTTCCATTTTTTCCCAGATATTTCAACTAATCCTGTTTAACTTCCGGGGGAATCAAGCAGAATGAACAATGATAAACAATGTTAAAATCTGTGTCTCCTTGAGAGGAAAAAATCCAGATGTAATTACTGCTACAGGGTGAATTAATAGCAAGAATTTGCAATACAATATTATATTTATAAGGCAAGAATATAATGATAAATGTGTCTCTATCTCAGACAGACAAATACCCTATTTGAAAGTGTCCACAAAGATCTGTCTGCCAGACAAAAGGTTAGCTCTTTGTAATAGAAGCAAAAAAAAAAAAGAAAAAAAAAAAGAAAAATTACAGTATGCCTATAGCAAACTTATTAAACTATACACAGTAACCTGAAACTATGTCTTCGACAAAGCTAATTCACACTTAAAGTATAGGTAGGCCATTCATTAACAATCTCTTTATCACGCAAATTGTCTGTGGTCATGTTGACTTTGACATAATGGTTTGTTGTGATTTCTATAGTTTTGCCACTGCATATATATTATGTGCATTTTAAAATAACATTTCTTCAGTAAGACTTTTAACACCAACATATTTTCACAGACAAATCAAAAAAATTGGTTAACTTATTCTTATAAAACTAATGTAAATGAGTTCTCCAAACACTACTGTTGTTTCTTCCTTTTGACTCACAGTATGCTTTTACTGGAAACTGTCTGAATTCCTCATATTCACTTCCTAGAAAAAATCCTCTATTTGTTCTCACCCTACTTTTGATAACAGAAAAGTACTTGTTTGTTAGATGAGTGTCTTACTTCCAACCTGAAGAAATTGCAGAATCACCTATCTCTTTCTATAGTCTCAGTCCTATAATAGACTGTAAATCCAGATGCCATTGTGTATACTTTTCTGTTGTAGACTTACAGAAGTTCTTTGTTCATTTGTCAATAATTACAATTTCTTTCACAACATTGAATAGTTCACCAGATACCTTAAATTCTGACATTGTATTAGATATTAATATATGATATAAAAATGAAACAAATATCTGGCTTGCCTGGCAAGTTCATGCACAGGTTTATCTTAGCAAGCTTTGACACTTTTACTATCTTTATACAAATCTATACTGTATTTCTGGCAATGTCACTGTGTCAGCTGAAGCCCTCGGTTACTGTGATTTTTTTACATTGCATAACGTATGTTGTTCTTATTATCATATATCTCCAAAAAGAAACTGCATCTACCAAATCTATCTCTAAGCTTTGCAGTGACATTATGACAATGCACCGCTATTGGAACACCTTGCCATAAAGCTCTGCTGAATGGTGATTTGTACAGGAATAACCCTGTGTCACAGACCGCTTCTGACTAAGCAGTGAAAATGAAGTTGCATTTAATGGAGAAAGATGTTACACTCATACTTTTCACTCCTTACTGTGTTCCTCTTTACTCTCTAGCCTTCCTCTACATAGGTATAATGTAGATTAAATCAACAGCTTCCAAGTAACAAAGACATTTCTAGAAATGTTGCTTCAAGGGAGTCCTAACAGTATGTAAGTATAACAAATCAAGATTACACAGATTCCTGTCTCACAATCACTAAAAAAAAAAAAAATCTGTTTTGACTTAGTTGCTATATTGGATTTAGGGATACAAGAGAAATTATATACTCTTATCTTTCAAATTTTCCCGAGAGACTATATATGTATCCATGGCAGTGCTGGTAAAACTCTAGCAGAGAAACGCAGAGATCAGTCTCTAAAAAAATTTTAGTGACAGTGAAATACATAGAACAGGAGGGTCCTCACCAAAGTAGCATTTCCAAGCAGGTTTTGCTTTTCAGGGGCACCCCATTCACTATTTCCTTAATTCTTGCATCAGCTGTGTCAAAAAATATGAATATGTGATATAACATCTAGTAGAAGAACAGACAATTTCTCCAAGGTGGTAATGTTATTTTTTAACCATCAAAGTATGAACCCTACCTACACTTTTAATGAAAGTATAATATGGCCAGCTGAAAGTATTGACTCTTGTTTCTAAACATTTTTACTTTGACTTTTTTACATATGTTAGGACTATGTTATAAATTAAAAATCCTCCAGTCATTCCCTCCAGCAGAGAGAAGAGTTTGAATCAGATTGCAGCCTCAGATTATGGTAAAATTGATTTCAGAAGTATATTTTTTCTTGCTTAATTTCACCCATTGCATAAATTCTTCACATGAAAGGAAGTTATTGCTGATTCTTTTCAAATTTCAAAATTCCACTCAGTAAGAAAAAGTTTGAAGCTCCTCTTTAAACTAGGCAGATACTGTGACAGCCTATTCTTTCAGCAGACTTAATTCAGTACTTGGTCATGTGTTCCATTCTTTCCAACACCCTTTATTTCACACCTGTGGTCTCCAGTTCTGACCATATATCTTCATTAAAGATTATTTCAAATCAAGATACAGAAAAGGTTGAGAAAGGTTAGCCCACATCACTGGACATATATATTCATACGCTTCAGCCAGGCAGGTTCAAACCAAGTGCTTCTCAGAAGCTCTGCAACTGCAGCAGAATTGTTCTTGAGCTAATCATACACTACGTCTCAGCAGGAGAATGACAGTCTACCTTTTAAGTGGAGAATAAATGAAAAGGACTTCTTTTGCCTAACAAAACAAACAGTGAGAGAGAATATGGCTGCTATCTCTAAGCAGACTGGGAAGTAAATCTTAGAAAGGAGTAAGAGTTATTTAAGCTGAAGAGCACTGTTGGCAAAAGAACAAGTGAATAGAAACTCACCGTGAACATTTTCAAGCTGCAAATCAGAAGATTTCTATCTGATAGAAAATGAAGGGTTTCCTTTGCTTTCCAGCAGTGTTCTCCACTATTAGTTTTTCTAGTTTTATCAAGGTAATTCATAAGTTTATTAAAGATCCCATAAATTAGATACCCATTATAGCAGTGGTTGGACTGAATGGCTTTCAAGTTTTTTGCTCTCGTATTCATTTTAGAGACATGTGAATAAATATTTCTGAATTATCCTATATTCTTAAATGTAATTTTTTAATTAGTATATCTTCTTATTTTCATATCATGTATCTAACTTTGAACATGCACTGGAAGATGAAGAGGTGTTCAAAGTAATATAGCTTAACTGCAGCCTGCATCCCCTTCCTGCAGAAATGGCTGCCCAAGCTTTTAACATCTTAATTCATTCAGATTATCTATGCAATTTGAAAAATCTTTCCTATTTTTAACTAAAACATGTACCATGCAATCAAGCTTTGTAGCATTTTTCTTATCAATTAAAAATTATTTATTTGTGTACTTTAAAAATATGCTTACTTTTTCTTTAACTTGTTCAAAATAATTTCATTTAGAAAAAAATTTATTCAAATATTGCAGCATTTTGCTGGTATACTGCCATGGTAAATTTGAATTAGAGAAAAAATATCTCTAGCCATGCTTAGAGGTCTAAAAAAAGTTTCTTAATCACAATTATACCTCAGATTTGAATTTACTTCCCAGAATTATTTTGATTTTTCTCATTAGTTCTTATGTGTGCTGCAAGCATCTAAGTGAAGGAAAATCAAGAGCATGAATCAATTTTCCATCAGTAACAGACATGAACATAATGTTTAGCGGCTCTATAATGAAACAGACAACTTTTCAGTGCAACAAGAAAATCAAGTGTGTGCATGTGTGTGTAAAGGCGTAAACCTTATTTGTGGAACCAATTTATTCTTCTTTTTAAAACAGATAAAAATTCCACTTTCAGTTCCTATGCTTGATCCTGCTTTCAGAACAAACCCTGACAGCTATGAGGTACAGTCATAGCAATAGTCATTTTAGGTTTCTGATGTCCAAGGATGGAATACTAACAGTATACACGGAACAAATATCTTCTCTGACATACATACAGGTCCCTATTGCTTATATTCAAATCACAGTGTTCTTCCCAAATGTGCCAAATCAAAGCAGATTTTTCATGGTTCAAGTAGAAAGCTTCTAGATGGAAAGGTAATGTCCTATTTTGTGTTTCTTACCAAAAATATAGTGTACTTTCCTTAAGCTTATCCTGATAAATCAGTCAGCTGAACATAACAAAACAGTCCTTCAGATTATTATTAATAATATACTTGTACTGTAATATTTTATCTCAAATAGTTACAGTTAAGTAAATATTTATAACCTTAACCTTATAATTAAAAATATAGAGAAATATTAATAAAATTGTCACTAGAACATCCAGAAAAAATTTTATTTTATAGAGATTTTCAGGAGCAAAAATTATTTTTTACATAAGAAATAAGCAAAACAAACAAAACTGCTTTGAGGAAGTGCAGGATGAATAGACCAGACTTCTAAATTAAGCTGTGAAGTATTTTTAAGCTTTTGCTAGCCAAGAGACAGATAGGATGTACACATTATTAGATTATTTTCCTTTGTTATGTTTTCTGAATATGATTTCCATTTATCTAAATGAGTAAACGCTTGATGTATAAAGTAGTAATTCAGTGGCTATACGGGGCTCTAAGAAGAACTTCAAATTACTTTTCAAGATATACATCAGTTTATTACTTCAAAAGTATTTGAAGTACTGAATTTAAATGTTTGGGTTTTTTCCCAAAATACACTAACCTGTCATATAATGCTATGTAGTGCAGTATAATATAGATATAATAAGATATATATTACCATTTTGAGCTTATATGAAACATTAATTGCATTCCAAGTATAAGCATGTAAAACATCGACTCCATTTTAGCTATGGTTTAGAGTGTTTTTCTCCTTCTTTCAGAGCAATATACCTGAAAACTGTCTTATTTGGATTAATTTGGAGTAAGAGTGTTTCAAAATGTAACCTAAACCAGATGGCTGGGAAAATGACTAGAAACCAGTAGCAAGATGTGAACTGCAAGTTTCAAAAGACCGTATCAATCACAGTGGCACTGCCAATTACTCACTTTAACAGCCTATGTCCATTTGGCATTTTTTCCAAACAGATTTTATTTAGAACATCACAACATAGGAGACTACGCATATTGAGACGGGAGATGAGACTGAGCCCATCCGGTGTTCTTCCCTCTCCTGACAAAAAACAGTCAGAAAAATCTCTCCTTTATTCTTCTGATCTGGAGCAACATGGCTCTTGATTTTTTCTTCTTCTCATAGTTCTTTAGACAGACCTCTGCTGGCAGTTTCAGTTTATTTCAGTTATTTACTTTTGGGTTTGAGGAAAAATTTAAATGAAAATTGGCTTAGACCAGCATGATAAAGTCTTGGCCAGAAGAATGGTTCCTGGCTTTGGCCTTTGTTGAAGTATAACTTCACAGAAATGGAAGTTGATAAATTATTGACATTAGGAATTTGAGAGAAATTGATAGTATTTCAGAAACATTGACAGAGGATGATGAATCTGTTTTTCTGCAAGCCTATACGTTAGTGATGGAAAAAGAAATTAGAAAGTTTAGGTCAATTAATAATGCCATTCTAAATTAAGTCAAAATAATAACATGGTTTGCATATATTCAGTTTATCAGCAATGAACATCTCAGCATATTAACTAATACAACTTAAACATTTTGCAAATATGCAATTAAAATGTAAAAGATATATTTAAAGGGAAGGTTCTCTCAAATATTTCCAAGACTGCTGTTTCTAGTCTTCATAATATCCGATTCCTACCAGGATATGCTAAGATGAACAAGGTGAAAAATTGATTTGAGTTTAGCAATCCAGCCTCTACACAAAAACTACATGATTTCTGCTTGAGTGATCTTCTGACTCTGACTAAAGATAACATGAGTTAATTGTGCCCTATGCTGTCTTCTTTAGTGAGAAAAACCAAACCACAGGCAGCAATTCCAACTTTTGACCCCTAAAATCACTATTTTTTACAACAGTAAAATTATAATAGTTGCCGAATCCTGTTTGGATGCAGCCAATTTTGGCATTGCTGCATATTCTCTGTGTACAGCTGTTTGCCTTTATCTAAACTCATTCTGTTCTTTTCTCTGAGCTGCTGTTGAGTCTTCAAAAGAATTTTATTGCTAATCTCTGCTGGTCTAACCTAAATTTCATTGATTGCTCTGAACTGTGTTCTACTGTTTTCTGCTGAAATGTATGAAAAAGGTCTCCTCAACAGTGGTCCAGCTACTCACTAGCTCACTAAGAATTTAAGTGTGAAGTCACCAGTGGCAATACCTGGCTGAATTGTTTCAACTTGTATATGAACATGCCAAAAGCAAGATATTTCAATGAAACCTGAAGGAACAAAAATAACTACTGAACTCAGTCTCTCCTGTATGCTTTAAAGGCTTTGGGTAAAGAGAAAGACGGTATATACTGAATAAGATAGTGGGTATATTCTTGTCCACAAATATCCAAATAGATTGTCAGTGTATCATGTATATGATGAAAAGATGCATGTTTCTCCAGTTTTGTAAGCTGGAATTCAAGTGGTATATGCTGAGACAGGACAAGACACAGTATTTTCTCATCTTGTCAGAAAAGGGAAACAAATGTCAAGTACAAAACCAATATAAATCATATGTCACCCGTACTTGAAACATCAAGACACAGAATTCCATACAGATGTGAGGTACCAAGATATGAATGAACTATGGAACTGTCCATCATTATATTTGAGGTAATTTACTCCTAAAATATTTGTTAAGCTGGTGCTTCAAAATTTTAAATATAGTGGTTCTTTTGAATCAGCCAAAATGTGATTTTTTAATACACAAGTAAAAAAAAAAAAAAAAGTGGACATTATAACCGACACAAAATTGGACCTCAAGAAATTTTTATTATTTTTTATTTTAAAGTGTCCTGCGTAGTCCGGCAACAAAATTAGATTTGAATCAGGATTATAGAGGGAGTAGCTTTATTGGCTGTTCTGACTGACAACATAATCTAATTCCATTATGTAGGGATTTTTTTTTATTTTGAGGGCAGAATAGCTACCAGCATGTGACAGAAGGCTTACTAATGAAATGTATTGTGTCATTAATGTCAGTAACTGCCTATTATAATCTCTGAGATGTATGATCATTTTGACTGTCTTTGAATTAATAACATGCTGTTTGTTAGCTTGATGGACCCTCAATTACCATAAGAAATTCACTGGATTTTGCTCCTCTTAGGTGAAATTAGGATATCTTAATTCAGAAGGAAACTTGGCATTATTAGTGCCGTGCAACTTTAAAATCTGATACCTTCAGGTTCTCAGAGTAAATCTAGGATATATATGTCCTTCATGGTAGAAAATGAATGTGCAAAATTGAATTCCTGCCCCTGTACATCTTACTGTAGACACATAATAGTAAAAGGAAAATTCTCATGTTGAAGTGCACAGTTATACAAACAACTTGGCTACTCACTTCAAGAAAATCTTCTATTTGACCTAACTGTATAAAGTAACACCTGCACATGGAGTGAAGATGTCTAATTTTGTTTTTTAGGTCATGTTAGAGGAGATGAAATGTTTGTTAAGTGTAATTGCAATACAAGTAATTTAATCTGGTTTTGGATTACATTCTCTTTTAAAAATGTCTAGCAGATGTGGATGCTATTGTCTAGAGTATGAGTGACTTCTTGCTGCAAGATATTTATGCAGAGTCCTCTACAGAGAATTTTGCCAGCTCCCACCATCACCACCAAATGGATTGCTCAAATAAGCAGTCTAAGCTTAAGTGGGACTTTCATTGGTTTCAAATCTTTTCCTGGTAGTAGCTACAGAGGAATCAGGAGGTTTAGGATTGTGTTCCGTCCTGTGTATGGAGTGTTTGCTCAAATAAGATCATCCCTTCACTGATTTGTATAAAAATGAAGATTTTTTATACTGAGTGGCAAAGAATCATAAGCCCCAAAATATGAGACATTCTAATGATGGTATTAATAAGAAATATATGTTGGCATTGAGAGGCAGTATAGCTAAACTCTTCAAGGAGATAAGAAAACCTTTCACCATGTTGGGCTAAAATCACCTCAATGAATACTACTTTCACGATGGGATTTAAAATTGGCATATACAATTAGACATGTATGATTAATTAGCTGAAGGGTCTGCTACAATCTGTATGTACTTATTTTGACAGACCTTGCACTTCTTTCTTTTCCAAGCAGAAAAACAATTGGATACCAGTTTTGCAGTGATAACCAGTTATTGCATGCACATACTCCATGAACACTCTTTATATTATGGAAAAAAATGACCTTTTATTGATATGACAATGTTTAGGAAAAAAAGTTGTGAGCAGAATGTAGAGAAATATGTCACCTGTAAGATAAGAATCTTTCAATTTTAAGAACATGTATATATACATTTACATACATTTATGTATATGCATTTATATGTATATAAATGTCTTCTGATGTCCAGATTGGAACAGTGGTCTGTTTCTTTGGTTTCTTTAAAAAAAGAAAAAAACACACCACACAACCATAAATATAATTTGCTGCAATACTTTTCACAGAAGGAGTACTGAGACAGGATGTGCCACTCCTGCTAAGACTAGCACAAATCTATGTCAAGTGAATTTGGGCTAATCAATGCATTTTTTTTTCCAAAAATGCACGTCCTACCTCTGAAAACCTACCTTAAAATTATTTGTCTTAACTCAAGCAGTTAGTTCATACCAAGGTATACTTATGCATTAACATCTTATAAGTCATTGCTCAGGAGATCATTTGAAAATTTAATGAAGATGATTGCTGCATGTAAAGATACTGAACAGCAGTTATCTTTCAGAAGAGATTCATATATTTACTTTATGATAAGGAAAGGCAGGTATAAAATATACCTATCTCATTTTAATTTTTTTTCTTCGAAAATTTCTCCTTGTATTTATGGAAAACCAAACTTTTTTAAGTGATGGAAAGTAGAGGGGGAAAAATTAATAACCAAATTTAAAAAAAAATTATACATCATCATGCATATGCATTCTATTCAGGGAAAAAGGTATAGATAGTGTAAATACATTTTATGAATGTAAATTCTCATGTGTGAAAGCTGTAACATGCAAAATTTTATGTTCAAATACAAATTACATTGAAGTCACCTTATCTGCAAACAGTGTTACAAGGACCATTAAATCATTAAACCACTAAAGCCATGATAAAGCATAGACTACAAAAAAAGTTAATTGAAGTTCGTTTTCTTGAGGATTGTGAAGCAAACCTTTAGGTCCAGTTACTGGCTTAACAGTTAAAAAGGAGAAGGGTTTCTTACTCAGCCAATGTGCCTACTGTGTTTTACAATGCTCCAGGGGAGGCTTAGGGGGACAGGCAGCAGGCAGTCATTACAAAGATTAATGGAGCTAACACCACCTTTTCTGCACTCTGATAGTGAAGGTGCCTTTGCCACCTTTTCCTCCTTGTCCAAAAAATAAAGTTTTGTTTTGTCCTCCATTCAGGTCAGCCTTAAGCCGCAGACTGGGGCACCAAATCTGTAAGGATCTGCAGGGTCCCAGAGGACAGTATTTTTTTACAAATTGATATCAGCATATTGGAGGTCATTACATGCATCTCAGACTGAGAAGATTCATGTAGGCCTTTTACTAAATCCTTTGGTCCTCCTGTAGTCATCTCTCTCCAGTTTTATTACATTTCAGAAAGCAAAATCAGAGCGAAATTCTATAATGTGTTCTCAGATTCTTTCAAAATACTGAAAATCTTTGTTATCTAGCAATCTGCAGAGTAGTTATGTATACTTGGTATAACAGTGCTCTTAAGTAGACCGCAGAGACCACTCCTTTTTGGAGAGTCTACAGCTAAGAAATTTGAGCACCAGCTGCTAGTTTTTTACAAAACCCAGGTGTTCCCTCACAGTTCAGAACCCCTTGATCTCACCTATAAACTTGCTACTGCTGCTATGCTATAATTTCCCATACATCTGTGAAAACACCAGCAGTATATGTGCAAGAGAGCAATATGCTTTGGAAAGATTCCCAGCGGGTCCATCACTCTAACTTAGAGGCATTATGACCTCACAAAAGGACATGAAAAAGTAATGTGGGATGGCTATACCTCCATTTTATAACCTGAGTTACTGTGTAATTTAACAGTACCTTGCTAGAGGCATTTGCTTACTTGCAGAAGGACAGATATATAATTGTCACTTTTTTCTCCTCATCTCACTTTGTTTCAGTTGATTTCTCTCAGAGAGTCACCAGAAATTTACATTAAGGTGAATAGATCCTTTGGTCTTTGTTCAGTTAAAACTCATATCCACTTTTACATGGTCATTTAAAAGTCCTGTGCTGAAATTCAATATGAGATAAATACATATGTCCAAACATATATGTTTTAAACTCATTTCTTACAAATTTAGCAAAATGATTCTGTTCACCGTTGGTTTCAGTGAGACTACATATGGAATGATGTACCACTGGCAGCAGATGCAGGTATGAAAAAAAAGTTATCTGAGAAAGCCAGTGTAGCTACACAGTCAAATTTTGAGTTTTGCAGCTTGTCAGAAACTCTATGTATCTTGCAAGACTGAATGAGAAGATTAGAAATTGCTGACATTGCCACCTCAGCAACTACAAGACCAGACAATTTTGTTCACTTTTGTCTTATTTTCCTTTGTCCATTACCCTTTGTATTGGAGCAGTCAATCATAATTTTCCCAGAGAATTGTCATATAGACAACAGCCAAGTACACTAATAACAGCACTAAAGTTAATTTTATTTTACTCAATTTAGAAATGCTGCCACACTAGATTAGACCATTTTTCCATGTAATCTGGCAGCAAACCTCTAGCAATGGGTAATGTCTGTTGTAAAAGAATGTTCTCATGCTGCAAAAAGTCAAGTGTGAATTAGTATATTCACATGAGAAACAATTCCTTCATTGCCAGTACAATGATTACCCTCTGTCTAAAAGAATGAGATTTTAATATCTTTGGCACAAACTCTGCGGTTCTTCATCAAGGAAAACTGACTCATAATTAGTGTTTGACCTAACAACCAGTCGAAACAAATTTCATTGCTTGGAAGTATGAAAGTAAAAGCTGGGCTAGTAGGAGAAAATTCATTAGTTACTGATGCCTAAAAGAAAACTCAGGGAGGCAATTTAATATGGAGGCAAGGTAAAAAAAAGGATTTAATGATGCCTCTAAGGCAAAAGGTTACAAGACGTGTGCGTGCTCTCTGCTTCAGGTGTTACAATTTTATAATACTGTCCATCCAATCCCTGGTTTATCCACCCCCCAGCCTGTACCTCAGTCCTCCCTCAGCCCACCTCTTGGGAATTGGGTCTGGGGTCGTCCTGAGACCCTTTCTTCATCATCTCTGTCTTCCTCAGAGTACAGAGGGCACACGGTCACCCAGTTCTTGACTGTATCTTATGGTTTCACAGTAGGGAACAGATGTTCTTAAACAGTTGAGGCCTACCTTGGGTGAGAGACTAAACATGCTTAAATGGAATTTAAGGGGTAATTGATATGGAGAGCATAGAATGGGGTAAGAGGGTTGGGTATCTGTGTATCTACTGTGCTAAGGGTAAGGGTAAGGGAATAAATGCAGCTGCTTTAAAACCTTCTTCTAAAACTTCTAAAAATTAGAAAAATCAAAAATCAAAAACCTTAAGGCAACATAACTAATCTAGCTTCTGAGATATATGAACTGGTCAAACAGAACCCACCAGGCTTTTATTAACCTCTACTTCAGAAAAAGCAAGTGTGTGAAATTATACCATTCTATTTGAAAAGGCTTGTGAGAAAGAATTCCCATATCCCCTTGAATAAAGACATTTCATGTTTTACTGTTTTGAAGGAAAACTGTGTTCTTCTAGGTTAGGCATTAAATGGAAACCCGATTGCCAGATTTCTTACTGAAAATAACCAGAAGACAAGCCTTTTAAGCTGTGTGGAGACTGCTGCCACTCTAACTTAAGATAAGCAAGTACCAAAATAATCTTTCCGCTATCAGCTGCCCTTTGAATTTCCACCTCTATCCTTCCCATCACCTGCTTCTGACATTCCTGCTTTTGCTTTCCAACAAACATAGTGAAACAGGTAGATGATGGTGATGTGAACAGTTAGAAACCTGGGTGACAAGACTCCTTTCTATGTAGTGACTTCACCGGCAACATCAAGAGACAGAATTTGGTAGGTTCAGAAAAATTGAAAAAGTACTATGCTGTTTTACTTTTAATCAGGAACATGGGGTTTGAACTTGCAATACAACCCCCCCATATTATGCAGGATGGCTAGAAACTCCAATGGAAAGACAATCCATAGAGGATGTTTTAAGGAATGTTTTGGAGAAAATTAAAAATTCTATAGAGAAGAGTAAATTATATAATCAAGCTTTTTCTTACAACTCTGCAGCCTTATACTATCTGAACAGGGAAACAAACAATATCGAAAGGAAAAATTGTTTTACAAATCCCATCACTGCATTTATGTTTCTGAGTCACCATTAAAAACATGTTTAACCTATACAATAAAAATGATACAACGAAAAATATTAAAAATTTTATCACTTATTTTCTGGACAAAATAAACCCAAATATCCTAAGCTGTGTAAGAATAATTAATAATCACTAAAATATAGTAGCTTTCTTTATACTAATGAGGCTTTCTGGTCTTAGTTAACCTATTTCATGTAATGCCAAAAATATTCTTCTAAAAATATTGTCCAAGTTCTAAAATCACTTTCTTTCTGAATTTGCATACAAGCACTAAAATGCCTGTAGTATTGGACTTGCTATAAAATTTGAGAAGAACATATCAAAAGCATTGTACTTCTATAACAGTTCCTGTCAACTTTTTTAAATTACATTTTGTAAGTGCATAAATATGGTTTTACCCTTTACGTGGCAGGTTCATTCTCTTATAATGATCTTAAGGACACAATATGATCTTCTATTTGCATAGTTATCAATATATTCCCAATTCCTCTTTGACTTTCCTCTATTCTTTCTAATTATATTTGATCTTATTAAAGTACTACCTCATGTTTCTTATGCATTTAGGGAGTTAATCTTTATTGTTTCAAATTTTCCAGTGAGGTGCAGTACTTGAAGTAATGTATATAATCTCAACACTCATTTATTTTAAAGAATTTTATTAGTGCAACTGAACTTTTGATTATTTGAGAATTCTTTATTGATGTAATTTGGCTTTATAAAAGCTACCAGCTTGAATAGTAAAGAATTCCTGTAAAAGTCTGACCAGTTAGTTTTAAGACAAAAAATTGTATTAAAAACTAGGATGTCATATCCATAGTTTAACAAGCTATGTGCTGTCTACTATTTTCTTTGTTTTTTGTTCTACTAATACTTTTTAGTTCTTGTTGTTATACTTTTCTGACAGACATCTTGCTGCTCATTTCTGTGCTTGCCCCCTCAGAATGACAGTTTTTGGTAAACTGGCAATTTAAAATCCATTATTATTCTGCATTAAACTGCTACAGAATGCCAGTCAGATATTGTCATTTTTTTCAGTCCAGCTGTGCTGAACTGCAAGTAGATATGAAGTAATTGACCTTATTGTTCACTGAATTGTACAATGCTTTACTACACGCTGTTTTGTGTCACTCACTTCACTTCATGTATCTTCACAAGTCATGACCTTTATGGCGGATATTACTCTCCAACACAGAGAAAAAACACCTTTACAAAAGTAAAACATTAACCATGATCAGCACAACATTTCAGCCACAGAGAGGCCAAGCAAATCTTCAGTACTAAGATTAGAGTTTCTAGATGAGATTTTTTTCTGACAGAGGAAAAGAGAAATAGAATTTCTTTTATGAAAATAAAAACTTGAAAAATCTCCAGTGGACAAGTTAATCTTTCCTATTCTCTCAGAAACGTATGGTGGTTTATTTTGTAGTTGGGAAAACTAAGTGTAATGAATGTACTACTCAGAATAATTGGGAAAAAAAAAGAAAGGGCGGGGAGTGGAAAAAGAGGAAAAAAAATACCTGTAGAAGCAATCCACCTGGCTAAGCTCTACAGCTTTTATTTGGACTTAGAGAATTGTTAATCCCTTTCAGTAGTAGAAACTGTTAAAAATATAAGTTCACAGCTTATTAAATAAAGCCTACCTCTTACGTGTGCATTTTATTTCACTTCTGACATAAGGAACAATTCTAGGAGCTAGAATGGAAACATATATCTGCTCCTCTTTAATTTCCTGACTGCAATAACATGATGCAAGATATCAGCAAATAATCTTTCTGAAGATACAAGTGCAATTTTGAAAACATATTTGAACAGACTTTGTATTGGGTGCATCTGTACACAGCCCAGAAGCTGTGAGGGAGCGAGAAAAATGTGAACGTCAAGGAGAGAGAAGATGCAGAAGGGGCAGGAGGCACTCCGTGCACAGGAGCAGAGATTCTACTGCAGATCATGGAGGAAACCACACTAGAGCAAGTGGATGACACCAAACTGGTAGGAGCGGCTGATGCACCAGAGGGTTGTGCTGCTTTCCAGAGGGACTTAAACAGGTTGAGGAAATGTCTGCAGGAACCTCATGAAATTCAACAAAGAGAAATACAAAGTTCTGCACTTGGAGAAAAACAATCCTATGAACCAGTACATGCTGAGGGCTGACTGGATAGAAAAGAGTTAGTCAGAAGAAGACCCAAGTGTACCATTGGATACCAAATTCAGTGTGCACCAGTAAAATGCCCTTGTATCAAAGAAAGCCGATGGTATTCCAGGATCCATTAGTCAAAGTACAAGGTCGAGATTACATACCTAAGAGTGTTGTGTCCAATCCTAAAATAAAATTAATAGAATAGAACAGATAAGAATAGACTATTTTAGTTGGAATGACAGCCCTCTACTCCAACTGCCTGACCTACCCAGGGCTCACCAAAAGTTAAAACTTGTTACTTGGTGCATTGTCCAAATGCCTCTCAAGCACTGACAGGCTTGGGCCATTGACCACCTCTCTAAGAAGTCTCTTTCAGAGTTTTACCAAAAAATGTTTCCTAATGTCCTCCACTGGCACAGCTTTGAACCATTCCCATACATCCTATCATTGGATACCAAGGAGAAGAGATAGCCATCTCCCTCTCTACATCCCCTCCTCAGAAAGCAGTAGAGTGCAATGAGGTTGTCCCTCATCCTCCTTTTCTCCTAAACTAGTCGAGCTCAAAGTTCTCAGCCTCTCCTAACAGGATGTGCTTTCCAACCCTTTAAACAGCTTTTTTGCCCTCCCCTGGACACATCTGAGGACCTTCACATCCTTCTCAAATTGTGGTACCAAGGACTGCCCACAGTGCTCATCTCTTTTGCCCGACTGATCTTGCAGTGTTTGATACACCCCAGGATGCAGTTTGCCTTCTGGGCTACCAGGGCTTACTGTAGACTCATGTCAACCAGCATCCCCACATCCCTTCCTGCAGGGCCGGATCTTCACCCAGCAGACTGTGAACTCATGCATCCCACGGCTGGATAATTGTCCAGAAGAATTCTGTGATGGACAGTATCAGAAGCTCTACAGTTCTCAACTCCTCATATGCACATACTGGGCTGAGTCCAACAAAGGGCCACAAGGATAATTGAGGACTGGAGCATCTCTTCCATGGGGAAAAGCCTAGAGCTGGGACTGTTGAGCCTGGAGAAGAGCCAAGCTCTTTTCAGTGGTTTCTGGTGATAGGACCAGAGGCCATAGGTGCAAACTGAAACACAGAAGGTTCACTCCGAACACCAGGAAACCCTTTTGTACCATGAGGGTGACTGAAAAGCGGCACAGGTTGCCCAGGGAGGTCCCTGCTCACTTCAACAATCCTGTGATAAGCAATGTAGGGACTGCGGCCCCTGGAGAGTCCATGTTGGATCAAACTGATTCTGACGGACTGTCTCCTTCAGGGACCCCACAGTGGGGTGCTTCATGAAGGACTCAGCCCACAGAGGACCCACGCTAGAGCAGGGGAAAAGTGTGAGGAAGGATTGGCAGAGGAGAACACTTACAGACTGACTGCAATCACCATCTACCTCTGATATGTTCAGCAGGGACAAGGAGGAGGAGGTGGAGGAGAACTTTTTAAATACTTAACAGTCTTTATCATTTAATTTTGAAAAACATGAGTAAAATTATATTAATTTTGTCATAATATATTGTCATTAAACAACATAAGTAACAAATAATCATAATACTAAGAATACACTGTCATGAAAAGAGGAGAAAATATTTGTCTATTTTATCAGGAACCACACTTTGTATGACAATAGAAAGAAAATTATCTCATTTCAAAAATTTTCTTTTTAAAATCAGTTTAGTTCATCACTTCTATAAAAAGAAAAAAAAAGGACAAAAATAATTTTCTTGAAGTAGATAGGACTTTTTATTGCCCTTTTCCTGTATGCTCTAGTTAATTCTATTACATTGCAGATTCTAGATAAAGCCATTTTAATCCTCCATGGCCTATGATGTGTTGAAAGACACGTGTAGCATGCTAAGCACATTCATCATGCTTCATTTAAAGAAACTTGAGAGAAAATCAAATCATATAAGTAGTTCATTTTTCTTTATTATTTAAATAGGAAAAACACCTCAAAAATAATAAAATGTTTCCTTGACATTATGGCTTGCTACAAGAAAAATGAGAGAGGATTCCTAATGCCCCTAAAAATGAAACCCCAAAACACAAACAAAAAGAAAAACAAACAAAAAAATCCCCAGGAGAGGTAGGTAAAGCAGAGAACTAGCAATGTTGAATTTCCTACTTATTACAAGTTTTATAAAAGAACCTAAACTATCCATGTGTACTTTCAGAAGGATAGCCTGAAGCATATTTCCACTAGAAGGAGACAAAGGGATCCTGTTCTGATGTTGTAGGTTATTCTTCACAGACTATCAAACTTCAGTACTCACAAGGCAAAATTCAAGGCACAGAGTATTCCACCTTACATGGGACTATGAAGGAGAACAAGCAAGGCTCTTTAAGTTGTTCCTGTTCAAAAATCTCTCTTGCAGGTGTTCTCAAGGAAAGACCATCCATTTCTCAGTCCATACTTACATTACACTTCTCTGCAGAAATGTTCCATAATGTCTAGTGCTCTGGAATACATTTTGAAAATAGAAGAACATGGTTCAATTTTTTTCTAGAGCTCTGGTCTATAATCCTGTACATCTAAATATAAGACTTAGTAGGAATTAGCAGTTTTCTTAACATAAGAAATACTTAGCTGCTTATTGTTCTTATTGAACAACCGACATTACTAGATAAAACTTCAGAGCAAACTACAGAAATGCAGCTAGTTACTGCTCTTCCCAACATAATGCAGTTCCAAAACTGTCTGGGATATGACATGATTTACGACAGCAGCAAATAACTTTCTGTTATTAACACATTTCTGTTAATAAATATGCACTTTTTATATAACATGGGTAGACTGGCACCCAGCCAATCAGAAGTATTTAAGAGGTCAAAGATAAATTCAGTCTCAAAATATTGCAATGAACAATCTCTTTCCTATTTTTAAAGTTCTATCAAATCCTAACAAATCCTTTGTATCCAATAAATCAATGGGATGATTGCCACTAATTTCTGAAAACCTGTATCTGGAGCATCTAGGAGTAGTTAGAAAAATATAGCAGAGAATACATTTAGATAAATATGTATTTTCCAAATGAAAATACGTATAAATACAATGGGACTTTATATTTCTTATGCTAAGAGATGTCTTCAACTAAAAGAAGATTATTTTTAAGTGGTTCCTTATTAGTACTAGTATAAGTTTAAAAGATCATCACTCACCAGACTATCAAGAGTTAATAGAAAATTTTATTCCATATCTTAGAACAGCAACAACAACAAAAGAAAGCCCTTAACATAAACTAAGATGCCTTAATGTTTTACTTATTGAAGTGAGCCAATGTAAACTTAAAATTGGTTTGGTTTGTGGATACACGCTATTCCTTTCAAAAAATTGAAGGAGTGTGGTCTCACAGGAAGCAAGAAGCCTAGAAAAGGCAGATGATGACAGTTCTGACTAACCACCAATTCTTTATGCTGTTATCTTTTTTTCTTAATTTAATGGAAGGAGGATTGCTTACCTCAAAGAGTGCATCATGTGCCTCATTTAATAAATGTTAATAAAATGCGTAGAGTCTTAGAAAAGTTCTATTTAAATGCCAAATATTATGATAAATTGTACTCTTCATTTAATACAGAACGTTATATTCAAAACCTCATTTCTCTATAGTACACTGGCACATCAAATTTCTAGACTAACAGTATTCTATATGAAATTCATAAGTGTTCCAAAGAATAAAACAACATATTATTCTTTTTTTTTCAAAATATATCGCACATTTTTACAATAATTTTGACAGGACTCAGAAGGTTATAAACATAACATACTTGACCTTTTATAATTTATCACATGGCAGATTTATCTGCTCTGAATAAACAAATCTGACGTTCCCAAAGAATGCAGACACAAAAATAAATTAACCTGAAGTAAACTGCTGCATAGAATAATAATGTGGATTCAGAATGATCCTAATCTTTAAAAACAAGGCATTAATTAAATAAAAAGTAATGACATCTTAACAAAAGCTGCACTTGTTTAAAATGACAACACTAAAACTGACTGGTAGTAATAGTCACATGGTGTCCATGTGGAGTGTGTGAAATATATGGTTTCACAGAAGCATCAAGTGCTTCCTAATACCATTTCTATGGCATTTTATTTGCAAGGTATTAAAATCTGTTAGAGCCTTATACTTTATATCTGACAATAGGAAAAGTATCAAAAGGCACCCTTCAGTTTTCCAGGTTATCTGTTTTACTTGGACTTGAAAACTTCAGTAGGATTTTAGTCTGAATGATGTTCTAGAGGGAAAAAAAAAGCAAAAAAGCTAATATATTTTTGTGATGAATTATCTTGGAGAAAACTTTTGTTCCTTGGCTGCCCTTCCTGACAATTTCACTCTACAAAAAACCTGCAGATAATCCTGTCTCTGGGAAGGATTCAGTGAGATCTGTTTTAAGTATGTTTTACAATTAATTTCCTGTGAATTATTTCCTTATAGAAAATGTGCTTTCTTTTCATTATGTCAATATAGATGTCTGCTTTGTTTATTTATACATACAGATGTTTATTAGGCTTGGTAAAGTATTCAGACTGGAAGTCACTGGACAACAGTGTGAGCACCTCATTCCAGTAAGGAACTAAAGATCAGAGGTCATTAAGACCCCTCTTAGTTCCTTTGCACCCAAATCATGGAAGTTGGGTTCAAAAATGTGTATGTGCATGTGCCAGGGTGTACAGCTAACAGGAGATGTAGAAATGTATGCACACCTCTTTTATATTAAAAGACCTCTTTGGTTTTTGAATACATATTCCCCTTTCAGCAATTACTAAACCTGAGTCCACATGAAGCAAAGATTAAAAACCAAATTGGGCTTGAAGTAGGAAAGACACTAATGACAGATGTATTAACAGATGATTATATTCATTCTCAGAATGTTATCATTGTGCTTGCCAAGAATCCTTCCTGAAGACACCAAAGTCATGGAACAGAAACCCAAAACTATAGGTAAATATAGAGGATTCTCGCTATAGAAATATCTAACTGTGAATGCACTGTTATCCCCAAGACAGCAGTCTTGGAGATAACAAAAGGCCAGTAAGTACTTTATAGGATAATTATGATTTCAAAAAAGGCCTATATAATTTTTTTCTTGAAAACCATTCTTGGACATATTCATTTCTTAGTTCTAAGGCAACACAGTACCCTTCTGCAAAAGATGTTTTAGCTGCTTGAGAATACAATTGGATTCCACCAATTAATAAGGAATAAGGGAACACTTTTTCAGCACTTAAAAACACTTTAACAGCTTTGCAATTGAGGAATGAAGATCATAGCTGTTTCCTAAAAGAAAAAGACATATAAGGCAGAGGAAAATAACTGCTAAATTACTCCTGGAAAGCAGTTAATTCTGGCAGTTTAGAGAGGAGGAATAAAGAAGTGAAACAGAAGCTAAAGTGCTACTCTAAGAAATATTTCGTCTATAAGTCATTTCTTTACTCACAGATGAACTGAAACCTTTCTACTATTCATCTCTTCTAGAGCATGAAATGTTGGGTCAGAATTTTTTTGGCAAATTGAAAACAGAGGGTGTTTTTTTCCCAGCCCAAGTATGTTTTCCTTCTTTAGTAAATACTAAAGAAGGAAAGTGTTCTCAACCCCCTGCGTTATTCAACACAACTTCTGTTGAGTCAGCCTAGATGTTACTTCTATTGCATTTGCCTGCAGAATATGTAGGAAGGCAAGGTTTGTAAAAAGTCATCTTTTGTCAGTACAAATTATATACATTTTTCTGTGGAAAATATTAGTTTCTAGGTACTCAAGACTGTCTCCAGTCATAATCTTACAGGGGTGTTTTTGGTTTTTGTTTTGTTTTGTTGTTGTTTTTTCTTTAATAATGGACCAGATGGCTGTGGTTAATCTATTTTATTTTGTTTATCTTCATATGGCACTACCACGACAGTTTTTTGAAGAACATAATGCTGTTATATTGAGAAATATAGGCCTGGTATCACAGCTGAGACCTTGGGAAGGGGAGACACAGGATGTGCCACAGAGGTGAACAGGTACAGGATGATACAAGGTGAGGCACAGGGTGGCAATGGCAACATCATGGTTGTAAACACTCACTCATGGTCAGTTAATGACATGCAAACCTTAAGCTGGACAAAACTGATTTGTAGAATAATTAAAAGAAAAAGAAATAATTACTGTCAAATGTAGATGCATTATACAAGGTAAATTCAGAAGCAAAGTGCAGGGCTAGGTCAGTGAAAAAAAGACCAAAGTTATAAAAGCATGCTAGAAAACATAAAAGTGGGTCCTAGAGTGAGAAAGAAGAAAACACCAACATGAACCAAGTGAAGACCTTCAAGTGCTGACAAGTCATCACAACACTCCCACCATGAACACTGAAATACTACTGCTGACTTTAGTACTCAGAAGAACAGGAAATAGGTGAATCGGTAGTAAAAGGGACAAAAACTGAATGATTGTATAACAATTTAAAATTTATTATTACTATAATTAAGAATTTTTCTGTACAGAAGCTCATTCTATCTTTTTCTGTAATAATCAGATCTGGACTAATAACGATTCTTGAATTATGCCGTAAAGACTTGAATTCTACCGAAAATCTATTCTTGACTTTTTGTATAAGATGTGCTTCTTCTTTGCCCATAAACAAGATGTTGAGCATAACACAGTCAACACAGACATTTTGATACATTTGCTGCTTCTAAAATTTCCACCCTTACTGTCAATCTGCAGGATAAATGAACTCTGTAGTACTGCATCATGACAGTTTCCTAGGTAGGGATTTACGGAGATATTATAATAGCAAGACAGAAACAAGAATAAAAAATCAATTCCATCACTGGAAAACAAAAAGAAATGGAAAGATTGAAAATTAAGAATAAATATTTATATTTAGACTAAACTCAAGTTACCTGACTATTTCCCTGAGAAGATAATTCCAACAAGGACAAAAAAACATGTGAAAGTATGAAAGAGGATTTATTACCTAGCCATAATTAGAAACCTGTGAGAACTCAACAGTCCTGTCCATGTTGTATCTTGCAGTCATGGGTATTGAGTGTCTCTCAAATGGCACCTGATACTTAGATTTAGGTAACTAAAGCCTACCTTTACTGACAAATCAGCAAAACAACTTTCTGGAAGCTGCTGCTAGGTACAACTGCTATGACACAGGATCTTCAAGAAACATACAGCCTTTGGTAAAGACTGCTGGAAATGAGAGGCATCATCACTCAAGAACATTTAAAACAGCATTTGGCACTGATATTAAAGCAACTGAATCCTGATGAGCGTGAGTGACCTGTAGTATAAGCTGAATAGTTCTCTTGCACTTACTGCTCAAAATTGGACAATTAAATATAGTTATTTTATTATTGAATAGAAATTCACTAAGGAAAATAATATTTTCTTCCAATAAGATTTTGATTTTTTTCTAAACTGGAATTTCTATTATTTGTATGCACAAACTTCTCTCCTCATTCCTACCCAAAGCTGTGCTCTTACATGGCAGATTGCAAATCACATTAAAATGACTGACGTCTTTACATGTGAAGAAACATTAAAGTGTATATGAAGAAGAACTTTAATGAAATAACTTCATTTATGAATGCATTTCATAAGTGTGAATGCAAGTGGTGTAGCGTAGAGGCTAAAGCATTAGTCCAAACAACCAAATCAAAGAGTTCTTCAACAGAAACGTAAAAATGAATCCCCAAAACAAACACCAAAGAAACAGTAATTTATTGGATTAAAGTTTCCTTCTATATTAAAATCTTATACTGAACAAATCTTCATTATAAAATCAAGCACTGGAGAAAAACCTATGCTATAGCAACCAGGATAGGGATTGAACATGTAAGCACATTTTGGAGAACATTTTCATGTCTTTTAAAGATTCTAAAGTCAGTTCAGCATAGTTTCAAATATGTAAAATGTGTTTTATAATCACTAGTGTTCTCATCCTGAAGCATCATTTTCCTGGCTTAAACACAGGGAGGATCAGAACTGTTCTAGCAATGGGTCTGAATGATTAATTTGCTTTATGCAATGATGCATTTGTCCATCTACTTATTTAGTTAAAAAAACTTAGATCTATTGCAATAGGAATTGCCATATTGTAGAACCTATAGTAGGGGATATAATGAATATAATTGATGGTTTTGCTGTTACTATAGAAATTAGTGTGTTTCCAGAAAGACATTTTGAAATATTCCTTCTTCAAAAAGACTAGATGGTAAAAAAGGTGTTTCAGCTTTATCTTACGACTTCAGAAGTAGTTTCTGAAGGCTAATACAAGCACAAATACACTATATGAAGAATATAGTGTATACAAGAAAAAGCAGAAATAAAAGAACATGCTTCTAGCAAAACACTTTAACAGAATATGAAGGTTATACTCCCATCTGATTCTGCATGCTAGTGTGATGCGGAATCATAATTTTTTAAATGTTTTTCTTTCACTTTGAGGAGAACGATGATGAGCTGAGTTTTTGTTTATAGTCTGGTTCTTATCTCTGGAGGTACTGTCTGTTGATGACAGACTTGCCTAGGAAGCTACCAGTATTTAGCATGTTGTTTTCTTAGGATTTTGCTTTATATGCATATATGAAAGGTTTAAATTCTCAACATACTTGGAAGAGCTCAAATATGTGTCTATATTGGATGTTTGCAAAAGTATCACAGAAAACAAATTTAATATAAAAAGGAAAAACATAATCTCTAATACAGATTTGCATGTATGGGATAGAAGGAATAAGCACATACATTCGTGTCCTTACTTCCCCAAAAGAAAAGATTGAGAAGGGGTGATGCCCTATTCAATTATGATTACTGATTAGGAACTGGACCTCAGATGCCTCTCTCCTTCATTCCAAATGATAATGCATTACTCTCTAGAGAGCATTTCTCCACTCCACATAGAAGAAGATATGCAGCTACATTGGAAGAGAAAACAAAGTAAATATGAATCCCATCTTAAAGCTCATTACAATATGACCATTAAAATTACCCAGTAATATGCTCTTTACAACATATATTTTCTGACTACCACAGAAACAGAATGGGCTCCAGGTTGAACATTAACAATTAAAAAATATATTAAGAATAGAATCTGTAGGAGGCATGTTTTAGGGATACTGGAAGGGGCATCCTGGGAAATGAAGTCCCGAATGTACTCCCGCATACATGGGCAGTGAGATATCCCATGATGATTCGTCAAGGAAGTCACGTGCTGTTTTGAAGTGCATATAAAAGGTGTTGTTTGCTTCCAATAAACGGATTTGGTGGCTGAAATCTCAACTAGTCAGGTCCGTATGGGTTTATTTATTTATTATATTAATAAAGATATAAGAATCTACCAAAGAACAATACACAACATGACAGATCATATCATGTTATTGTTTTGCATTAAATATCAAAGTATCCATAGATATAGAGAGACAGACACTTTTGCCCTCATTTGTTTGGATACATCTCAATAACACCACAAAAGTGACAGTGGAAGCACAATTTCATTTGATATGTTAAAAATGGTGAAGTGTTTTAAGTGCACATTTTCTGGAAATATTATGTTATTAAGAAGTGTGTATTTAATTCAGTTGTTTTGCTCTGTGATTATATTTTTTAAAATTAACTCTGATTGAATTCTGCTTTTCCTGCATCACTGGCAGAAAGCTCAAAACAAAATATTTTAAAAGGTGTAAGAGTAGAATTCTACACTGGAGAAAGCACTAAGGCACATAACAGCATCAAATCTCTCCTATTTATCAGTCAAAATATTTCAGATAAAAAAACCACCAAACAAAACCCATAACAAAACCCAAGCAAACAATAAATCCCCAGGAAATATTGGTAAGAATGCAAATGGATGACAGTCTTACCATTATTTATTACAGTAAATAAAACATCAAACAATAATGTTGGATTAAAACTTAAAAATCCACAATGTATTTCAAACCCCTAACTGCAGTAATCCACCATAGTCCTCCTAGGTTCAAAATTATAATTAAGTTTTAATTAATATTCTGTACATCAATGAAGAGTTTCACACAATTCCTTAAATTCTAGTTTCTAATGCAAGTTACTATTTTATTCAAAGTACTGATACTGCATATAGTTTATCATCAGTGAAAAGATAAACAAACATGAGACCTATTCTTTCTCAAAAAGTATAAGAATTCTGACCAGAACAGTCAGATTACATTAGCTGCAAGGATAACAGATCTCTAGCAATGAGATAAGACATGACTGTTAAAGTACCTTTAGTTGGAAGATGTCCCTGTTCATGGCAGGGGGTTTGGAACTGGATGATCTTTAAGGTCTCTTCCAAACCAAACCATTCTATGATCCTATCATTGTTAACTTCTAATTATCTTCAGTATTCTAAGATTAAAAAAAAAAACAAAAACTGGATTTTCTGTCTCCAAGATTGTTTGCTATGTTTAGACATAGTGTGCCCCTTTAATCAAGACCATGTTTATGTAATTGCATAAAAACAAAATTTGAAATAAAATATAATTTTATTATGTCTACTTGTATCGTTGACATTTTTTTCTAGTTAAAGATAAATATTTCTATGTACTCAAAATGTTTTGTTCTAGATTTACAACAATCTTTGTTAAATGCAGTAATTGGCAATCTGGAAATAATTTGTCTAAGTATGATTCCAGTATTTTCTTCCCTGTATCAGTTCATTCAGACATTGTCAGATAACACACAGCTGATTTTGCCTTTTAGTATCTTATCTTGGTCCTAAATGTTAGTGGTCTTTTTATTACTGATTATGTAAAAAAAACCCATGAAAACATCAATTTTATGGAAAATTTCAACATTTCAAAGTTTTCAATATCTTCTGGGGAGTACATTAGAAAAACGTTCTGTAAATTGATGAAATTAAAGTAAATAGCATTTCCAATGGAAATTACAATTACTGTATTCATTGTTGCTGTCATAATAAAAATGTGTAAAAATAAATGTAAATATGTTTACATTTTTATGTTTACTCTTTTTATTCAGCACATTTATTTCATTTTTATCAGTGATGTCACCAAAAATCAATTTTATTTCTGGCCAAGAATCTGACTGCAGTAAAATATTTAAAGAGAACTTTTCTGATCAGGTCTAACACAGTAGCAGTATGTCCCTGAAAATAAACTGGCGTGTACTAGATAAATAGTCCATTTCACTTCAATTTGTGTACAAGATTTTCTGCCAAAATAAAGGAAACAGTGTCACCATTTGAAAGCGGACAGAAGCACAAATTATACACTGGCAGGCAGAAAGGAGTCGTGGGTCCTAGTGCAGATGAAGCCCTCCAGCTTCCAGGCCTAAGCTATCACCACCTTGGCCATATGTGTCTCAGTTCGGAAAGTTCATGGGTGATGGCTAAAAAGATGCTACTATTTCTCGATACTAATAATGTTAATTCACATGGTGATGAAAAATGTATTACCTTATTTCTAAGCTTACCAACTTTTTACTTATGTATAGTTGTCAGCCAAGTTCAATTTACTTATAAAAGAGGCATTAATAAAATTATGCACTTCAGAAGTGCTTTTGTTTCATCAGTGAATAAAATGACATCAACCTCTTTTTTTTAAAAAAAGGCAAATCAAAATGACTTAGGGGGTTATTTAAGTAAAAGAGTATTTTATTATGAATATTTCATCATGTGATACATAAATCATTGAAGAAAAAAGCCTGTACTATAAGTAAACTCAGGGGATGTTGGAAAGGTTAAAGCCTAGATTAGTAATGAATGAGTGAAATAAAAAAGAAAAATTTTTTCTTGCTAAAGTAAGGTATTGTAATATGACAGATTTCTCATAGAATATATTTATTAATATCTTGAAGGAAAATTTTGCTAAGGAACTTATTAAAGGGGAAAAATGAACTCCTGCTGTTTCTACAGTTAATAGATTTTTCTTAGTCCACAATTTTTCTAGGTGTCTACGAGTGAAAAGTAACTTAACTCTATTTCTTCTCTTCCTCCAAGTATTCCTTCCTCTTTTCTCTCTGCCCACCACAAAAAAAAAAAGACATAGATCAAGATCTCAATTGAGTTTTGAAAATAAACATAGAATCATTCTGCACTGTTCATAATTTCCAGGTTCATGTCATTGAACAAAGAAAGAAACATTTGTGCGAAGTGGCATCAGGTTAAAGTTGAGTGTAAAATTTTGATAATTTTGGAAAGTTCAGAATAATACAATATAAGCCTTGCTGTAAAAAAGAGTTGTGGTTAATGTTTTCAAAAATAATCTCAAATAACATCCGTGTGTCAATTTAAATTATTTTTCACATCATAATTTTTGAAGTAAGGAGCATTATAGAATCATTAAATATCAGTGATTTACACCACCAAAGTTTAACAAGTGTATTTAAATATGATTAGACATTTTATTACATCATTGGTCATTAGCAAAACACAAAACCACAGACACATATGCAAATTGAAGTTCACCGATGAAGCTCGTATGAAAAAAGCATAATTTTATAATTATTTTACAAAAATTCACATAAAAGAGTATTCTAAAGCATATTTTACTCTTATTTCTCTCATACACATGGAATTGTAACACTCCTAAATCCAGTATATGGCCAAATGTTAATATTGCCAAAACACCAACAAAATACTATTTGAACTAGTATAAAGGATAGCAAAAAGAAAAAAAACAAAAACACGAAGATACTAATAAAATCAAGAGACCTCAATAACATGTCTGACAACCAGAACAGAGTTTGTAATGGTAAGTACTGGAAAGACTCTCTGAGTAGGTTTATTGGGGAATACAGCATGTATAAGCAAACAAGGCAGCAGCACTTTTCAGTTTACGCCACACTTAGTAAGAACTCTTGCTCATGTGGGAGACAGAGGGTAACTGGATGAGTACAGTAGCTGCAGCACTGTATGTGCTTGACAGACTGACAGACAGCCCTCACTCTTTTATTGACTGCTGAACAGTGTGGAGGAGAATAGAGAAACAAAGCTGTTATGCTTAAATTATTGACAGCAGAATAACCAGCATCTAGCAAAAAGAACCATCAAGCCTCTTCTCTCAAGGCTGACGTGGGATTTGGTAGTGTTAAAGTCCTTTGTTTTACTGAAGCTCCTCAGTACTTAGCATGGCAAAGGAATGCAAAACTTGCAAAGAATTGAAAGGATGGCTGAAAAAAAACCTTTAACTTTTACAGGTCAATGTATGTCATGCTTATTTTTAAAACAAAAAAAGTAACATTCCCATAGACTACAGAAACCTATGTAGACATAACACTATCCTTTCTCATGCTCAGAATGTGATCCTCTTCTCAACAGCCACAGTAGGGATACTCATTTTCAATAGAAAGAAAAAAAATAAAGCTGCTTACCTCTGATCCAACACAAGTAAAAATATTGGATTTAGAGCAGAGTAATCCTTTTAAAAAACTCCACCATCTTAGCACCTCTTGTTTCAGCTGAAGTATTTTGAATTTATCCTTCTTGGAAAGAAATTCAAGGCACAGCCTAACCAAAATTTGACCACGAAAGAGTTAAGATTAGGGATGGATTTTTAAATTAAAAATAAAATTAAAATAAGTGTAAATACTGTATTTATTTCAAACATACTGTGGAAAAGATCTTATGATGAAAATGATGAAATGAAAAATGTGATGTTCAGTAACCATCCTTCTACGAGATGCATTGATCTATGTTGGACATCTCAGTACTGCTGAGTTCAGTCCTGTATCTTTAAGATCAGAGACATTTTATTTGCTGGGTCTATTTGAGAGTTTCAGATTGGTCTTTTAGCCACACTTGTAGTTTCTTCCCATCAGGTATATGACAAAATCCAAGCAGCTGGAATCCATGAAATGTGTCCTTCCCCTGCAGACACACTCCAGAAACTTTCTCTGTGATTTTCTTTCCTAGTCTGACTGGCCTAAGGTTACCTTACTCCAGCCTCCCATCTGTTTGTCACAATCTCCAAATTGGCTTTAGCCTTCCCTTGTTCCCCTTTCTCTGTCTTGCAATACAGATGTTGATCTTTAGTTTGGTTGCTGGCCAGGCTCCCAGCCTAGCCATTTGTCTTCCCTGGGGAGGCTGTTCCAGTTCCCAATCACCCTCTGGGTGAAGAACATTTTTCTAATATCTAACCTAAACCTCCCCTGACACAACTTCTGACTATCTCCTCAGGTTCTGTCACTGGTCACCACAGAGAAGAGATCAGTGCCTGCCCCTCCTCTTCCCCTCACAAGGAAGTTGTAGACTGCAATGTCTCCTCTCAGTCTCCTCCAGGCTGAACAGGCCAAGTGACCTCAGCCGCTTCTCATACGGCTTCCCCTCAAAGCCCTTCCCCATCTTCGTTGCCCTCCTTTGGACACTGTCTAATAGCTTAGTATCTTTCTTATATTGTGGTTTATCTTTCTTATAAATTCACACAATAAATGTAATATCAGAGTTTTGAGATGTAACAGAAGTAGTATTAGTACCGCTTGCAATAAAATGTACCATAGAAGTTTACGCACAGCTAAGCCAGGCAATTTAAAGAAGTCAGCTAAGCAAAGTAAAGAAACAATAAAGAAAGGAACCGAAGCAGCCAAGATGGTAACACGAAGCTGTTGTATAACCCAATGCATTGTCTTAAAGGCGTTCATAAAATGATCACTCCTTATGAACTTTGGAGGCTCCAGACAGAAATGACCACCAGAGACCCTCGGTGAAGCCCCTCAGAGATCTTATAAGGATATCAATATATACTAATAAGTGTTCAGAAATGTCATGAATATGTAATAGGATTGAGGGATATGAAAATGATAATCATGTAATACAAACATATAAGCTGCAGCTGAGATGTCACAGTGTGCACTTTGGCAAAATGATTACCAGTGTACCCGGATATGCATAAAGAATGCCTGGCTGCTAAAACTTACAAATTGAGTCTTAGAGGTTTCCTTTGAGGGCCAATTTTAGGCAACAGTTGTTTATTTGTTTTCTTATGCTAGAAATTCCACAAATGAAGAGGAATCCAAAGCAGAGAATAATTTAGAAGGTGTAATGCCAAGTACATGATCTCTGGTTATGATGAAAACACAGATGGAAATAGGGAAGAAAAACTATTTCAATGTATTATATTGTAAGAATCCTGTAGAGGTACACCAAGAAGATGAGCAGTTAGAGTCCTAGTGTGCTCTATATGGTAGAACTGCCCTGTTGAACAGAACAAAGTTGATGCTTTCACTAATTTACCATGCTTTGCAAATGGTGCAAAACACCATGTCACTACACTGAACATGTCATTGTTAGGAATGTTTTAGGGAGGAAATACAGGAGCCATGTATCACTGAGTATAAGACATTATACAGTAAAATATTAAGGTTTCAAAGGTTGAGTTTGAGTCCATACAGTTGTTCTACCTGGCATAAACCAGCTGCTTACCTCTGGCTCAACAGATATTAATTCTATATCCTGCTATGTAGATCACTCCCTTCAGATGGTGAAGAATTTTGTTCCTAATCCAGCTTTCAATTGAGCACACAAATCCTCATGCATCATATAGCTTTGCATCATATAGCTTTCCAAGTCTTAGTGGGTGCCCCATCCAACAGGCTATAGTTTACTCTCATCTGGGTCCAGAAATACCACCTTATCAACATTTCTGTGGGAAGCAGACATATGAAAGGTGTAACTCTTCCTCAGTTGTTTCTTCAGTCAGTTCTAGAGACAGTTTTCTCATGCCATGAAAAAAGTCATCCCAGTGGTGCATTAGTCAATTAGTAGGTAAAGGCAAAAAATATCCCTTAATTTGGTTGAATTCTAGGTTTCAAGTTTATATTCCAGTTTTATTATAAAGCCATGTAAATGAATGCATGAAAAAGCTCTGAAAGGCTTAGCAATTCATTTGTTAAGAATTCTTTCCACAAACACTTAGGAGAGGAATATTTTATGTCCATCTAATGATCTAGGTTATAAAAATGTGTTCATTAGAATTCATCTTAGGTGATCAAATATATTAAGAGGTTATGTCTTGTTACACAATGAAGGTTGAAGCCTTTGCAAATTCAGCTTTTTCCCACAAGATGTTTATATTCATCAGTGCAGACATGCTAAATAGTCAGGCTAGCATAAATATTCGTTAATCCATTTTGATAATGCCAGCATTATTTAGGTTACTCACGTCATTAGCTACACAAAAAAGGAACTGCAAACATATGAGGTCTTTTTCCACCCTGATTCATTTTCTTAGTACTTAATCTCTGAGGTTTAAGAGATCCTTCTTGTTTTCCTTTTCAGTAATTAAAAATACTTCATTTAACACTTTCATACTTCAAATTCAGCATATTTCATGCAATATTATGCATTCCATTGCTTATGTATTGTAACTGCTTTTTTATAATGCAAACTGTCATTAATATCTTAGAGCTCTCCTACGTCAGCAGCTCCTGACAGGATGTAAACCTATGAGTGAGGTGAAACTGTTCAGTGTGGGTAGTAAAACTCCCACTCACAAGCAAATTATGGGGCACACTTAAAATTTTTCAAAGGCTTGGGGAAAAACAAAAGGGGAAGGAGGGAATGTCTGTCACTTCTTAATAAGCATTGATGAATAAATAAGCAAGCAGTCAGAAACCTAAAAAAACAGTAAAAATATAAAAATTACAAAATAAAAATGTGGATGAGGATAGTTAAGCAACAATGGGACAATTTTCTGAAAGCATGTGTTACCCCTCAGAAGTGCTATGTAACAATTTTAGTTCTTCTCACAAAATAAGAAGTTTCTGTAAAGTGATTCTCCACTAAGTCTGCTAGTAAGATAATGCTGAAACTGAAGAAACTCTTCTGAAACCATTCAGTGAAGGCATCATAAAAGGATAAAGAAGATGATTATTCTTTCTTGCCTAACCTTAGAAATAGGTTGGTGATTTGTTTAATTCATAATTTTCTAATCTGAGCATCTTCATGTCTAAACCTAAATGTGACCCAAAACTAGGTGAATAATGCTTAAAAGAGTTTGAAGAATCCAATATGGTAGACACAGCCAAGTGTGTCTAATAGCAAGCCATAGGACTGGGTTGCTGAAAAGAAATAGATGCAGCCACTCCAGGAAAACAAAGTTGATGGTGTCGCTGGCATTGTTTTCCAGTATTCAAAACATTTGTGAATATCTGTAAATAGGATCCCTGGGTTTTCAGCAATAGGCAAATTGAACCCAAATGTTATATATTCTTCAAAATTTCGATACAGATTATAATATAAACTATTCAGTTCTGCTAAGATTAGAGCAGAAAAATGCCAAGTTCTTGGAGTCGACATATACAAAGTTATATCCTGTTTGGAATCAAGCTCTGCTTTTTATTACCAGAAAGAACAATGATTACTCACAATTCTAGGAGACATCACATGCATGGGAAAAAAAAATTAGAAATTATGTTATCTTTTTGCTTCTTAGAGGAGAAAATAAAACTGGTCTTTGGGCAACTCACATAAACTAATAATGTAAAATTACTTAGGCCAAAGAGACATTCTTCTTGTAAATACATCCAGGAGCATAAGGGACAAGTCCTTCTATTTCTAATGTTGAGTAAATTTGCATCATATAGCTTTCCAAGTCTTAGTGAACGCTTAGGGAAAGCGTTTCTGAAGATGGGATCTCTATATATATTTCCTCTTTGAGTTCCTCTCAATATTTAGGTTTTTAGTTGGTTGTTTCATGTTTCTTTTATTCACATCTATAGTCTGGATAGATACTTGATCCTTGCCTCTGGGGACTCCAAAAAATAGGTATTCATAGGGAATAAGGAAATTCTGACCACTACATATTGTCATGTTCAGCAGTAACCCCAGTTATTTATGAGGCAGGACTATGTCACAGACAGATGCAGAGAAGGTTCAGCTTGCTTTTAGAGTACAGAGTTTGACTCTTTCTCACTGCAACTGTCACTAAATCCTCCATCACCTCCTTTCTGAGCCACTGACATATGAAGATGCCACAAGGTAGTAGGGTAAAAACTATTTTCAGCATGTCTACTGTTTTTTCCCTTAAATGCATTGAGACACCAGGCTGTCAAATGGGCTATGGGTTACTGCACTGGTCAGGAGCCAGGTGGCAAAGACAGTCTATTGAAGTCTCAGAAAATGGAACAGGTAAAGCTGAAACACAAATATAAAATAGTGTGTGCACGCTGGCAATGCAAGAAATGGGGAAAAAAGTGGCACTAGTAGACTTTCATGATCTTTCCTCAGAGATCATGATTCTATTATCTATGTTCTCTACCACTCAGGTAAGAAGACTTATTAGAAATCAAGTGCAAGGATCACTATTGGGGTTTACAGGCAAAAATCATTGCAGCAGAGGAACTTATAGCTCTATATAACATTTGACTTTAGTAACCACACAAAAGGCAGAAGTCTAACAGCCTGGATCACCATATTGTCTGGGGACTAAATATGCACTGCCTGTAGCTGCTTTCCTTTCACTCTCCCTCTCCATTTTATTACCTCTAGAAGCAGGAGAGAAGCCAGTCTTCTGCTCAACACGTCCCCTGCCCTAAGCAACCTGGTACTGTGGGACCTGAGACTGTACTATCAACGCAGTACAAGTTGATTGCACCACACAGGAGTCACCATTCCGAAAACTCAAACAAATGGCAAATCTAAAGGTAGTTTAGGAGTCTTTATATAATTTTGTTATATGTTATTTGCTTTCTTTTAATATAGACATTAAAATGAAAGAAAAAAATAAGTACATAAAGTACAGGCTATTAAAAGCTCTTAAGTTTTACATCACTGCTGAAGAAATCATTGTTCTGAGAAATGCCATTTTCTAAGAAGCAGTTCTTTTCTCCTATTCTCCCTGGATTAAATATCTCCACAGACGTTTCCTTCCAGCATTTGAAGCTTTTACAGAAAAATACACAAATGAAGTTGGAATTAGGTATTTAGTATGAATAACAGTATTATGTGGGTATCAACTGGTTCGTTTTTAGCAGCTAAAAACAAAACACAGACTTTCAGACTTTTCTGAAAATTCAGGTAAAGTAATTCTCTCTATAACCAAATCTCCTTGCAGAAAGGCACATTAGGATTTCCAGCTAAGAGGCATTAATATGTTAGTCAAGTCTTTTGCACACATGGCATTTAGTGTAGCATGTATAATGCAGCATTTGAAAAGTTGCCTGACTCTCTTAGGGTAGTAATTATTTCTGTAATTTTGAAACCTGGTAGGATATGGGTAACATCAGTAATTATAGGCAAATTTTCTTAATTAATGCAGTCTGCAAAATACTTACACAAGCAATAGTAAAAATTATTAGAATAAATTCCTACCAAAATTAATTCATAAGACTCTCCCTTGACCTCATTAATGACATTTGCAGTAAAAGTAATGAAGTGATAGATATAATATCACCTAGAGCAAAGGGACCAAATTCAAAATTTAATAGTGTAATATGTTTTTACCAGAGTACAACCAGATAATGCAAAGGAAAAAAGAAAACTGATTTCTCTGGAAACATATTTTCCTAATTAGTTTAACCTACAACTGATAGCAAACAATTCTGTGGCTTTTTGTTTATTTTTGGCAAATAAAATCAAGTAATCAGAAATTTCCATTATCATTGCCAGTTTTCAGTCATGATAAATACAAAGCTTTAGAAAAAACTGATTAAAAAAATTCAAACAAAATTAAAAATTGGGAATAAGGATTATAATCTTTCACGCTCACTGCAACACAACTGAAATGACCTAAGCAGTTGAGATCATTAGGCCTGAACAAAAATTCCATTGAAATCAAGAGGAAAAAAACCCAAACCAAACCTTGTGATATATCAGAGAAATTTAATCAGTATTAAAATTATTATGTCCTCATGTATTTATGTACCATTGTGAATATGTTTATCACCATTTACTATGGAGATTTATATCAGAAAGTAGTTGATATATATTATTATTAAAGAAAAATGTCTATTTATAAAAGATAAGAAAGGAAACTGAAAGTAACAAGATGGAGAAATACCTAATAAAATGAAACATTTTGGTTACTTGCTGACCTTCTTTCGGTCTCATTTGCTAAGAAACATAGCAACTTATCTGATTGTGCATTGACAGATACTATGTCATATTAGAAATAAAAATTCCTTGGGGGAAAAAAAGGGTTCCGAGGCCTTCCGAGGGTTTTTCCAAATCAACAATGAAGGCACCAGGGAAAAGAAAAATTTTCTGAATTTTTAAATATATTTCCATTTTTTTATTACAAAGAAACTCATTATTTTTCTATTAACAGTTACCTCTCTCTTTTAAGTTAGTCTCCTATGGAAACAAGAGCAACAGATTTTGAAAATTTATATAAACTACTACAATGGTATACAAAAATATAATAATTATTGATGCAATCCTAGAACAAGCCTTAAAACATGGATATACATCTAGAGATCTGGTATTAACTAGGATAGATTGGTTTCACTCTGTTGCATTTTGCGAAGTTATGCTGGCACGAAGTGAATTTAAAGTGAGTTCATAACACAGCATGCAAGAACTAGTAATATACAAATTTGTAATCCTACCCCACGAAGCACAGTCTATCACCACTCTGTCGGTAAAGCCTAGAGATATTTAGAGATGAAAATTTTGTCTTTAATTGTAACCTAGGGTCTTGGATAATAAGCTCCTGTCACATGTCAGCCTCTCTTTATCTGCACAGCTCAGGGAAAACTTCAGGGGAAGTTTAAATCCCTGTGACACGTGGTGATAATCATGGTGACACGAATTGTCCCCTCGCAGCCCATGAAAGGAACTCAGAAGGTGCAGAGACCCACCACACCCCGATTGGAAGAGAGACTTTAGCTATTGCCCTGAGAGTTTCTCCTCCTGCATTTGCCAGGGGGTCGAGGGGAGGTAAAAGTGTGTTTAATACTGTGTATTTTATTACTTTTTAGTTTCTATTCTGTTAGCAATGAATTTTAATATTATTCCTCATGTCAAGTCTATCTTGCCTGTTGTGAAACTTCTCTCAACTTGTAACAATTTTGTGGGGGTTTGAAGAATTGGGCCAGAATAAACCCATGACGCTTGTGTTTGGTTTCTATCTGGAAATCTTTCTGTGCAAATTTTGAGGTATGTTTCTCTTGGGTTTCCAGATGTGCAAGTTACCCATATGATACTTATTATGCAGTTACTAACTTGAACCATTTCACCAGTGGCAGCCATTCATCCAGAAACATCTGATTTACACCTTAGTTGTAAGACATCAAAGGCACGTCTGACATTTTCTGAAAATGCTAGATGTAACGGCCACAGTCTGTGCTATACAATCAATGTGGATACAGAATAGATATGATGCTTCAGGAAAGTATCAGACTCCTTTACACACTATAAACATCATGTTATGGTCATCTAGGAGATCCCCAATCAATATAAGGAGTCGTACTAACGCATCAATAGATTTGGAAGGCCTGAGATTAGATATTTGTAATTCCCTATTCATAGTAATTCCTCATTCAACAATAAAATGCATCTTGCTTCAGCAAAAATAGTGAGAACTGTAAACTGTATTTTTGTTTGGCTAATAATATGGCAAATTGCACTATCCTTCCATCATGTTCTATAATTATATACAAGTCTTGTGGGATTATTTTTGTAGTTCTGTCTGTCAAGGTATACATTTATTTGTATTTCTCACTGTCATTTATTTTTTCAAGGAGAGCATTCAGAAGCAAAGAAAAGTATTTGTACTCTCAAATTTGTGATTGATCATGAGGAAAACATAGGAGCTGTCTCCCAGTTCTCTACCAAAGTTTAAAAGAAAATGCAAGTTTCAAATTAAAAAAAGTTCTCCACAATTAGTATGCATATTCTTATAACAGTTAGATGACCTAATCAAGATCAAGGCTATGAGGCATTATGAAAACTGAAAACACAGAGTTGAGCAAGTAAAGAGAAATCAGTCCTAGATCCTGTGCTATTTGCTCCCAGTAGTTCCCGGTATGCTGCCAGCTCTGAGCTGCTGGAAACTAATACTGCGATGCTGCTGTGCTCACTAACTCCAGTGGACTATGCAAAAAGGGTAGTAACCATATTTTAAAAATTCCTTGGAAGTGTATTAGTAAATAAAAAAATCTTAGCAACAAGGTACTGTCTTTTAAATTTCCCAGGCTTGTCAAAACATCTTGACAGCACATCACACCTTGTTACACTGGCATATTAGGTAAGGGTGAATGCCAAAATAAGAACGCATGACAGACCAATTATCCTGGCCTGAGTATCTTCTTAACTTTCAGTATTTCTCCAGTATTATGAAATGTTATTTAAAAAGTACCAAAATTGCAGTTATTTATGTACAACTCCAGAAGATCTTATGGTTCACACAGGCTAGAATTTATTTTCCAGAGTACCAACTTTGTATTTAATTCCAAAGCCTGATTATGCATTTCAAGTTTTGAATGTACATGAAGCATGGGTTGACTAAATTGATTTAAATCATGATTTTTTTTCTGTTAGTAGGAATCTTAAAAAATAATTACCAGACAAAACTCATCCTAGCAATACCACATAAAACTCATGATGTTTTTCCAAAAGCTTTGAATTTGGAAGGTTTTAGCAGGGATGAGGTGATAAGTGAAGATCTATCAGTAAAGACTGACTTAACTCTAACCATCTATAGGATGTTTCTCTGACACTTTAAAAGAATTTCCTGCATTAATTGCTTCCCCAGATAGTTCTCCTAAGTCTGAAAAAGTAGGTAGTTTCTACTCATCAGTATTTTTCCTAACATTCTGTCACAATTCACAAGGCTGCCCAGCTGCAACATGGTCTCTTCCTACTTCCAGTGGATGGTTCAGGAACCATTCAAGTAAGTGAAAGGTTGTTAGTATCAAATACTTGCTCACTCTATCTACATTTGAACCCATGCCAGTACAAGATAAATTGAAAATTAGATATATGAGAACCCATCCCCATCACCATAGTGATGGTTTTCCACCTCTGCCTTTATAACTGTGGCTTTCCTGTGAATGCACTTGCTTCTTTGGAAATTTAATCCCTTACATAGGAATACCAATAACATGGCAATTTTGACTTCTGAGATATAAATTATATGATAAACAAACACCCTCCAAAATATAGGTACAGAGAAAGCTTATTTTATTAATATTCAAATCCCATAATTGCTTAAACAATGTGCAGTCTTAATGAACATACAAAGATTTAATAGTCGATATAAACTGTAATTGTATTTATATATAAGTAGAATTAGGTATTCAGCTAAGAAATTATTGGGATAACTTGAAGATGAATTCCTAACAACATCAGCTGCAACAAAACAAGAGAGAATGAGCAAATTATAATCTTTAAGGCTGATGATGAAAGAACAACTATATAATTTCTTGTGGTTTAATGGTTATAATAAATAAAATGTAAATAGCCATCTTCTTGCACTTGTTAATATGTATTTCTTAGTATTAGAGTTAATCCAAGTAACATTAACAAAATTACTGTGAAGTTGCTTAGAGATATTCAATTCTTGGAAGCTTCATTTACCATGCTCTCAGGATAATTGTTTGAAATAATTCTTTCCGTTTCCAAATTGGGAGATATTCTTTAATGATATAATACAAGCCATGTTCCATGTCACTGGCACCTTCAATATTTCTGGTGCAGTTTATATTTTAATAAACATATAGATCTGTTCTGGAGTTCCAAAGATTTTTCTAAGAAGGTATCTAGTTCGACTGAAAAATTGCACGTGAACTTTTATTTATTTTAGATGAAAAATTGCTAAGCAAAACAAAAACCTGAACATGCATGTTCTTGGTAGCCTATAGGAAAAACTACTAAGGCGATAGCACTTAATAACAAGGACTACTGAGTTCAATCAGCAAAATCTGATAGTACTGGCATGCTTCCAGAAGGGAAAGGCTGGACTATAAACTCTTGTTTCAGAAATCACAGCATCTCAGCTTTAAATTTCTAAAATCATGACTATTTTCAAAATTCCATTTTTATTTGCTACAGTCAACATGGAGTGTCATTGCTAACCACTATGTCTGCCACCCAGCAAAGTTTGTAGCTTGAGTTTACAGAAATACGTATAGAATCAGTCTTCCTAGTTAATTTTTTCCACTCAGTGAAATAACACCTATCTAGATAATGATTTAACATAGTAAATAACTACTGACTATAGGTTAAACTCATCTCTAAAGCCTATTTCAGTGACATTTGAAGTTTGGTGCAAGTTTTGAGTACATTGCTGACCTGGAATTCCAGGTTAGCCTGCTAGCAGGTGTTGTTACATCCCATGACAGCCAGGCAGTCTTTCCTGACAAGTGCTGTCAGTTCAATGTTCCGAAGCATCAGACATAACAGCATCATGCAGTGTGTACCTATATTTTAATGTGCACAACATTCAAAATTTCAAGATCAATTTACACCTGTTTGTCTTTCTAATAGAAACATATACATATTAAGATACATAACAAGTTTCCACTGTTCCACTGTTAAATATGAAATTTCTCTAGCATTTTTCTGGAACAGTTGAAATTGTCTTCAATATTTGGAAACAAGAATAATCACAAAACTGTCACTTCTTCAGAACAATCTACCACTAGGAAAATTGCCAGTGTTCTTTAATGTAATGAAAAATGACCTAATGTTTAAAATTATGATTAAAAACTTGATATTGTTAATTAATTAATTTTATACTATTAATTAATAACATTAGCACCTTTAGTTCTACAACCTTGGTTATAGTTATAGCATATTGTTCATAATGTGTTCGCAAACATATTAATACCTAAAAAAAAAAAGATTCAAGGTCTGCATTTCTTAATCAATTTGACAATACAAAACAAATATTAATTGTTCTTTTCTGCATTATTACAGCAGGAGTCAATATCAATATGAGCATAGTTCCACTTGGAAGTTCAGAGAATGATTTTTCATCCCAAAGACAATGATTTCTTTACCCATAAAACAAATATCTAAGTCAGTTTATGGCAAGCTGGGCTCTTGTAAATTCTCTCTACCTAAATCCAAGCAGAGCTCAGGTAACAAACTGAGCAGCAGTCACATAAGAGTGAGGTGTCTCACTCTCTATAGCCCATAGCTCAATCATTTCTGCAGTAGATAAAAATATATGCAGTGTCGGGTACATTCACTACCATCACCAGGGACTTTAGCAGAACATGAAGCTCAAAAAGCAAATAGCTCTAACACCTCTAGGCTAAAACATTATACAAATACCTGTCAACACCTGCCTTTTGGCTCTGAACTGGAACCAAGGCTTCCCCTCCACATTGAATACTGAGCTGAGCTGGAGTGTCTCTCACGCCACTACAGAAGTTTTTCTACCTAATCTCCTACTATCAGTAGGGACAGTGGGATGCATATTCACTGCTTTGCTTCTTTCTTTCTAAGTGTCATGGAAAATAAGAACTGGGTGTCTAAGTCTGTCCAGCAGAGGATGCAACTGAAACTGCATGTCTTATTTTTCTGGAAAGTACTCTGAACACAAGACCTTTCATAAAAATAGTGTAAAATCTACATATTCCCTGTTACCAGAGTGTTAAAAGAAGATGGTGAGTCATAGTATTTTCTTTGAAATAATGACATTGGCAACCACTGCCACAGGAATATTCTGGACTGTGAACAATAAGTCACCTAACCTAAATACATAGTGGATTTCTACTTCATAAGTATTTTCAAAAATAAATTTTAAAAAGAATCAAAGTAATTTTATAACCAGTTGAAGCAGTTACAATGCTTAATCCCTGTCTGTACTACAACTGTTATCTTTAGTCTACTTGGTAGTAGTTAAACAAATTTCTTTCTAAATAATTACATTGGTACTAATCAATAAAAAACCCCATATCTTCTTCAAGTGGAGGTAGGAGGTAAGAAAGTTTTCTCTCAAAGCATTTTTCTTATATTTCACTGAATAATTATTAAAAAAGAAATCTAGTTTGCATCTGTGTTATTTTACTTTGCAAAGGAGATGACAGAAAAAAAGGAAAGAATGTGAGGAAAAAAACAGAAAAATCAAACGTATAAAAAACTGCCTTTCTCCTTTAGTATGTTACTAAATTTACTAAATAGATAGGTAGTAAAATAAAATATACCATGTGACAGATTAAGTTAAACACATGCTTAAATAACACATAGAAGCAGTACACTTCACACAATGAGGGGAAAAAACCCACCCCATTTTAGATCTTTTTTCTTAATCTCATTTTACCTGCAAAGATCATATTTAATAATTATTATTTCAAACCAATTTTTGTAGAAGGAAGGTTTATTTGTATAATTTTACTCAAGTTTGTGTTCTATCCTTGACTAGTGAAACCATTGAAAACAGTATGTAAACGTCAAAAAGAAAAAGATAATTTTTTCTTTCCATTTAAGATTTGGTATTGAAGGAATGTGTAAGTCAGCAGCAACAGTAATTATTTGAGTTAGGAGAAAGTATATTGAAGTGTTAACCTTGAGGTTTGAGAGAAAAATGAAGGGCATTAAAAGTTTCCAAGGTACTGAAGAGATAATGTACATTCAAATGTATTTTGTATTTCATAAAGTTGAATTTCCACACTTAGTACAAATTACACCAACTTTTACAGAAATTTCTATATATGTTATACTGACAAATGGCACATTTTATCAGTGTGAAAATGAGAGTGAGGGAGGGCAATGGGAAAAGTATAAATGAGAAATATTTTAGTTTGCTTATAAACATGAATATTCTTTGGAAAATTCAGAAAGTTTAGGCCTCAACTAGTGGTTTGAAAACAATTCTGGTAATTTATCTTAAGGATAACTAGTTCCCATTGAAGACACACTATGGTTCCTCCTAAAAGCAGGCCTCCTACAGACAGCAAGTGTCAGCCCACATCTGTGCTTAAATCAAAGTTTCAGGCCTGAGCATTCAGAATCTGAAATATGGCAGGGAAGAAAACTTCAGCCTGCCTTAACATTTAGAACCAATTTAAACCTTACTCGATCTATCTCCTGCGCTCTGTGGGTGTCAGCTCTCTGGTCAGCTGATTCCCTCACCACATTGCCATTTTACCTTGCAGTGCTGTTATAAGGTTAGCGCAATTCAGAATTGCTGGTGTCCGCTGCAACTGCAGGGCAGGATGGAAGTCAGGGTGTACGCATTATGCTTTAACATTTATCTATAAAGTGTAGAAAGTGCTGCCACAAGAAACTTCACTATGATAAATACTGATTTGTTAACTCTTGTTAGTCAATGTTAATGTTAGCTATGGAATAAAATTCTATTAAGCCTCAGACATCCTCTCATCACAAATATCCCCTTTGTTGTATGTAGCATTCTCCATCACAGACCTTTCTTTACTAAGAATAGGAATACAGCACTGACAAGTGCATCTTGGAGTGGCAGAACAAAAACTGTGGTCTTCTACAGATTAATGTCTCATGAAGAATTCTCTACTGTATAAAATTATGTGAATTCTGACTAAACTTTTTGATAGCTGAAGCATTCACAGTATCTCTCTCACACTTGACACTCAGCAAGAGGTAAAACATCAAAATCTGCTTGCTCTGTTTTCACAGGGAGAAGCTCCCTCCCTTAGGATAATTTGTGAGATTTCAAAAAAAAGTGATCATGATTTAAACTCAGTCGAGAAAACCAACAAAACAAAGTCTCTTATGGAAATACAGAGACATGGTGCATTAAGAACTTGTGCTTCCATATATTCAGTAAGCATTATCTGAAAAAAAAAAAAAACAAAAACAAATGCTCAGATACACAGAAATCACTTTAGGGATTTTTCACAAGATATTCAAAAGAAGAGAGCACACTAGATAAGGAAATAAAAAAAAAATTGCACTGGATTAAAAGTGCATCCAAATTAAAATCTTACAATAAATGGCAGAAATTATAACAACTTTAATGAATGCAAAATAGGAATTACAAATTGAAGAAAATTGGTAAAGTAAGTACAGGGACATAGTAGGAAAATAGCACAAATAACATATTGTGGGATGAAGTCGCAGCCCCACAATTGAAGTTTGAGAAGTTTGGGGTATTGCAAAAGTTAGGCCGTGTTCCATGGGAGCAGTGGAGCTAATTAGATAGTTTCCATGGACACAGCCTTGAGTTGCAAAGAGTACAAGGTTAAAGCTGTTTGGTAATGTGCAGGTGCTTGAATTCCTGGGTGTCTTTGTGAGAATATGTTTATGTTGTGTGTGGCAAAGTAGAGGTTAGCGATCTCGATAAAGGGCTGCCTGCTGCGCTGAGCAGTCAGACATCTCTGTCTCATCACCCTACTGTGTCTCATCACCTTATTGTGTGTCGTGTGTCTTTCTTCCTCCACGGACCAAGACCTGACGACAGTTACCCTACGACAACATATGAATCTGAGAAGGGTGTTTTGAATGTACATGTTGAAAAACGGTAAACCTGATAACTGCATTAATACATTCCACACAAGAAAAAATGGATAACACCAGGAAAACCCAATAGTTTCTATAGCATGCTAGAAAAGGATTGGTGAGAAGGGAAAGCTGAATCATCCATCGTAAGAACATTTTTTAAAAATTCGGTATTTCACCCTCATAGTCCAAACAAGGATCAATTATCCCATGTCATCCTAGACAATCATTTCTAAAACTCAAAACTAAAATTAATCTTCTAGCATGGGAAAGACTGTAACTCTGTAGCATCCTTATTCATCTTTGTAAGCTCCTAGTCTCCGATCTGTTAGCCTTAAAATAATTTAACCTTAAAATTGTTTGACCTGTGTACTACTCATTTCTGGATGCAGAGACCATTTTCTCATTAATGAAATTCCTAGTTATTTGGCTTGTTCATGCAATTTCAGGAGAGTAAAATTAGCATTATACATTAAGCTGATACAAGAAGTAGATTGGAACAATCATTACAGCTTTCCTTCTTGTGCCATCTGGACATCACCTTTCACAATATTTTGGTAAGAATTTTTTTCTAGCAAACCAATTTACGCTATTTGTAATACTTTCACAGCTGCAACTCTTAGTAATAGCTAACCTTATTATAGGTATTCCTTACAATAACCTTATTGTGGGTATTTCTTAGAATAGGATCTGCAGTAACCCTGAGACTGGAGTTTAAGGGAAGTAAGTGAGGTGGACAAAAGAATTACAGTCCTGGGCTTCAAAAAACCAAGGTTTAGCCTTTTCAGGTATCTTCTTCCAGCATCCCAGGGGAAACTGTATTAGGGGGAAAAAGGGTCAGGAGAGCTGGCTGATTTTCACAGCTTCTCAGAGTAGAGGAGTGGTGTTTTCCAGTGTGCAGGGAGGCAAGCAAGCATGGCAGAAGGCCAACACAGGTGAACACAAAACTCTTGTGTGCATTTAGAGAAGAGCAGATGCTACTTAAAGTGGAAGCAGCAGCACAAAGACATTGTCTGCACATGTGGGAACAGTTAGGAAAGCCGAAGGTCAGCTGAAACTGAAATTACAAGAGAAAAGAAGAAAAGCAAAATGAAAGGTGTTTGCATCAGTAAAAGAGCGAAAGGTAGGCAGAATTTAGTCAAAGAAAAGAGTTTGGTATCACTTAATCCATTTGGGCATACAAAAGTCTCAGGTATCAGATAGTGTCGGGAATAAATGTTTTAGATTGCTCAAAGAATCACCAATAAAGGCATCTCTTCTAGATGAGAACAGTACTCCTCAATATTCTAATTTCTGTAACAGATTAATTAATTTACTGGAGCTGAAAATTTTAATGTTGTGTTAAATTATATGTCTTTTATTTCTTATTAAGAAGCTTTAAGAGATAAGTCCCCTTTTTCAAACTGGTCTTAATTTGAAGTCAAAATGTCTAAAGAATACTAAAATAGAAAGTAACCATGATGCTTATAAAATGCTTCCAGCTGATTTTGTTATGATTTTTTAATTTGGTGTACTCCTAGGAAGATTAGAAATATGTAAGAATATTATCATCCTAAATGGTACTCTCACTTCCACCACTGTCTTTTGTATATTTAAGTTAGTGAGAACATCGTATCACCTGTATTCTCTTCCATGATCAATGCAATAAGTTTCCAAAGGTGATATTTGCATAATTACACATGCAGAGCAACAAAGATAAATTACCGCATCTCTAACAGGAGAGTATTCTCTATTCTCAGCATTGCTGAAAACTATTTGGCAGAACTAAATAGCAATATAGTATCCCAGATATTGTCACAATGATAGGATTGTCTAAATTCATTGTAAATTTAATAGGCAACAGTTACAGGAGTTATTCTGCACTTAGGCTTGTATAGCTGGCAGATGTAGGAGATGATATTTAGAAAGGAATGGCAGCTTTTGAAGACCAAGAAAGATGAGAAAAAAACAAGATAGTATGTAGGTTCTACGTAGCATAAGGATTCAAAAACCTGAAGTAATTTTAGAGAAGATCTAAAATAAACTAATGTTATAAAAATACTTTAAAACATTACTCTTTCTGAAGTTTACAAATAAATTCATTCAGACACCTGATGCAAGTAAAGCACATAATCTTTTTGGATGTTATTTCATTACAAAGTCAGCTCAGAGGATTAGAGTGCTCAGGTTTACTTAGTGTACGCCATCAAAATGAAAAGCCATAGCTGAGAGCAAACAAGATACCGCACAAGATACCTTGATGTTGCAGACTTTTCTAGAAACATATCCTATGACTCATTTTTATTCCAGTTCTTTTCCAATAAACTGTGAAATAACTTTTCAGTATTTCTGGATACCTTGGAAAGTGATGGAAGAAGATGAGAACTGAAGTTATTTAGCTTGCATTATCACTAGCAAGACCAAGTTACCCATGAATGTAAAACATTCAAGCTACATCGTACACATCTCTGCTGGAACTTCTGTGTTGAAAAACACATTATTTACTTCCCTTTTCATAAGGCTAGTATGTGTTTCATTCTATACCATAGCCTTATACGTGCAAGAATTTAATATGCAAATATACTATTGGCTTAACAGTTTACCCTTTTACTTCAGAACTGTGGCATTATTGCTTGTATCATTAAAACCAACACCTTATCATCCAGATCAGGACTGTCCAATATATACCTGCAAGTGTATATAGATACACATATACATGTGCATAGTGAATGAAATATTTTACGAGAATGGAACTATTTTTTTACCAACTATTTTTGCAAAAACTGTAAGCATAAGAATATGTATGTGGTTAAATAAAGACATACCTGTTGGGCACACTATTGCCTTAAGCCAGCTCCTAGTCAGAGACCTCAAACCGTAGCTAACACAGTACTCCATCCAAGCTAATGAGCCCACTGAGTGCTTGCAGGTAAGAGCAAGCTACTTTGCACATGGTCAGACTGAGCCTGTTTTATTACCTGGAAATAATTTTGCAGGCACTTTTTAAGAATGAAGATTCTATGCTCAAAACTAGTGCCACAGATTGCCATATAATTGAATCACATGCCCCCAAAATACCAGAGAAAACCCACAGATTAATCTGGTGTAAACGGTCCTGCTTTACTAAAATAAGAAACGAGGCCAGTGATAAAGATTCTTCATTAAAAGGATCATCAGATGAAAACAACAAAAAATGGAAAGCAATAGATTTTCCCAAGTTCAAGTATAATGAAGTAAATAACGTTCAGAGAATAATTTTCTTGGAAAAATAAACTAAAGAATGCATATAGCTGATGTGTCATTGCATTAAAACATTCTGTTTACATGTAAAGACTACGTTACCATATTCTAGTGTATCTGTGATATACATAGAGCTCACTGTGTTCATTTCAGTTCTAAGACTGATATTTAGAGACAGGATCTGAAGACTCTGACCCTTTTTAATATACAAATTTTACTATAACAAGCAGCAAGTTGGTAAAACTATTGCAAACAACAGAAAAATATCAAATATCTTATATCCTTTTGCATTCAAGGCTTTTCTGCCTCAAATTTTTCTGCCCTCTTTTGTGATCCACTTAACGAGAGCTGAACTTGAAGTCATTTAGAGTTCAAGGTGAATGTCAAGTTTCATCTCAAGTGATTCCAGAATCTGTGCATTCTCAGTCATACATATTTCGTATGTGATTCTCTGCAATCAGCAACTGCCATATATATGAAGGTAAGAAAAAAAAATTAAAATTTATTTTTCTACACAGAAAAATTGATGCATATCATTAAACTCTTCCTTTTGCATCTTTGAAGAATGACATTCAGTTTTTTACTTTTCTAAAAAAAATTGTTATTGTAATTTTGTATTCCAGTCACTGCAGTTCCTTCAACTTCTAATGGTTAGATGCATTGCTAGAAAGAAGGAAATCACAAACCTCTAAAAATTAAGTTGATTTGTATTAATTTATCTACCTAATTCATACAGAATAATGCTCTTTATTAGCTTCTGCTCTGAGAAAAGAAATGCCTCATTAATTTTAAACACGTCAATCTGAAAATGCTATGCATGTCAGATAGAATAATGACTGACATTACAGAGAGCACAATAAACTGCACAGAAAATACAATCACCCATTATTCACTGTCATGTGAATTTATACTCATGTGTGTAAATACACAGTTTTTTGTACTATGAAAGCCTTCAAAATTCTAAGAGTAACTGTGATGTAGGGGAGGAGAGAGATAAAGAACACAGATTTAGAAATTTGTATAGAGACTGATAAAATACTGACTTTTGCATATCTTTGAAATAATTATTGCTATCTTGCATACACTGCTTACCCTTGGTCCACAGACCTAGAGATCTCTTCACAGAAAGCAGTCACGTTGGACAGATTTGATTTATTCTTGGTAAATCCATGCTGGTCTGTTCCCACTTACTAGTTTTTCTCATTTCTGGAAATTACTTCCATGTGAATGCAATGTTATATTATATTACTAGTATCGGTCTACTAAGTATATCTAGCTGTCCTATTTAATTTCTGAAATCTGATAATTTCAGAAGTGTATTCTTGAGTTTGTTACAAAAGAAATTGTATTTCACTTTTTCTTTCTTGTTATACAAGACATGGAAATGCCACAAACAGCCTGACTGATTAAAAATCTGATTGAATGGATGGAAAGTGGGGAAACAAATAAACAGTAGTTTCATAATATATGCAGATGTCAGCTAGGTAAGCTTTTTTTTTTAAGATATCAGCTATGGAATACGTGAAAAACAGTAATTCTCAAAAAAGAAAAAACAAGAACAGATTGAAATAAGGTTTATGAGGGGGAAAAAATGAAGTACTATTATAAGGTGTGTTTTTCATCATTGTATACAGTTACTTTGAGGCATTTCCTCTGCAATAGCCAAGTTATATTTGCTGTTCTACAAGTATGAATCATTCTTCTTGTCTTGCCTCAATATCTACTCATTTATTAATTTATACATTAAAAAAGCATCAGCCAACCATTCAATTGATATGAAGATCACACCGGAAAAGACTTACTAAGGACTTATAAATTGCTATCAGCTTTGTATTAGCTATTACAGCTCTATTCTCTATTTTTCTGTTAAAACAGGTTATCTTTTCTCTGCATATAATAATCATTAAGGCCTGACAACTAAAGTCTGTTCACAGAAACTTATACTTCTATGCAGATCTCCCATTTTTCTCAAATAAAACCTATTATCAGGCTAAATTAATGTACATGGCATTTCTCTCAAAGTATCTCAAAGTATATCCAGACTCCGTCTGGAACTGATCTAAGCAAACTTTGAATACAAAGTTTACATTCACTCACCTCATATTTTGATGGAGCTTTCCTTAATTTATCAACATTTTTACTGTATTGGGTGGCCCACAACAGGATACAGTATTCTAGATGTGAACCGACAGTTGGTATCACAATAGCATCTCTCAAACTGCAGAAATACGAGATGTTTTTATAGTACCACAGAAGTGTTAGAAGTCAAGCACAAGTCTCACATTCAGGGAAAAGCCTGCCCTCTCACACTTATTTCCCCAAAGGACTCACAATTCATAAGAATGTCATCTGGTTTACTTCTTTTTAACAGAACAAAATGCTAACATGAGCAAGTTCAGAAACATTATAGGACATTTCTGAAGATATAGTTAGTAGCTAATGTATCTATTTTTATTTATTCCATGTTCTAATCTCCAAATTCCTGGCAAGACACAACAATAGCTCATTAAAACAGTTATAGGTGGAATACATGTTGGCCACTCTAAATGGATATAATGCACTTCATTTCACAATTAGTATGATAACTGATCCTGTTTCACAAGAATTTGAGTGATTGAAGTGACAAAATTAACAGATTCCTCAGATTCTGCTAAAGTATCTTCTCTATTCACTGGTAAAAGTGAAAGTAATTCATGTCTAACTTTCTTGTCCCATATTATATTTTTCACACACATTAAAGAAAAAAATAACATACGGTATATTCTACAAATAGCTTGATATTCATTTTTTGTTGTCACAGGTGTGGAAATCTCCAAGCTGACATGAATTGTAAAGCCAATGTTTTCATCAAAGCCACTTCTATCAGAAATCCACTATTCTCAAGTATTTCGATCTAATGTGTTAAAATAAAAGGCATCAAGACTTATTTAAAGATGCAAATAAACTGCACTAACATTGTGCTAACAGAAATGCCACACAATATGCACAAGCTTTTAAAAAGAACTTTACACTTCCCTTAGGTAATTTTTAAGAACTTTTCATGGAGTGAAAGTGAAGCTGATTGGCTAGTAGTTCCCCCATCATAATTTTCCTTCTCGAAAAATGTCTGTGACAATTGACTTTTTGAATTCATTGGGAATTCCCTGAATCTGTACACTATTTTAAATGCAATAGAGATCTCTGAGTTGATCAGCTTTCACTGCTTGTTGTTCCTCTGTTTGTATTCTGTATTTAGGCACAAAAATTTGTGAGACCTTATAGGGAATATGTAGGAAAAAAAGGCACTGATGTCTCTACCTTAACTGCAACCTCTACATCACTAGATGACTGACCTACTTGGTCACAAATGCATATTTTCATTTGTTCTCTTACTGCTCATGAATCAGTAGAAGATCTTCTAAATGCCTGCAACATCTCTTGCCATTTCAATTCTAACTTAGCTTTGGCTTTTCTGACACTGTCCATGCAGGCCCAGTCAACGTTTCCAAGTTCCCACTGTGCAGCCTGTCTTCATTTGAATCTCCAGTATATGTCCTTTATGGACTGGAGCCTGTTCAGCCAAGCTAGTCTCCTGATGTACATACGCATATTTTTATAAGTATTTGGATGACCCACTGTGGTGGTTTGATTCTCACAAAAATCCAATCTCCGAGCTTCTTCCACTTTCCCCACAATTTTACCTCAACACCGAAGAGAAACTTTCAGGCAGGCACCTCTGTAGAGGGAAGGGAAAATATATATACATTTATTCTATATAAATAAGTACTGTACAAGCTAAAAGCAACTATATATATACAATATTACACACTTCTATCATCCCTCTAAGCCCCTCCGTTAAATCAGTCCAGGAGAAGCCTTTAGGCTGATAGGTAAGCAGTCTTTCATTGGAGTGTTCAGGGAAAAGGGTTTCTTCTGATCCACCCCACACCAACCTCTAGTTCTTTAATAAAGTCTTTTCTTCCTCACAAAGTCCAAGAAGATAGTTTGAGTCCGTGCTCCTTGATTTCATGCTAATCTCTGCTGTGTGACTCTCACTCTCTCTCTCTCTCTCTCTGTTCCGTAGCTGCTGTAGTTTTCCATTTCAGTATCTACGTCTAAATCTAACGTAGGCACCTCCGAACCTGCCTTCAGTCTGTCTCCAATTTCACCTGGGTTTTTTTTTCTCCCTGGCGCTGAGCTGCATTCGCTAACAGCCCATCCTCTTTGGCTCGTCTTCAAAATACTAAGCCTTGCCTCCACTCCCACTTACAGTGAGAGGGAAAAGTCCCCGTTCAGCTTTTTGCTACAAGCGTTCGGTCCAGTTATGAATTGTCCCGAGCTCTACAGTCTGGCTGGAAAGGGAGGGGGGGCGAAAGAAGACCTGCCTCTCTCTCTCCCACTTACCTTCAGCTGCTGTGAGTCTCTTCCCTCACAACAGCTACTCATTCTTACATCCTGCCTTCAGCCCTTGGCCAGAGCTGTGGGGGCACGAGGCTCCCCCTCGAGTGTGGGAGGGGTGTCTCCGTCCACCCCTCGGCTACTCTCTCTCACACACTCACTGAAACACAGCAGCAGACTGACTCTGCCAACTCAACCAACTCACTTCCGGTGGTTGTGATATCTAATTCCACAGGAGCGAAAAAAGAACAGCTGCTATTGGTCCTCCTGGCTGGAATCTCAACTGGAACTAACCATTTCTAACTTAGGGCCCCACCCGAGGGGGGCTGCTTAACCCAGGACACCCACTCTTATACTTGAGGATGTGCTAAGTGTGTAAGGGAAGTCTCAAAGCAGAAAAAAAAAAAAGGAATTATAGGCATTACCCAGATTTATCATCTTACAATCCCTTTTTAATATACGTTTCACCACTTCAGGGCTCGCATAAATTTTATCCAAAATGTGTACACTTCTATTTACTTCTGAAACTTACTGCAAACTGAAAACTAGATTTCAGATTTTGCCAAATATAATCTTGTATTTCCTATAGTGTTTGTAGACCTGAATCAAGTACCTATGAAATTCACAGAATTTCACTGACATCAGAGAATGTAAGATGGGAAATACTAGTGATGAATAATTTAAAAAAGTATTTAAAGCAGGTAAAATATTAGAAATTAAAAATTAAATTATAGGAAAGACATTGCAAGATATCTAGACTTCTTTTAGTTCAAATAATTAGAAGTTATTGATTTACAACCAGAAAGTTTATACTGGTTGCATAATTCCCTAAGAAAAGAATATCCTAAAGAGTAAGATTTTTAACAGAGATAACATATATATGGAAATTCTGCTTAGTGTGCTACAGAGAAATAAAGAAGAATGAATAATATATATATATTTTTTAATCCTAGCATTTGATATATTCAGTTCATCTAAGAGTTGTTTTAAAAGAAAATAATTTGTTACAGGTCTCACTAGAAAAAAATGAGAATGAAAAACAGTGTGCTATCAATATTACATAAAGAAAATACCTGATTTTTTTTTTTTTTTTGCTATCAGTTCTCCATAATTATTCACTTTCTACATGTTCCAAATCCTCTGGACCACACTGCAGTCAAGAAATAGAACACATCTTTTTCCAGTACTTCAATTAGTAAGCTTGTATTTTATATTAGCTTCTCAGTAACAAGTAGTTAGACATTTAACTTTGTCTAGTATCATATATTAAAAATCAAGACTGAAGTTTAATATCTCAGCATCTGATTTTGGTCAGTTTTTCCCTTAATAGACCTAAGTAAATGGACCATGGGTCAGGTGTTATTCATTGATTTGTTTTCTGAAACTTCAGAACTGACACAAAACTGCTTTCAACTAGATTAATTTATTCTGTTCCTTTTGAAAGTAATTTTTTAGTGCTTTTTGATATTGCTTATTTGATAGAATGATGTTTTTTCTTAGTGAAACAGTAGTCACAGGATTAAGCTTTCTGCAAATTGTAAACATATTTTATTTAACCCCTTCGGCTCTTTGACTTAAACAGAATTTGCAGATGAGCATCATCCACACATTTGGTTATTTTCTTAAAAAAAACCCATTAGTTGTTTTGCCTACTACTCCTAGAGGATATTTTTGAATATTCAATAAAAAAGAAATACAATTAACTGTTGAGTTCACCCTTTATTACAGAGCTCTTTGAATAGCTATTTAGATAAATTAATGGGTGCTATCTGCCTTTTGTATGTTCATATAGAAAACCTGTTATCCAAAATTCACATTTTACAGTACTTTCAGTTCAGAAACACTCCAATATAATTCATGACATACCAAGTCTGAATAATAATGTTAATATTCAGATGTACTGATCACCAAAAGAAACACACTATTAAAGAAAGGGGGAAAAAAGAATTTGTATTTCTAATGGGCTGATACCAGACTAGACAGTAAAAGCAAACAAGCAAACAAACAAACAAGCCCAACCAAAACAAAACAAAACACACTCATTAGATTAAAGATTCTTGTAATCATTAGGTATCTTACAATAACAGTATCTCTAAAATGAAGATCAAGGACTTGAATTTAGCCTTTTCACCTCAACAGTTCTGCTGCACATAGGGATAATAGATTCCCCTGCTATGTTAGCAAAAACAAGGTTCAGGAGCTATTGTCCGAGATTTCTGCCCAGCTGAGGGAGCAATCAAATTATGATGAACCTTTTCTTACTGGTTCAGTGGGGCAACCTCCGGGCAGTGGATAATGAACCTCTGCCAGCACCACCTATCAGAAACTGAACAAATCTCAGTATAGAATGAGAAAAAAGGATGGATTTGAAAAGAAATACTATTTTTCAAGACAAACACATGATAAGGAATGTTATTTGCAGATGCTGTCTTCTCAGAAAATATTTCTGTATAGAAGAGAGGAAAATTTAAGAAAATTCAAAAGCATATTTTTTCTCTCGCAGAACTGAAAAATGTTTTTATATAATTGTTTATATCCTTGTTCATCTAAAGTGCTCCTTCTGCAAAAAATAAACATTCAAGAACTTAATCTTAGCAAATTATATGATAGGTAATTATTAAAATAAGTGAACATTAAGCACTGTGACAAAATAAGTGTTAAACAAATAAATCACATTTGAAATTCCCCCCAGAAAATGAAGACAAATTCTAGTAGTCTGAAGGGCATTGTCAAGAATTTTTGTACACATACATAATGAAATGAGAAGTGGCAGCTCCTTAATAAATGTTTCTTTCATTGAGCAGTTTTGTACAGTGAGGATACACCATGAAACACACAAACTAAGCTTTTTGGTGTATTTCCTTTCAATACCTTTTCCTTAGCTTTCTTAAAAATATCCATATAGGTACATTTCTTAGCAATGTGTCTAGGACTGGTTTATAAGCAACTAAAAAGTTGCCAAAATAACAAATTTTTGTATAGCAGATCTTGTTATATTGCAACACGCTTACTTACAAAACGAAGTGAAATGGTAAGATAAAACAGCACAGCAAAGCCTATTATAGCAAAAAAGATGTTAAAAAAAAATCAGTGATAATAAAAATAATGATCAAATATATGAAAGGTAAGCAAATGCAATTTTAATACTTCACATATAGGGCTTTTATGGAAGGAACATTTTAGCCAAAAGCTTTGAGACTTAATTCGAAGACACCAAGAACTGAAGAATAGCTCATTTCCTTTGGTGCTTCATCCAGATGACAAACAGCAGGTGCCCAAACTTTAGTGCTTTAGTTCAGATTATGAGTGAGCTTTTGCAGGTGTCCAGTCATCACTACTCTCAACATTTTGCATTTCAGAAAGGCCCTGAAGGCTACGCACTGTAGTCTTTCTGTCTGAAGCCATACTACAAAATACTCTCTATGAGTGGATCTGCAAGACCTGGAACCCTAGTTTTCTCTTTGATCCTGCCTTTGCACATGAGGGCTACAATTTGAGAAAGTTTAGACAAATACATAACAAAAGCTTTTCATTAGTTATTACCTTCCTCTGAAATTTAAAGACTAAGTTTTATGTCTGTAAAAGGTAATAGTTAGATGAAGTATTTGAACAACTCTTTTCATTATCATTACATAGACTCAAGAAAAAACAAAAATCATAATGCACCATGAAGAGGAATGTGCTAATTGATCAGAGATGCTTGAACTTCTTATAAATGCAATTTTCATGATAAATATAATGACTTATTGATTAAAACTAATTCTAGACAAAACAGTAGTAATTCACAGGAAAATTAGAAAATTCAGGTAGTTTCCAGTAAACTTACCGTTGACAATATTTCTGTTTACCCTTCAATGGATGATTCAAACTGATCATTTTCCTAAATCCTTCAGGATACTGTATGAATATGAGGACATGGAGAGATATCCTCGTTACTGAAGCAATGTACCTCTCATACATTAAAAAGGAACAACAAAACAAAAGAGCTGTAGTATCAGTATGTATTCGTTTCAGCATTTGCTATCCCTTAACCATAATACATCCTTAGGTCAGGCAAACATTAAAGACACTAGTCACTTTTAAGACTGAGATGTTTCTGTTCAGACACTAAAGTTAAATTTCTTTTCCTGTAAAGTTCCAGCTCCACAGAACCCATAGTTGTTGGTTTATCTTCACTTAATACATGATCTAATAAAAAAGCACCCACATGACATTCAAATCAGGCTGGCAGGAACATCCAGAAACCAAAACAATAGTAAGAAATACTAACAGTGCAAACTCAAAATAAGAATGGAAATAATCAAGAACTGAAAAGAAAACAATTATTTCTTCTTCCCTCCTCACGGGGCAGATATTATGCCCTTGCAAGGATACTGAATGCTTATATCACCACCGCATTGTTTCTGCACTGTTTATGAAATTTTTTACATATTTTTCCCTGTTAAATGAATTGTCTCAGAGCAGCCACTTAGATGTGCAGGTGCTCATTGTAAGGGGGAATATGAGTCAGCCAGTTACAAGGCAGAGCCAGAAATGCCTGTTTACAAAGTCTTGTGGTAGCCAGAGAAGCTGTGCTGGAAGGACTGCCACTTGTCCTCTGGATTCCTCTCAGTTGCAGGTTCTGAGTCAGCTGAAAGAGCTGCAAAAAAAGTCACCTGTTTCTCTTCCCTTCCTTTCCTAATCTCAAACGTGCAAGATCCTGCAATACCACAGTCCACGGACAGTCTGATGAGAGCAGAGCAAATTCCCTTTGTACTGATAGCACTGTTTTGTGCAACCAGAGGACCTGCCGCAAGTGAAATCGATTTAGCTCCCCAGGTCTAAATTACAGGAAGTTGGGCAAATGAAGAACAACTCCTAAGAGACTGCCGTCAGGCTCTCAAACTATGTACTTTCTAGTGATATTTAGTATAACACAATCTGATGGACTGACTCCTTTTTATTCCATCTATTTTCTCTACTGATTAACAGTACTGGTCAGACCTACTACAAAAGAAATTGTATTCATGATTTCCCCCATGATACTTCAAGGAAATCAAAACAACAAGAAATACTTAGTAAAAGGTAATTTATTTTACTTTAGTATGGAAAATTTAGGTGGAAAATTAGCTCACTTTTGTTCCCAACATAAGATGAAGCTCTCTTTAGAAGTCCTAACATGCAAGTGAGCAGTGACTCAAAGAACAAAGTCCAAAAAAACTGAAATGAAGAAAGCAAAGGGAATTAAAAAAAAGGCTTTCAGGTCTATAATACTCAGCATTTTTGTATAATCAGGGAGATAAGTTATTGAATTATTGACTGAAACACAAAAGAAACTCTTCGGGAGAGGGTACTTTTGTCCAGATAGGGCTCTTGCAGGATAAGGATTTGAAATTTTTCTCTTTTGCCATTATTTATATAATTTAGGGAAATTGAATGGGTTTTATATAAATAAATATTTTGATATGACTGATAATGTAATGATTTTATTCTGCTTAATAGATACTGACATTTCCACAGTACAAAGCATCACGACATACAATATCTAGCCATGTGGATGTTGTCAGATGGCAGCTTCATACATACCAAGACATTCTTATTCAATTTTAGTACCTCAGCTGAAGTGGCCAATAAGCCTTTTAGGCAAAATACAGAACGTTTTACTAGAAAAGCACTATTAAGGAGTTCACCTGTTATTCATCATCATATTGACAGCATTTTTACTTCCCTCTCTACTGGGCACAGATATATACTATTTCTCTAGAAATCATTATTGTACTACAGTCTTAAAGATAGATTCCTTTATTAAATTTCCAGTACAAACAAACTATGTTTCATGCTTTTAGTGATTCCCTGTTTAAACAATTACATGGTAGGAAACAGAGATGCAAGAAACAGTGCCTTTCTTCACACAGAGATAAGTGTGGGAGACATAGCAAATAAAAAAAAGAATAGCTACATTTTCAATGGTTCTGGAATTAAGTATTGTCGTGATTTTACTCAGGGCGGACTTTTCAAACCCCCACAAAATTGCAAAAAGGTGAGAGAGATTTTACACAGGCAACAGACTCGACGTGGGGGAATAATATTAAAATTTATTGCTAACAGAATAGAAACTATAGAATAATATATACAACAATTCTAACTAGTTTTTCCTGTGATGACAAATCCATTTATTTACAAAACCACCCCTCCTTCCCCCCACATCAGTCCAGGGGGAAAGAAGTGTCTCCTTTACTCTCAGGGCCACAGTTCTTCCAAATTAATTCTGCAACACTTGAAACTTTTTCCTCTAGGGCGACAGCTCCAATTTGCTGTAGCTGGAAAATTTCTCTCTCTCTCTCTTCTGTGGGGTGCAGAAGTCTCAGTACCCCACCTCTAACGGCTCAGCTCCCGTCAAGGGCTCATCCATGGGCTGCAAGTGGGCAGACTTGCTTCACCATGAATCTTCACCACATGTTACAGGGAATTAAAGCTCTGAGTCTTTTTCCCTGCTCCACATGGGGTCCCTCTCCAGGGAAGCAAGTTCTCGAGGGATCCCTCTCAAGTAGGATCCACCCCTTCCCTGGGTCACAGGTTTCTTGGAGTTCGTCTCAGTCCTACCCCAAGACATTCCAGCTTGGCTTTTCTCTCTCTGCTCTGCTCCGCTCCCGGTACGCTCCATCCATGCATTGCTGCTGCTGCAGGCCCACTCCACTCCTCAGCAAGGCTTCTCTGCTCACTCCGAGCTGCTGCGGCTGCCTGGCCCCTCTGGGCAGCTCTTCTCTCATTCTCTGGAATTTCTTCTGATTTCTGCTGCGCTTCTTGGTCATCGCTGTTGCTCCTGTGTCCTCTGCCACCCCCACCCGCAGTGGGGAAAACACGCCCCAGCCCCAGCCCAGCTCTAACACTGCGCTGGGCCCTCCAGGCCAGGGCCGGGAGGGGGGGAAGGGGCCCTGGCCCCGTGGGTCGTCTGGCTCCCCCTGCTACTCTTCTGGTGCTAATTTCTACTGCGCAATAAGTGCTTCTCTTCTGGCTGTATTAAATATGTCATTTTGCAGAGGCATTATCAAGCTTTCGATTGGCTCAGCATCGGAAATCCACCCCTGGAGCTACCCATCTTTCATCTCCAAGGAGGGGGAGGTGTCTCAAACCACAATAAGAATTCTTGCCCTACAATGCCTCTCACTATTGAACAAGCAATCTCTGACCTTGAGATACAAACAGATTTCATTACATTTGAATGTCATTGCATTACAGCTGGATGAAATATTTCAAGCCATTTCTGAACACAGTCCATTTCTAAGCAGCATGAAAAATTGAAATGATAACACTTAGTTTGTTAATTCTTTATAAATATGTAACAGGTGTGATTTTAGGATATGAATGAAAAATTTTACACAGGTGACCTGTCTTATCAATCTTGACATCACAAAACCTTCCATAACTCTCATAGCAAGAATTCATAAGTTACAAAAAGAAAACCACAAACTAGAGTTGCATTACAAGCAATATTATATGTAAAACTCAAACTGTAGTGATGCTGCAGATGATTATCTGTGTGTTCTAGCTATTCAACTGTCTTTTTTGCCTCCTAGATCTGCTAATATTGGTTAATTTACATAATTTTTTGAAATATACATAATTATTTGTAGTGTTCGTTGTTATTTTGTGAACTATCTACCCAGTCGTTGAACATTTAATCTGTGGAATTTCCATTGACATTTCCATGTCATTACAATGGAAATACAAAAGCAACAATATACATTTTCTACCTCTTTACCCCACTACATAGGAACGTTATATGTACACATGACAAGGCAGACTTTGCCTTTCCCCTGATACTTTCACTTCTTTTTTACATTACGAGTTAGAGGATAAAAGGAATGAAATTCATGTAATAGGATAATCTGTGTTTCTGAAACTCCTGAAAGAGGAATAATTTTCTGAATGGTAGTTTCTAAGGTTTCTGACTGTCACGGTCCTAACACAAAAGAAGGTACCTTTTTTTTTCCCTCATTAAATGAACATAACATCTTTAAAGAATGCACAAGCAAGTTTGGGAAAATTATGTTAGTTTTCACTTTTAGACCAAATATATAAATTCATATTCTGTGAAAACAACTCTTCAGCCAAATAACTATTATTTTAAATCTTTTAATAGTTCCTTCCAATTTTCCAGTACTTGTGGAAGGAGAAGCAACATTGACTAGTCAGGAGAAGGTCTACAGGAATGTTTCTTGAAGTAGGAAAAGAGCATCCAATGTCACAGAATCATACAATGGCCTGAGTTGGAAGGGACCTTAAAGATCATCTAGTTCCAAAACCCCCTGCTGTGAACAGGGATATCTTTCATTAGACCTTTCATAGATGCATCCAACCTGGCCTTAAATGCTTTCAGGAGTGGGGTATCCACAACTTCGGTCCTATGAACTAGGTTAATAATGTTAATTTTCAACTTAAAAAAATAAATTACAAAGCAGAAGTGATAAAGGAGTTGAACAGCAAACTGAACTGAGAGGTTTCAACACAAATCTGCCTCCATTAGTAAGGGGGTGGAGCTCAGCTCTGGCAGCTCCACTTACTACTTTCCCGCCCCTTAAAGACAGATACCCAGAACACACTCATCCCTAAAAGAAACAAAGACAGTGGCATAACAATACGCCCAGGCCTACTCTGCCTATTCCTTGCAGCCAGCCAGGTCATAGCTCCTGGATCTCTCAACCCATAAACATATTCCATTCCTTGAAGCCAGGTAGAAGCCAACAACAGTTCAGCAAGTCTGACTAAAGCTTTATTATTGAGCCCCACATCACCCCAGTACCATCTTCTGCAGTTCACCTCCCTCCCTGCAACTGGTGCCAGCCACAGCCCTTCCTTCTACCACCACTGCAGCCCATCACCTCACATGATTCCCCCACCTGAGAGGGGCCAAACAGAGATGGCTACAGCAGTACCTCAATATGAGGGAAGAAAGATGAAGTTACTTAGTGGGATTGGAGTCAAGGAGAATGAAAGATCAAAGTACAATTGTGAGAGTGTCAAGAACCACTTCATTCTGGAAAGAAATATACTAATCACTCAAGGAAGTATTACAGATGTTATTTCAGGTGTTCTGCTATCAAATTAAATCCTTAGATGACATATTCTCTTTGTATAGAGCACCAAGTCAGAAGCTGACTTTTTTCTTTATCCACCACAAAGTGAAAATCTAGGATATGCAAATCAAAGTGCAACCACCATCTTAACCATTCACATTTTCAAACACAAAGAATAGTTATGTAGCTGTTTTCTGACACAATGGTCTTGACTAATGGGCTGCATAGAATAACAGTCTATTCTCTGTCTCTGGAACTGGAAATGTTTATTTTTCAGTGACTGTGATTTCTAGCCTTCATAGCTGAAGTCTACAAGTGATGCTTGCCCAAAATAAAATGTGTCTATTCTTCGAAATCTCTTATCTCAGGGTTCTGTGAAATTTTATTATTCCTTGCTGTGTTAAGAAAAGATGGCAAAATATTGATATTATATACATTTTTATATATATATATCCAGCTAATAAGAGGCATGACAAATTGTAAACACGGCACAAATGCAAATAATTTTTCCCACTCTAAAACCTTTTTCTGTTACACTTTAACACAGTACACCACTCAGCAAAATATAATAGGTAACAAGCATTTCTTGTGAGTCAACATGCCATTTTATTTAGAAATCTAGATGTATGCTCAGTAGTAACTTGAACCCTTGCAAGCTGTCACAAGTACAGCTGGTTGCATAGAAGCCAAAACTTTCATCTTCCTGGTCTTCAACTATCTTGTCCCAGTCAAAAAATTACATATATGACCTTGAATAAATATTCAGACAGAAGTTTCCATTTTAGAAGAATAATTATTTTTTGTAATTGATTCCATGCAGAGCTATTACTGATACACAAAAATAATTGCTAACCACTTACACATACTACTCCATTTTCAGTTAAAAGCAAAAATATAGAAATATGGTGATAATGAACTGTTTCAAGATGCAGAATGGGGGTAGGGAAGAAGTCTTAGTTTAACTGCATTTAGAAAGCCTTTTAAAGCCACATAACTTGTAAAACCCAACAATTTTATAATATTACCAGATCTTTGATATAGGCTATAGCATAAATAATACTCGTCATAAAGATTTCTAACTGCCTACATTTTCTTCAAAACACTTTATTGTATCAGACTTCTACAATTAACATTCCTATGGTTGTGGGGGCACCTAGTGGCAAACTAAACATGTTTATTTATAAGGTAGTGATCATCAATTATAAGAAACCTGTTCTCTTTTATTTTAAGTAAACGATTCTCTTACTTGCATAAAAAGCTACTCTTCTGTGTAAGATAAATTTCAACATTAACATCAAGACATAACAGCTGAAAATAACACACTACCAATTTCACTGACTCCCCCCTCCATCCCCTCTTCCCAGACTGATATGTGTCTATAGGAGCTGAAAAATAGACTTTTTATCCTGTATACCCTGTCAGAACTCTATACTCTCTGAGCAACTTCTTTTAGACATTTTACATGAGCAATGTTTAATGTTTAGTACTAAGTTTACTTATTGGAAGATATTTCATACAACACTGGATTGTGATTTAGCAGAGGGATGTGACAGTGTAGTGAAATCACAATACAAGCTGGACATAACAATTCAACATACAATTGGATTACAATGCAAATATGATTTCTATATACTGGTCTTTATGTTTGTTATCATGGCACTGGGTATCCCCAGTCACCAGGAGTTAATATTTAAATTGAATCCAGCTCAAGCTCATTTCTATCTTCAAAGTTTGTTCTGTTGGCTGTTTGGTTTTTATACCCTATTGAGTGACCTACACCCTTTCTGCATGCTGGTCTGGTCAGTCCAGGAAAACATTCCCAGTCTTTACTATCTTAGGAAGAAAATAAAATAAAATAACCAATTACACAACCATTTGATCCAGTCAACAGATGCAACCAGCTGATCTAAACTAAAGTCCACCTTCCGGGCCCCCTTGTGCTGACCTAAATTCAGGTTTCTTTGAAATAGCTGTGGTCACTCCTTTACTTTCTTCCCTGAGCTACACAAGCAGATTGCCTGTGCCCGCCTCCTTTGAGCAGTCTTCCACAGTGGCAGGATTGTTGTTCAATCACACTACCATCTCCTTTTCCTTGCCTCCATCAGAAAGGGACCATGCAGGGACAGATTGTCAATTATTTAAAGCTGTGCTCAGATTCACAGAGAAGACCATCTGGAAAAAACAGTTTTCCTTCCCTCATCCCAAGATGTGCAACATAATATATGCAACAGGTACAAAGGTCAGGAGAAGTTTTTAATTTGCGTGTTTCCTAAAATTGAATACCTTGGCCATTTGCAGCATAAACTCCTTTTGGTGTTCCCCTGTTCTTGCTGCCCAGATGAGAGCCATTTTTGAGTATCCTAGCAAATACAAAGAACATCTGTCTGTATTTGAGAAAGTTTCCTCTCCCCCTTCCCCCGGCCCCTTACTGACATTAGCGTAAATTATATTATTCTGGCAAACCAGCATTAAATTTCCACAAAAATTATTCACATATTTAGATATTATAAAATACTTCCTAATTCCAAAAATAAAACATTTTATATGAACATTTATACCACTCTGTAGGTTTCATTGTTTGTTTCTTCTATTCAAACTCTACGTGCAGCTTTCCAACAAGCTACCTCAGTTGTCTTCCATTAGGCTTTCTCCTGGTCAGTTGACCAGATTCTTCCATCAAACTGTTTCTCCTTTCCTTGTTTCTGCCCAAGGTCTGTATGAAGAAAAACATCCATGACTTCTCCAGGAAAGCAGTCTGGCTAAGCCTTCATTCTACAGAGCAAAATCACAATGTTCCCAGAGATGCACCATATAAAGATGTTTTGATTTCTCCTCAGTTCTTGAGGACAAAACTCAGTAAGTTTTGTCCTGCACTTTATTTGATGGCACATTCTGTATGCCAACATACATACAATAGTTTTATTGTATCACTATTGTGGTGTTTAAAAGATAGTACTACTGTCAAAGTGACGTGAAAAATACTGGCTGTACAGCTGAAGCGTTGGAATTAACTCTTTCTCAGATTGGAGGAGATATCCTTTCACAATGGTAACAGAAAAGGGAAGGATCATTTTTCTCTAGTATGATGTGCAAGTGTGGAAAATCATAAGAAATTAAAATTATAAAACAGATGAACAGAGTATTTTATCATTATTTTTTCATCTTTCTTTGCCTGTATCTAGATATCTTCTCTCTGCTTAAGTGACTTATCTCCTATATACCCTCTGTATTGTACTCATGCTATGGTCTTATAATTTTAGTACAGAAATCGTACAAGATAAAGTTGACTTTTGTCACCCAAAACTAGGATACCATGATTTATGAAGATCACACAGTAAGAAGACATTCTGTTAAGACTTGTTTTCATCACTGAGGAACTATTCTGGAGCATTCACTCACACATGGATCAGGTTATGTCCTAAAATGACTTCAAACAGAAGTTAGAACTTCACAATTTTCTCTCATGAATAGTTGTTTGTATTTATTGTTAGTCCAAAAAGCCCAGTTTAAGTTCAACCATATCAGAACATAATAAGTACCCTCCAGGTTCAAGCAACTTCTCCACCTGGCACAATATTCTGTCTCCGACAATGGCAATGGGAGACTTCAGGGGAGGAGACAAGTCTGAATATTTTCTTATATCTGCTTCCTCTCTACTTTGCCAGAACCTGCAACTACTATAATTGTGATGCTGGAGGGTACAACCTTACTTACTCTCTTTTTTTCCATTAGCAAAATTCATTTCTATAAATCTGCTAATTTTTTTTAACTGATGATAATGTCTGCTTCTACAGCCTCCTGTGGTAGCAACATTCAGAGGCTCACTGCCTTGTCTGTAAAGAATTACTTACTTTTACCTATTCAAATCAACCTTTTCCAGTTTCAAGTGCCCTCTAATTCTTGTGTTATGGGTCTTAGCAAATAAAAGCTCCAAATCCAACTTCCTCCTCAGCCTTCTCTAAGCTCAGAGTCCCCATCTTTCCTCATTAGGCAGCTGATCTACCCCAGTGATAGTTCTAATTTCCTTTTTTTAACTATTCTTGTCTACTTACAGCACTTCAATGCTGTCTTGATCTTCATATCTTCTTTGATGATGCCCAACATCTTCTTGACCATTTTGGTTACTGCTACATATAAAGGCAATGATTCCAGAGAACTGTCAAAAAGAACTTGTCTGAACAAGCTTAATATCTCCCTTTAGAGGGTTCATTAACTCACAGAGAGGGGAACCTAGTTCCAGATACCTCTCATCTTACCGAAACATCTGCCAAAAACTGATCACAGTTTTGTCATTTAAATTAACTATTATTCAACAGTTAACATAATTAACAGAGATATAAGCAATCTTCAGCCTGAAGATGAGCAGGCATTTCAGCTTCCATACCATCCTTTGTGAGTTGAGTTAAGCATCCCTCGCAAACAACTTGTCCCATTTACTTTCAGACTAACATTGTTCACTCTATTTGATCAAGGTTTGTCTGTGTGATCTTAAACTAAGTGTTGAGCATTTCCTCAGGACTGATGCCAATCAGGGGCCAGCCTTCAGTATTTTTTTGCCTCCCTTTTCTCACCAATACAGCAAATATCTTAAGTCCACCAGCCTATAAGTCTATATTCCTGTGTAACACATTTTCTTCCCTTCATGGTACCTTTCCTTTCTGGCACTGTGCATGCATGGAAAAGGTCAGGATCTAAGATGCAGAAAGTGAATGTACAAAGATAGAGAATTATTATTTCAGGGAAGAAGTAGTGAATGTGAGACAAGATCCCTTTGATTTAAGCACGCTGCAGGAGAATATGTAAAATCATAGAAAACCACTGTCAACAGTGCAATCTGGGAGCAGAAAATGAAAACTCCTAACAAAAGATGCTATCCCAAGAAAGTTTTCTATAAATACAGACCAGTGGAAAATTATAAAACTGACATAGACATGTTTTACTGGGAGATGATCAGAAATATCAGGTGGACAAAACACATATTCATATCTAGAGGAGAAAAGTCTGCAGTCACCATGAAAAAGATGTGTATGTGTCAGAGGAAGAACATGCTTCCTATTTCTTGCTTATAACCTGTTCCTGTCAAAAATTTAAACACCCAAGTGGATAATTACTGGGTTGTAAGTGAAGACAAAAGGACAAGAGTTGCTTAAATTTGAAATCACCTGACATATTCCCTGGACATATTTTATAAAATTAATGTGAAGTTGCCTCTTGACTAAATCTTCCATTAAACTTTCTTGCCCCACTGAGAAGGTGCAGGTTGGGAAATAATCTGCTACAAGAGAGTAAAGGTAAAATATTATCCCCTAGATCTTTAATTTGCTGATCTTTAACTGCATCCCTACATGTTTTTCTAACTGTAGTACTGAGAACTATTAAAAGTTATATGGTCAACCTTGCATATGTGAATGTAGTATTAGAATTTATGTCATTGTTTGTAACCTATAAAGTCTAAATAGTCTTATTCGTAGATGTTAAAAGAGCAACACATAACCTTCATTTTAAAGTGCATTACAGAAAAAAAAAAGATGTTAAGAATATGTTTTTCTCTAATTTAGGTGAAGAGGGAGGCAGGAGGTAAAGAAAAATAAGCAGGGATTTTTTTTTCCAGTAAATATTACAATTTAAAGGAAAAATAATCCAAGCCGTTTTCAATTTTTAAAACTAGTATAAAATAGATTAATTCATTTTGTTTTCAACTCAGTTTGAAATAAATAAATTCTCAAAGTGATGTGGTTTATTTTGTTCAAATATATCACTTCGTCATGAAACAAAACTTATTAACAAAAGCCTGGATCCTGCAAAGATTTATGTACATGCTCACAGTTACAACATTTGGCTATTCTCATTGACTTTGATAGACCTTTTCAATATCTAAGATTTTCTGTGTCTACACAGAGTATATATTTCAGTGTGTGCATGTAAACTTCCTCTTCTTACATTTTTAATTTTTCTGCCTCTCTCCAATGTCAGTCTTTCCAATTCTGAAGCTGGTTAAGTCTATGTATCACTTTGTTTCTCCCACTAAAACATTTCCAGAAGAACTCATGTAAATTGGAGAAGTAGTTGATAAACAAAAGATAATTTCTCTAACACTGGTGGTGATCTAAGAATGCTATTAGCAATACTTGTAGGATTAAACAATGTCTCCATGAGTAAATTCAGCAGTCTAATTGCCCTGTCTCAGACCTAAAGCTGCAGCCTCCTTAGTTGTTTATAAAACAAGCACAAAACCAAACACAAATATTTTTGTCCTCATTTTTGCAGTAAGCTATGGATCTATAGAAGTTAGATATATCTGTAATATATTCCTGTAATGGGTTTGTTACCCTCTCTGAGAGGGAAATGGAACTAGGATAGATCACCTGATGTATATTTTACCAATAAGATATTCCATACTATGTTACGTCAGCTCAGATATAAAAGACGAGAAGGAAGTAAGGTCCTTCCTTCTCTTCCAGGTAGCTGCGTGGTTGTGGATGGATCACTCCTTCAAGGGAGAAGAGCGTTAGTTGTGGGGAAGTAGCCTTTGTTGTTACTTTTTCTCTGTGTGTATAGTGTTTAAATATATTTTTTTCCCTCTCTGTGTACATGTAAAGCCACTTTTCTTGGCAGTTTCAATTTTTGTAGGGTTTTTTTTTCCCTTCTTCTCCCCCTTCCCTCCTCCCCTTTCCCTCCGGAGGGAGGTTGGTCACAGGCCCAGTGAACACCTGGCGTTCATCCAAGGTAAACAATAACAGTAACAATACCTTATATTTCAGATATATGTTAGCTTTTCTTAAAAGGTTGATTTCGGGTAATTCACATGGCATTTTTGAGTAAAAAAATGACTCAAGTCTGTGCTGATTTCCAGGAAAAAAAAAAAAATAATATCTTATTTGCCCACTTAAATACACTTTTGGCAAGATTCTTACATTCGGAAAAAAAAGTAAAATAAGAGAGATTAGGTAATAGACAGAATCATGGACCTTATTGCAACAACTCTCAGCCACTGCAATGGATCATGTGACAGTATCAGTTAAACTAATTTTTGGGAATTTGCACTGCTGCAGTGAGTCAGTTGAGCTCTGGCTACAACATAATAATTAAATTCTTATTTCAATCACTAGATGCACATACGCATTCTGGGATCTGAATATAAAACTCCAGCTGATTAAGAACAGTTGAAATTCACTGGCTTACTCCAGCAAGATAAGCAGTCATAGTAGCCGTAGTCACAGTCATACCAGCAGTTCTACAGAGCTTAGATTTATAAATGTCTCATTATTTTCAGTAGCTAATCAGGCTTATGTATAGCTAACTGAAACCAACTGAGAGTTGTCTTGCTCTGTAAATTGCCCTTTATATGCTTTGAACCTGGTCTCTGATCCCAGTTAGAATGCACTACTAATGCCCAAACAGGAATACATCCAAAAGAGTCATTGTTACTTTCTCAGTAACATAGTTTGGACACTTAGGATATGCTGAAAAGACCCAACTTCTAAGAAAGTACAATTACCACTTGCATCTGCAGGGAAGACACAAGAATCATAGTTCTTCATTTACTGGATGAAAAGTTGAAATGGTGTAAACACTTCTAAAATAGTAAATTATTGCATCTATTTTTTTTCAAATTGTATTGCAATGACTTAGAGATATAGAAAATCATTCTGCTTCTGCATTCTGGCTTATAACTCTCTATTTTATCTGAAGTATTGTATCCACACAGTAATTGTAAGAGAATAAAGGAGTAATAAAGCAGCAGAGGAGGTTTGCTTTCTTTTTATATACTTCGGTAGCATTTGACAATTCACTGGTCTGGTTTTTTATGTGCTAGACTTTGTAGACCATGTCAAGGCAGCTTGCAAACATCTCATTTTTTATTTAGGCAATGTATGCTTAATGGTTTTAGTGTCTGAAGTTTCATCTGAATTAAATTTTGTGTAGTGCCAGCTTTGGTTTCATTTCATTTGGAGTCTGGCAGAAGAGAAGTCACAGAGGGGAAAACAACAAAACCCCACATTCCTTGTTTATGTCCTTTCCCCCAGTCACATTTAAGCAGACTATGAATTAATTATGAGTCCATATGAAGCCAATAACTTGGTGACTGAGGTTTTTACATGTTCTGATGTTTTATTACAGTATTATACTCAGTGATTGTATTTCCCTTGTTTTTGCTTACAATCAGAGTTGCAAAGACCTGTGTGCATGTGTTTTACGGGGATTTTTAAATGGATGAGTTATCTGAATGTAGTTAATTTTAATGCCAAATATGTTCATTTGGTACATACTCAAGTAGTTACTCTGGAAAAAAAAAATCAAAGGGGACTGCTGAATCACTTATTTAGATCTAAAAATTGCTATTCCCCTGCAGGTCCAAATGAGCTACGGGAATTAATACCTTCTTTATCTCTAGATATAAATACAGACCTGTGACATTATGAATATGTCTGTATAGAAAGTATGGATCAAAAGAGAGTATATACAAATAATTATACAGGAAATGTATTCAATCTGTCCCAGAAACAGATGTAAATCACACTGTAACTTCACAAGAGAGCAGTAAAAAATTAGGAAGTTATTCTTACAAAAGATCATGAATCACTGAATAAGTGATCACACTGCTACAATATTTGTTACAATACAGAAAAATGCTGGATACCTGTGTTCGGGAGCTCAGATGCAGGTTACATGCTTAGGATACAAGTCTATTGACTCAGAAGTGTAAGTAATTATCTTATGACTCTTCAAAACATCTTCTAAAAGAGGTAACAGTAACCTTATAAAATCTAACAAAAATAATATCGAGTTCATGTGGGAAGTTGTCATGTCTCTGCAATGAGACACTACTTGGATTCTCTACCTTGTCTCACATAATCAGTTCCTCCTAAGTGGACTCTGATACTGCGACACTCTGCACAGGGTTTCAGCTGATAGAGCACAGCTATGTGGCCAAGGCTTAGATCTGACAATAATACTGTTGCTAGGTTGAAAGAAAGTTAGTGAGCTAAAACTACTTCAGATGATAAAAGTAAAAATGGAGTGTACTTGTTGAGATAGTGAGTGGCTCAAGGATTCTGGAGGAAAAATAGTCACATGAAAGGATATAAAGATCATAAGCTGTGTGTATCCTGTTTTCATTGTGCATAGTAAAAGATCTCAAACAAAAGTGACCTAGTGAGCTGGATTACAGATAACATCCTACCACAAACAGTGTAGGACTTCAAGTCTTAACAAGTCTTTGGGTTTGATGTAAGCCAGCAGTGTAAAATTTGATAGCCTGTCACACTGAGGAGGTAAGACTACATGATTTAGACATCCTTTAGAGCTTAGTTTTATGAATTTAAGTCTCTCTCAAGAAAATGATAGCTTTGATTTTTAGATAAAAGCACTTATAACATTAGAATGCCTCTGTGTTAACAATAGCGTCTTGCCCAGCCTGGCAAGGACCTTGTAGCAGAGGACAAAGAACAGCTTTGTGAATATTATGTGTATATTATTTTCCAAAAGCAGAAATGGCAACTCAGAACATTCAGCCCACAAAGATAAGAGCCTAGATGATGTTTAGGTGGCTCCATATGGTAAGATCAAAGAGTGCAAAATATTTCATATTTTGGCCAAAACCCCTTCCTGGTTGACATATTTGATTTCATCAAGAAGCTTTGAAAGTGAAAATGAGTCACCTACAAATTCAAAGTCTCAAACCTTTGAATTCAAAAAGTGACATAGAAGTTAACTAGAAAAAATTTCATATGGAGGCATTGTCAGAAGTGAAAATGTTGTTGAGATGGGGCAGCAGGGAGCTCAGTGATTTATGAGAAAAATGCTAACATAAAAGGGTAAAAAGCTTCAAGGTGAAAAAAAACCAAAAACACAGAATATGACAGCAACTCAATAGCTTTAAAAACTAACCTATATCAGGGAGCCTATACCTCCCCCACTTGACAGGCAACTGTTGGCTTCGCAGACACTCCACTGGACCTGGTGAGTATACTGATTCTTAGCCTCCTAGCTAATTAATCTTAACTATCTATGTCTTGTTGAGCCACCAATAAGCAATTGATGCAGATCCTCTCTATGACTGGTAAAAGATCCCAAAGTGGCTCAAAGCGGGTGGAAAGAGGACTCAGCAGAGTGTGCTGCTATCCTGGCTATACCTTATTTTCTCTGCAGCTAAGTCAACCTTGAGTTACTTAACAGAATATGAGATAACAAAGCCATATTTTCCACTTTTTTTTTTTTAGCTGTCAGGAAACATTCTGAGAAGAAGGCAAGTACCACACCATCACTATGTTATGTTTCTACAGCAGCCATGCATTGAAAATTCAGTGATTAGCTCTTATCAGTCCCTTCAGAGAATTCTGAAAAAAAGTTATGGGATTACTTTCTAGATAAGATTCTACTTTCTGAATTGTAAACAGAATCATGACTTTTGCCAAAGAGTTGTCTGACTTCAGCACTGAAGCTTCATGAAGGAAACAGAAATTAGCTGTATTTACTGTTTCCCACCAGCTCTAGGTTTGGGATCCAACTAAACTCATTATTTTATTTTTTTAATCATTTTCTTAAGTCTCAATTCTCTCAACACACAGTACAAAGATCCTCATCAGCCTTCATAATCTTCTCAGAGACCATGTACTGTACAGTTTAGGATTTTGAGTGTGTGAACTTAAGGATGTGTGCAAGCTGCTGCAGGATTGGAGTCTGGCTTAATGCATACTTTTGGAGATAGAATAACTGATGTGTTTTGCTAATTTCAAAGACATGCCACCAACACTAAGACAAATATATATAGTTCACATTAACATACACAGAGATAAAAATGTGTTAAGCTTTATTAAAAGTCTTGCTTCAAATTACAAAACTATACAGGCAAAATTAAAAAAAAAAACAACAAAAGAACAACAAAAAAACCACCAGCAAACAAAAAAACCACCAAGTCAACCCTCTTTATTTCACAGAAATCTTAAATATTTATTACAAATTGGTAGGATTGATTCACTTGGGGAATCAATAATTAATAAATAGAAATGTTTCAGATATCTTATAAATATCAAAGGCTTTTAATAATTACTTTACAAATCCAGATCAGCAGAAATCATGAAGGCTTTAAACATTGTGGGAGGTAGAAACAAGCTACAGAATTGAGAACTAAAAAAATTATGAAAAATTAATCACATACTTTTTGATCCTATACTACCTTGCTATGAAGGAGATGAATACTATAAGCATGATCCAGCATGGATCTTTTGACAGAAGTTTTGATGGCTTACTGGAATTAACAGTAAAGCTTTTCACAGCTTTTTTTCAGAACCAGGCCCATAGAAATGTCACAGTATTGATCATATACAGTTCAATTATCAATAATAGCACTTCAAAGCAAGGGAGTTAGCAGTTGCCATTAGGAAGTAAACTTGTTTTTGAATCTCATAAAAAACATGTTAATAATTTCTGAAGTACCATTTTATGTGAGCAAATGAATAAAACTCTAGAGAACCAAGTTCAACTCTAAAAAACAAAACCTTCCCTGTCTTGTCCCAGGAGACTGAAAAAACCCATGACAATAAGCCTCACTATGTATTCTTAAAGAAAAACACATTGTTTCAACTTAAGTGTCAATGTTGGCCATTTTTAACTATGAAAAAAAAGAGAGTAAGAAAGACATTTAAATTAGACAATATTACTTATTTCCTAGTTCTGAGAGTTGTCCTGCAAGGCCAGTGTATCCATGAACAGTTTTTTAACTGTATTAAAAAATGGGAGTTTTCCTTTTAATTCATTAGACTGCTGTATAAATCTTTTGACATTTTCTGTTACAGTTCTTGATATTCATGTTTTCATAAAGAAAAACACAAGAATCCCCAAACATTGTAGTAGAAAATCTTGTCCAAACATTAACTGTTTTGTTAAAAACTGGTACCAGATGATCTTTAAAGTCCCCAAACCATTCCATGATTCTATGAAAAATAAGAATTTATAGTCCCATTATTTCTCATTGATGGAAGGTGGAGAACAAATTGCAAATAACTAAACAGTTCATTGTCAAATATGTGATTTTTTGTATAATATAGATATGAAAAAAATCCTATGAAGCTGTAACAGCAGGAATTGAGAACATAAATTTAGTTGCACCAAAACCAGAGGAAAAGCAGATACTGAAGAACTAAAGGCATAATTGTCGGCTATCCCACAGAAGACATCAAAATCCTATGTTCAATCTCAAGTTAAACAAAGCACAAAGATAAAACTTTCTGGTTTTGTGATACTTGCATTTTTTTAAAGACATCCAACAGCATAAGCTATGAGACTTCTAAAACGACAGGTATTTCTCAGATAAATCATACATGGTAGTAAGTTCAGTGTTAAGTTCACCTTTGATCTGTGCATACTTAGCAAACCTGACACATCAGGCATACTCAGCAATAAAGGATCTCTCAGAAACTGCACAATATATCTATCCCAGCCTATTAACACCTCCAATCAGTGCCACAGGTAGTAGTCAAAAGGATTAAAATAGCTGGGGGAACAGAAATGGGCTGGTAACAAGTGCATGATCCTGCAGTGAGGTGCAGAAATACAAAGTCTGGGCATTTATTCTAACCTGAAGAATTCAGTGTATTTGTCACTTTATTTGGTTGCCACAAAAAGTCTTTACTATCAAAACATCTCATTACTAAGGCATGCACTTATATGTTTCTTCTTTACTTTCAAGTGGAGGAGGTGTCACAGGTGGGAGTGGAAGGTTTAGACAAAATTTATTAAAAATCTCTGCTGTTGAGTCACAAGGTGCGGAAAGGACTGCCTTGCTTTCTACACCTCTTCTTAGAGAGGAGCCTAGATGTGACTGCATCCAATCTAAGTCTCGGATAATGTCAACAGTTTAAATTTAAGGAATTATAGAAATGTGATTGAAGAACTTTTGTCCCGAAGGCTTTTAATGATTGGTAAAATGACAATATTTATATAAAATGAATATTTTATTATTATAAATCATCAGACAAAAGATCTTAGAACTATTTCCTACACAATATAAACACTAAAAATCTACTAGTAGAGTATAATATAACATAAGTGCACTGTAACAAAGCAATTATTGAAGCAGTTATATTAAAGCTAGGAAAAAGAAATAATTATTAAGTATAGATCTGATGTAACTCACCCATACCAATGCTCGTGGGGAGATCTCTTTCTCTCAGCCTTGAGGAGTATCCTTGGAGGGCATCCCCAGCCAAAGGAGGAATCTCCACACATATACCCTCTCTCTGTTTAAGGAGACTGAAGTGTTTTGCTAAGGAGAATGTTATGAGGTAGACCAAACTCCCCTCTCTCAGCAATTGTACATCAGAAATTAAGAGGTTCCAATCGAGGAAGTATGGAAAAAGGGAGAAATAACAACCCTTTATTAAAGGATATATGTATATTGGCAGAACAACAAAAGAACACAAAAACAATTAAACAATAATCCTGTACATAAAAGTCCCCTTCCAAAAGGAAACAGTTCGATACTTCCCATCCTCTGGCACAATTCCAATCACGGTTGGCAGGGGGCGCTGTTGGATCACTGGAGGAGCAGAGCCTGCAGTGCTCTGTGGTGGTCAGCAGGGGGCGCTGTTGGGCTCTGGCACTCACCGCGTGGGGGCCTCGGATCACAGGAGAAGCTGAAAATGGAGATTTCCCCCCCCCCAGCAAGAAGGGGGAGGGGAAAAGGGAAAAGAACGGTGGTTTCTTTCCCATGAAACTCACGCTGTCTGCGGCTGGCTGTGGCTGAGACTCCCCCCTTTTTGTCTATGAGCACAAACTCTCCTATGAAATCTGAGCGGATCCAGGCTGGGGACAGAGCAGAGTGTAGGCAAGCCGAGGCCAGAGAGCAGCCAGATGACGAAGTCGAGAGTAAAATGGCCTCAGAGCTTTTCCAACACACACACCTTGCCTCCGTTCAGGTAAAAAGTGAAGTGCCCCTGTTTCCAAGGAGAGGAGAGAAAAAAAAACACCTCCTCACTGCCCCCCCCCCAAACATACCAGCCTTAGAGAGGGCCATCAACCTGGAATGCTGTTCTGCCAACCAGCTCCTTTGTGTAGGTCAATCACCCAAGGCAAAAAACTGCCATCCGCCATACAACATCCCTCCTCCACAGTGGAGCCTGGGAAAGAAAATTCTCATTTGGTTTTTTAGAAAAAGTAAACCCATGACACACCCCAAGAAGGGTTATGTCAGGAGAACCTGACTGTATGAGAGGGGACTGGACTTTTATACTAGAAAGTGATTGACTGCTAGTCACAGATCTCCAAAACAGCAGACTAGCTTCAAAATACTGTTTCAAAAGCAGGAGGTGCATTCAAAGTCTGGCAAACCAGGATGGTACCAACAGTTGATAGCTTGCATTGTATTGGATTTTAGGTCTTACCAGGGGTAGGCTCTCTGACACAGAAGGCAAATACATTTTTCTCTCCCACATACTGTTACACCTAATATTTGGCATTTATCTACATTTCTTTATGCAAAAATTGCAAGGTGTTAGAAAATAGACATATAATGCAATTAACTGTAATATCTGTCATAGGTTAATTCTGGATATTTATTACGAAGAAGAAGATGAGATAATAGAACTAGATTAAAGCAACTGGATAGAAAAATCAGTCCTGGTCATATTGCAGCAGTACTAGAGGTCGGGTCTAACTTTGTTTATTCAGAAAAGCCACAGCCTGTGGCCCATCCTAGTCCATCACCAACACTGATGAAGGAAAAAAGAGCAAACTAAGATGTACACTGCATCAATGCATTTAAGAGGTAACATGTGATAGTGTAGTTCCTGCTGGAACACCCCCCCTACCAAAAAGCTCCCCTCCCACTGTTGTAGAGTTACTTCCTGGTTCACAGGAATATGTGGATTGTGCCTACCTGGTGTAATGCAATCTAAATCCTATGCTTTAGTTGTCTCTGTTTCACCAAAGAGGCTGCATTGTGTCAATTACCTCTTCACTATATAGTTTTTGTTTTCTTCACTCTGACAGATTTACAGTTCTATTCTCTCTCAATCTGTATTTTACAACAGATAAGTATCCTACATTTTTCTTTCCCCACTATTCACCAATTCTAGAACTTTTATTTCCGGCACATCCTTTTGCCCACAGTGGGTGCCATGCAATGAAAATTAGAGGCTTAATCTTCTTAAACTCTGAAGTTGAGATTATGTAACAGCATTCAGCTCATGAATGATTCACTCACAGAGCAAAAACTGGCTGGACAGAAAGCAATATAGTGGCAGTGATTGTGTGTGAGACCTCAAGAGGCAGAACCTCGCAAAACCTGAGATTTTAACCTCATAAAAAATATAACAGAGTCTCACAGGAGAAGATCAGGCCAATCAGAGAATATTGGCCACTAAAGAAATATCTTGATTGTTGTGGAACTCTTTTCTTTTGGCAAAATGAAAATTATTTCTCATTTATTTAATCCTGATGTGATGGTGACAGCAGACATTGTGAAAAGTTGGGTAAAGTACAATAGCATTTTTTTCTGTACTTCAGTACAGAGTATCAAGGGCAGAGTGCTGTGAGCAAGAGTAAGACTTTGATCACTACTTAGCAGCTCAAGTTAAGTGATTATTATAGGAAATGAATAAGACAGTTTTATTACAAGCAGGGGTTTCCATGGTTGCCTCGTGCCGAGTGTAATGGTCTTGAGTCTAGGCCTTCCTTCCTGGCAACCAGGAAGGAAGGAAGGAAGTATTCCATCCTATTCCTTTACGTAATTAAACATATAAATAGTCAGAGAGAGAAGCCTCTTTCTCTCTTCCGGCGAGGTTTGGAGACAGCAGATTCCCACAGCCAGTCTCACTGCTGTGGGGGAATTGAGGCCTGGCCAGGCCTACAGAGCCTGTTGTTCCTGCTGATCTGGGGTCCAGTAGCGTGGTGGCAGCATTGAGCGCTATTGTGCTGTCTCAAGGAAAGTATTAAGGTTTTCTTTGGCTATTTCTTTATTGAGTGTGTATACCTATTTTTGGGGGTTATTTTGTTTTATCCCTTTTCCCTTTCCCTTTTCTGTTTTTGGGTGTTGGGTTTTTTCTCTTATGGGTATGTCATTTTTGTAATTTTATATAAATGTAAAATAAGTGGAAATGTATTTATATATATTGCTTTAGCTCTCTCTTATTTCAGTTCTCTTGGGTTTTTTCTTTCTTTTTCTTTTCCCTTGGTTTTGCGGGGGGGAGCTCTGGTGGTGGGATTAGGAGACTTGGCAGAGAACCAGCTCCAAACCACCACACCAAGATACCTGGAGGTCATTTTATTTGGGGAGTTGGGGAGCCATTTTGTGGATGAAGACTCATGGGCTGCTTACTGTTCTGCTTACAGTTACCTATTGCTGCTTACTGTTCTGCTTACAGGGTTGCTTACGGTTGCTTACTGCTACTTACAGTTACAGTGTGAAGGCGGGCCAGAAAGAATGTAAGGCAGTAAGACCAGTCTGGGCTCACTGCCAAGGGACCATGCAGCCAGGGGCAGGGAAACAACTTGATAAGTTGGTTAAAATGACCAACGGACTGCAAGAAGAAGACTATATCACCTTTTAAGGAAGAAAAGAGTGAGGCTTGGCATGGGAGGAGCGAGGGAGTGGTTATGTAAATTAAATGAGCCTTTTTAAGACTCATCCCTCCCATTCAGAGTATGCTCGGACCTCGTCACCAGTCCAGTGCTGTTAATAAAGTTCTTTGTTTCACTTTATTTGGCCGTCTCCAAAATTTTAATTAGAGATATTTCTCAAAATTATAATAACAAGATTTATTTTCATTCATAGACACAGAATTCTAAATAAATAGTTACTTTCTGTTTTGTTTTATTTTATGGCTGCCCTTTATGATTTGTTTAAGGTTTTAATCTTCTTTCAGAAAGAAACTAGCTCCCAAAAGAAATAGACATATCTATTTTTTGATTTTTGCTGCCATCTTGTGCAAAATAATGTTTTGACTGCCAAGAAACTTGTAGAACAAAAGAAGAAGAGTATGACAAAATATCAAAGTTCCTGTAAATTCTGTGAAAAAGTAAGCCACCTACTACAAGTGGAAAAAACCAGCCAAACTCTTTTGTCTAATTCTGACCCCCCTTCCCAAGTCATAATAAGTACTTATTATTATTGACAAAGAACCCACAGAAACCCTCAGTCTCAGAATGCATTTTGAGGAAAAGGTCTTTAAAATCCTCAAATTGATCAGAGATAGAAAGTTTATAAAAGGCTGAATACAAAAGGTGATCCATGGTACCAAGAAAGAGAGGGCACCTCCAGCTTCTGTAATAGGTACAGAAACTCTGCTGCTTTTCTCACATTTCATGTCTGACCAGCTTGCCATTCAGTTGTTCTTGAGGACTTTCCCCAATGTATTTTCACTGCATCTCCATGGCAGCTCATATGTCTGTTCATGCTTGGGGTCTGTATAAAGCAGAAGTTGCCAAAGGGTCAGGTAGTACATCATTTGAGTTATCGTGTGGATTTTTTTCTCCAAGATGAGTCTTCCTCAGCTGTTTTGCTTCCAACGTTTACCAAATAACTTCTGTGATTCATGATTTGTCTCTACCTGGCCCACATCTGTCACTTTGGTTATTTTGATTACACTTCCATTAATGGGGCTAGCATGGTTTCCTGTTCCAGAAATGGGGCTGAATTTTCATGACTTCTCACTCCTCATAGTGTGGGGGAGGTTATACCGAGACCGCGCTTCTTTCCCATGAGCCTAAACAGGTAAGGTAGCTCTACATTCCCATCCTTGGATTGTGTCTCAGAGAGTAACTGTAGACTGTTGCAGCCTTTTGCCCTACCTAGAGTTTTTTCTCTTTATCTAATTTATTTCTTAAGACCTGAACCAAAACAACTGGCCTCTCTGATGCCTCCTGAAAATGGTATAGCTGTTCTACACTTGTAAGTGAAATTCCTGGGGCCAGGCGAGAGGGGAGAAACTAGAGAGCGGAAAAGCGTCACCCTACAGGGAAGGTACAATTTACCCTATCGAGTTCATATTCCTACAATTAAATTCCATTCAGGTACAGAAAACCCTATGCAAAATAAGCAAGTCATGCATTTCTCCCCAACACAGCAGAGAGGCTGAGCAGGACGACGCCAGTTCTCACACTTCATTAACAAGCTTAACTGCTAAACTCTGCTAAACTATACCTCAGCAATCCTGACTGCAGGCCCTGGATTAGCCACAATGCTGTTAATAAATTAATTAGAAAAGTGGAGTTTGAACATGAGTCATAGAGAAGGTAATTTGGTTCCTTCTTATTTTGAATATTGATCATTCCTTGGGAAAGAAAAATAAAAATAAAAATGTCACATTTCTGGAGGCCTGGTTGAGATTTTAGTATTAACAGCTCCTAAGACTGGGGGGTTTGGGTTTCATTTTTTTTTTTAGTGGATTGATCATTCATATTAGGAGATTACTCAGAGGTAACAGTTATACTGTATTTACATCCCTTTGCAAGAGCAAAGGATGTGTAATGTGCTTCCTTTAGGAGAAAGAGTTTCTTGTGATACTTGCTTTTAATCATACTTCTAGGACATGACTGACCAAGCTACAATGAACAGGCTCTCTTCTGGACAGTGCTCTTCCAGGAAGTAATTGAAAGTTAAATTGGAAATACAACTTGTGTTACTATTGAAATGTTACTTATAAATGTATTCAAATAATCATTCCTACTGCAACACTTTAGTAGCTGACAAACTTCTTTTATGAGCAAGCACTGGCAAAAAATACTGAGCTGGGATCCTGACAGAAGACAGCTGCTTAATCTGCCAGAAAAAAATGAATCTAGTTTAATCCATGCTATTTGTTTTATAAATAGCAAATTATTACACTGCAATAGCCCAAGAGGCTAAATTGATCTCTCAGCAGTTGCCTACTAAAGGTAGAAAATCTTCATCCATGAAATCTAGATCATTTATTCATTCAAATGTTTTTCCATGCTGACCACTCTATTATTAAACTTTTTCTTTTTGTTTGGTGGCAAAAAAATAATTAAAAGTCTCCATGTTAAAATACATTTTGCGTTTTTTTCCTATGTGTTATTTGCTCTTTGTATTTGCCTGTACCAGGCAGCCTGTGCTGGTTGTTTCGTGTGCTCAACTCACAGCATGCTGAACTCAACTCACAGAATAGTTTGCAGACTGATGATAGAAGGCCAATTAAAAGCACATAATAAAGAATAACAAAATCCCAAAATATTGAGCATTTTCAGAGCAGCTATGAGGTTAGTTTTTCAGGAGGCCTTCAGGTCCCTTAAAAATATATTATTTAAGCAAAAGCCACAGAAAATTTTATAGGACTGAGATTAGCAATTTAAATTAAGGCAGTTATCTTGCCAGTTCTCATCCTAAATCATAGTGCTGACCAATTATGTATCAGATGATTTTTAGGGTAATACTAGGAAATAATTTCTTCATACATCATACACTCTACAGTAAAACCTAGGCTTCTGAAGCACAGTTCTTTGAGAAAACTAAGGACATGTCATCTTCTCCTTAGTATTTGCTCCTCTGATAACCTGCAGCTGGAATGTGCAATTGTGAGAACAAGGGGGTGTCACATTGATGATAAAGAGGACAGGTCTCTGTGGGGAAGACATTACCTCCGTGCCCATCCTGCATGGCTGCTGTGGTGCAGTGTGCTCGCAGAGTCCCAGGCCAAATTTCAAGCTGTGCTACTCTAGGGGAAGCCTGATTGCAACACCACTGCCAGCCTTCCTTGCAGGGCTCAGAAAGAAAAGCTAATGATAGATATTGAGAAGAATAACCTGACCTACTAATGCACCTTACAGGATTCTAAATTATCTGTAACAGCAGAGAGGGGAAAAAAAGACTTGGAAACTTCTGTGAAAAACTCAATAACTGTTTCTGCTCAATATATTGCATCAATCAAAAGAACAATCTTAGGATGCAAACACAGCAGTGTTGAAAACAGTATTGAAAGCGAATGTCATCACATAAATCAATGAGAGAGCCTCCTCTGAACCACTGTTCCTTGCTGACCACTTCATCAAAAAGGGATATGACAAAAGGTTTACAAACAAACAACAAAAATGAAGAGAGGCTTGGGTAAACATTGATTATGTGGAGAATGAAATTGTTGGAACAGTTCAGCTTTGAGAGGTACTATTAAGGGTGCCATGAATAACATATTCACTAAGTTTAATTTACAGAGAACTGGAAAATTTTTAACAGTCTGGTTCCAGTACAAAATGTGAATTTGTCAAAACAGAAGTATTCTATCAAAATATATCATTCAAAAAAATATTTCAAAGGAATCACAGCAAAGGTTTCTCCCTGTCAAGGACTTTTTTCCCTTTAGAAAGATGCTTTATTTCCTCCAAGTGGGCTATCTGCAATCCCAACTTTGTGTGGCAGATGTGTGCAAGGGACTTCCTCAGACGTAGAACAAGTGATTATTTAGCTTCAAAACTCAAAGGCAAAGCCACTCTAGGGACAAGCAAGAATTTGAAACTCCAAATTTCTGGTGCTCTGGGAACTTTGGTTGCAATAATGCTGTGCTTGTAGAAAGGCAAGAAATCTCCAATCTCTCCACTTGAGTCCTTCAAGTTTTCACAAGTATGAGTTGAGCACACACTATCCTTCATTGTTCATTTAGTATGTTCCTCTTCATAAAGGAAAGCAGTAGGCAGACACAGACTGTAACCCAAGGTGAACCAAAGGGTGTAGGCACCAATAGGCCAATAGGCCAAATAGAAACTTAATAGTAGACTTCACTGTTTAGGTCTGCTCCTGTGATTTAGGTGCTGGAGTGGGATAGCGTGATATTTGCAAAATCCAAAGAGTTCAGGTATTCCCAGTGAGAAAAGTCTTGGATGATCTCATTCACATTTTTCATTAACAGTACTCATGAGAACAGGATTGGAGAATGATGATAGCTTTTGCTGTTGTCTTTTGCATTTACCTGCCCCAGAATGGTTGGTTGATGAATAGCCAGGTTGGGTGTAATAAGGTTGTGTGGGGTGATAGCCACTATCCTGAACAGTCAATCCTGAAAAGCATTTATGTTGAGCAATGTCAAAGTCATGGGGCTAATTCTTGGCAGAATGCCTCCACTGTGCCCTTCCACATCCAAAGGTCTTCCAGTATCTGTTGCTGGTCACCCCTTGTCCTGAGGACAATGATGCCCCACAAGCTGGGTGTTGCATTATACTCTAGACATGATCACTGATCAACAGGGTGCAATGCAACTGCAGAGACTCCGAGAATGTTATTAACCCATCTTCCTGATCTGTGAGGGCTGGGAGCAGGCCATCAAGGCATCTTACTCATATGCTGCAGGCGTGTGACTAAGCCTGCTGTTCCCTCACCCTTCACTGGGCCTTTGCAGTGGTCAGCAGTGAGTCAGGCAGCAGGTGCTACATCATCGATAAGAAATCTGGAGATGGATGAGCAGCAGCAACAGGATTCATACTTCATTGAGAGTGATGGCCGTAGGGACAGTGGTGTGCAATCATCATCTGTGTGGGGCAGGTGAAAGGACACAGTAGCATATCCACCTGAGGCTGACTGTTCTTATGGCAAAGGTTTGTAGGAAAAAATATTCCTTTGGAAGTACCTGGGAATGCATGTTTTTCCCAGAGAACTCTAATATGCACAATTTTTTCTTTCTCCCCTAATCTGGAGAACTCCCTTTTTTATCATCCTTAAATCCAAGTAACATTTACAATTTCCCAGTTCTCTGACAACAGCCTGTAGAAAGTTGTGCTCACAGGATTCGGGGGAACACAGAGATAGTGGCATAACAGAATTCCGAAGAACTGAGATAGAAAACTCCTCTGATTTCACAGAAATTACAAGGGGGACATTAATTGTACAAAATGAAATACTGAATTGTAACCTTTTTCAAATGTCAGAATTTTTAAAACAAGAAAAATATCAATTATATGTCTTCAGTGTAGTTACTTGTTCATAGAAAAAGGGCACATAATTTAATAGAAAGGAAGGTCAGGAAGTTGAAACCTGATTTAAAAAAAGAATACATTTAATTTCACCAAAAAAAAAGGCTTTGGAACTCACCATTCCAATAAGTCAGAGGGAAAATATATTGTAAAATAAAATTAAAATTGCTCCTTTTGAGCCATAAACACTACTAAACAAAGAAACTTTCTAATGCATGTACTCCTCATTATTTCCTATCTTTGGAAGTGCCTGCAGTTCCCTTGAAATATCCTCTTTTGATCACTATTGGAAACATTATTGGGATATCTGGATGGGTAACCTGTTTGAGGAAATCAGAGTTTATTATCCTGTAGAGTTTCAGTCTGAAGTCTACTCTCCTCACTTCCAGACTTGAGGTTTAGCTGAGACTTTTCCTTCTGTCAACAGAGATTTTAAACTTGACCACTGTGTGGTCACTGTGGCCAAGATAGCCACCAATCTCCACTTTGCTCACGAGATCCACTCTGTTGACAAGCAGCAGATCAAGGAGAGTATCTCTCTGAATGGGTTCCCTTAGGACCTGTTCCATAAAGTTGTCATCTGGGTTTTTTAGGAATCTTCTTGCCTGGGTTGTACCAGCTGTGTGATGCTCCCAGTTAATTTCTGGCAAGTTGAAGCCCCCCATAAGGACAAGGGCAGTTGCCTTGGAAGTGTCCCTTAGTTCCTCAAAGAATCAATGGTTGGTGTCATTTTCCTGGCCAGGAGGTCTGTAGCAGACTCACACAATGACATCTCCATTATTTGTTTACCTCTTGATTCTTACCCAGAGGCTCTCAACTGTGCCATTGCTAACTGTGAGCTCCATACATTCCAACCCTTCTATTACACACAGTGCCACCCCTCTGCTTCTTCCGCCCTGACTGTCCCTCCTGAAAAGCCTGTAACCATGCAACAGGGCACTCCAATCACGGGTATCATCTCACCAGGTTTAACTTGTACCAATGATGTGAAATCTCTGGGACTGGACCAAAGCTTTGATCCCCTCGTTTGCTCCCCATGCTGTGTGCTTTAGTGTAGAAACATTTCAGGTGTGGTATTTTGTAGCCAACACCTGGTGAAGCAGAATGGGGGATCCCACTAGTGCTTTTTTTCTCGAGTTTTGGCACAACACCCCATCACTTATCACTGGTGAGCCTGGTTTTGTCCCTTTTCCCCTTCCAAAGTAGTTTAAAGCTCTACAACAAGGCCTGCTAACTCCTGTGTACACTCCAAAAAAATACAGACATATCTATATCTATCTATATACATAGATCTATAAAATCAGGAAGCGTTCTATTCAGGACATCAGCTCTTTGCAACTGCTTGCCTGGAGTTTACATGGGAAATAGGGAGTTTTCTCAAGACCAGATTTGGTGAGAGGCACATCTCAAATTCTTGAGAAAAGAATTATATGATCTGGTAAGTGCAAACATATTTGTATTACGTAATCTAATAAAAAGAGGTTGCTAGTCTATTAGAATAAATCTTTTGCACTGCTACTGCTTGGTTTTTAAATAACTGTAGTGTGTACCATCATAGGGATTTTAAAATAATGGTTCTTAAAACAGCTTTTTCCAGTAAACCAAATGTTGGATAAGTCATGCTGGAATAAAGGAAGGAGAGTCTGCTGTGAATCCCTGAGGTGTGTCACTTTAAAATAGTGCAGTGCACTCTGAGCAAATAAAACAATAGTAAATCAAAAGAGTTCAGCTGTTGTGGCTATTTATTCTACAGCAACTTCACTTCAAGCCATGCTGGTAGTTTTTCTAATGCCTTAAATCAAACAGCAGGTATCTGTGGCCTCAAGTTAAGAAATGTTAAACATCTGCCAGTTTCCAGAATTGAAACATTGCAGCTGCCTTACCTGAAGAAAATTTTACTGTTAGTGCACCAGGAATCTCAGCGCTACCATCATGTGGCATTTTGACTATGAAATACATCATTGTCACTTCACAAAATGTTGAGCAATTCCCTCTTCCAAAGACCCAGTTTTAAGTACTTTGCAAAATATCATATTTTTCAATTCCTTATACTGGACACAAAAATATGGCCACACACTATTCAGTTTTACTTCTTAACCAGACTTAAGACTTATCTTGACAGCTGGCAGTATGTGTTTAGTTCAGCAATCCATTTGTCCAAACTGTACTGACACTATTCTTGCTGACATGTGCTTTGGCCTATGAGAAAGACCTACAGATATAAATATAATGGAATAAACCCAAAACTCCCTCAAAATATTTAATTTCTGTATATTAATGATCTGTTATGAGCACAAGCTATTTAAGAGTTCTGTCTTCCCTTCACCAGCACTCCTACTAAGGAATACTCTTCATCGTCCTGCTACGCCAACAGAACAAAGGTTTTGATTGGCACTGCCCAACTGAAAGAGCTGGTACAAGGCATGTTTTATTGCAAATTTTATTTTTTTTATTTAATTTTTATTACTTGCAACTGATTGTCACATTTCCATAATTTATTGTTCCTTGTACAATTCTCTACTATATTTAACCAGTTTGCAAATTCTGCTTCCAAAGTTAAAAGTCTTGCTACATTTTACATCCTCATCCATCTCCAAGAGCAACATGAATTTGGCAGGCTGCAATGCATACTGCAATGAAAACCTTGGAAGCCACTCTGCTGTGATCAATCAAGATACACTTGAATTTAAGAATATCAGTAATTCTGTTGAAGTCAATAGGATTACCATGGGTCATGTTACAGTATGTTGTGCTTGTTACATGCTCCTGTGAGGCATTATAATCTTCAAAATCTGCCTTGAAGATCCTTCTTGGGAGCAGAAAGAGTTGTGAAGATGTAAGAAGCACATTCTATCCTTACAGTGGAAATTCATTAATAAGCCTTGGACTTGATGATCTTGAAGGTCTTTTCAAACCTTGATAATTCTATGATTCTATGATCATGCATGAACAGCAACAACAAGGTTACCAGTCTTTGAAGACATTAGGTCAAATGGAAACTGTGAAAACCATTCTTTTTTTAAACAATGCCTACAATTCCCAGGAACGTTTAATTTGTTTTTTCTTTTGTAACCATCAATGTTTTTCTCCTTCCAGTGTTGAGATGGACTTTGAGTTAATTAATAAACAAATTATTTAAATTATTCGTGCTGCTAAGATGCTAGGAGTTAATGGTTTTAATTTAGCCATATAAGTTTGTTCAGGAATGCAGAATCTCAGAGTGGAAGCTTTGCAAACTTTTCAGAAAATACAGGTAGTACTACTGTTATTCCTTTTACTAAGTAATATGATTCATCTAGACTAGAAGTCTGATGTGCTTTCAGAAGTACCATCCGGAAAAACATTAACATATTTTAACATGTATAGGGTGAAAGCAACAAATCACTTCTTTGCTCTGGGCCTTTCAATTCAGCAGCAGATTATGGCCATGCATACTTATTAATACCAGGGCAAATTCAACTCTACTTCAGTAGCCCTCTGCCTCTGATCTTTGGCTCATTATCTCAGGACTTATTTTCAAGTACTATATGTTTAAATAAGTGTGGGGGATCTGTCATACAGTGATTATGAGAAAATAAGTGCAATCTTTAGGGCCTGACTGCATAATATGCTGAATATCCTCAATTTCCTTTGGCTCCTCTCTGAGGCCCTAATGACAAAGAAGACCAAGTAAGAGCGGATTAAAAAATATAATAGGGAAAATGTCTGTGGTCACAGACATGTATTTTTATACACACATGTATTTTTATTATTTAAAAGGATCTTAGTGTCCTCGAAGCTGTGAAAGGGAAATCTTAAATAAGAATTTGATCACTCAAAGCACTTGATCTCTTTCTGCTCCTCTGATTTCCATCAAGAGCAGTTAACACCTCACAGGAATTGTTAATATCTTGTTGAGCCATATATTAAGTGTACAATGGTGACATATTTCTTAGTATCTGTGACTTCCTCTGAGCAAGTGATGATTAAGAGAACAGTATTTGTAATTTCTCTACAGGAAGCTCCAGTGAAAAGGAAAGAGATAATGTACTGAGGTTGTGGTTCCACAACCCAGGATCAGCCAAGAATTGCCCTCATGGTCATATCTTCTCCTCCTGCATTTCTTTGTCTTTCCCTTGAGCTGGGCCTGACACTCAGCCCAATCACTTGCTGGTATGTTAGCATGTTAAGATGCCAGAAAATTATTTTCTTTTGGCTTTGGCTTGTTGGATTTGCTTTTCAGGGCAGGGAGGTGGATCAAGTTGAACCAGGAGGTGCTTTGTCATCCCAGTCAATAAGGTGCTCAGAATCTATAAAGCATCTCTCAAGATCCTGGTTTTTTTTTGAGACCAGGCTAAAAAGAAAAGGAAGTCATATAGATCATATGACCCTTCAGATGCTGGGAGCCCCAAATTGTGCAGCATTGAATGGACCTCTAACCATAGCTCAGCATACCCTGCAGATCCCATCCTTGGAAAAGTTACCCTATTTTTGTCATTGGAACTCTTACAGGATTTTCCCAAAGAAGCCAACTATATTCCTCATTCCTACCGTTAAACAGAAAGGATATTCACCTGAGAACTTCTTGCTGCACTGCTAAATAAAGGTGAGGCCAGGCAGGGGGTGTAATCACCTGTACCATGCAGGAGCTCCCTGCAGGTTCCCCTATTCCAAGGAGCTGGTTGATTTTCTCCTGTGGTAAGGCATCTGTGTGGCATGAACCAACAAGCTGCATATGCAGCACAAGACAGCACAGTAGTGTTTAATTAGGGGTGTTGGGAACATTTTCAACACCTTAGTCCTTGATTTAAAAATGTGTTTCTTGTTTGTTTTGTGCACTTGTACTTAGCTAAACTAGATACTCTAGGGTTTTCTATTCTTCTCTCAGTTAAGAAAAGTGATGCCTATATAAATTTCAGAATAGAATAAAAATTATTCCATTATTGAGATATTTTCAGTAAAGTAGGACAGAGAAATGTATGACTATATTTCTCATAGAATGACAGAATAATTTCATCTAGAAGTACCCTGGAAGGTATGTGATCCATCCTCATGCTCTGAGAAGTCACAATGAATAAAAGACTCCAAGGTTGTGCTTTCATACTGAGTTACAGGTGTCACCAAGAGAATTATGGGACAGTAATTGTCAGTGTTACAGAAAGAAGTTTGAAGGGTTCTTCTCAAAAATTGATTATGTTCTAAGAATGACCAAAGGTGAGGCACATACAAAAAAAAAAAAGAAAAACATCTCAGACAAAGATATGAAGTCACGTATATGTAACACCTCAGTATGAAGTTTGTTTCTCCAGGAAGCAATATTAAAGTTTCCTTCCTATTAAAGTTTCCTTCCTCTTGGTCTTTACCCAGCTCTTCATATTTTAGTTTAAAATGTGTGCAAATACATATTTCATTTAATTCTAAAAGTTTTGTTGTGAAGTTCTTTTAGTTCATAACACAGTTCTGTTTCTCTGCTAAAATAGGAAAATTTCAAGATCAAATTCAGACTGAGCCCCCAACCATCTGGCAAACAGCTAAGCCACCTAAGAATATGGCTTTTACACCAGAACATCTACATTCCATTGTTGTTCACATCAAAAGTCTTCTGAAACTGCTAAGTAAATAGTATTTATTCATATTAGGAATTATGCCTTCAAAGATCTGTCAAATAAAAAAGGGGAAGACTCTGCTTAGGGATATTTTTCCTCTCTATGGACATCTATTACTGTCAGTCTTCTGGTGTACAGCCATAATCTGTAAAAATAACTTCAACTGCCAAATTTTCACAATGGATTAAATTTAGTGAATATATTAAACACCTTTATATGTGACTGTGCAGAGCATACTTTTAAAATCTTTTAGCCAGCTTAGAAACATTACAGCGTAATTCCTACACCTTCTTTTTGGAATTTGCAGGTTCATCATCTTTGTGTATTCCAGTTGATAATCGCTTTATTTCCCTTTAGATTTTTCTTTTTCTCCTTTTCTATTGCCTTCCATGTCTTCTTGGCTCTGCTGTCAAAATAGATATACAGAACATTTTGTACACAATTTACTAGAGTAAAACTACATGCTCTTTCAGAAAGATTTTAAGAAGTAAACATGAGATAGAGGTTCTAATCTCTGCTTTCAAGACAGCTGTAAAATGCATTAATGGTCCTTAGAGTGTCTTGCGAATGTTTTGTAGCCCGAGTCATTTTATGAATTTGGACCTCAGCTGATCGTCATTCAGCCATTGCTGATGCTTCATGAACAATCCAGCAGAGAAACAAAAAGACCATAGTCAAATAGTCTCTACTGTGTTTGTCCAGTGCTAGAATCCAAAACCTGCTTTTTGTAGTGCTCCACTATAAAGGCAGGTACACATTTTGCTTTCATAGCAGTATTACTGTAAAAAAATTTAGAAATCACAGGGTAGTTATACAGGCAAAAGTACGTCTGCAAACAAAGCAAAGTACATGTCTGCAAAAAAACAAAACTACTCTTTCAGACTGCTTAACATTGATTAGAATCTTGCAGGTTTTGACCAGGCAAGTCTTACAAACACTTTAACATTTTCTAGGTGTGAGGAGACATGTCACTTGTCCTAAAAAGACTGAATTGTAACCATTTTTGTCAATTACCTGAGTGGTTGTTTTAAACTTAGAGATTGGTTTTGCTTGTGGATTTCTTTTTCTCCAAGTTGGTGAATTAGAAGATCCTGAATTATATTTGCCTGTAGGGAAAAACATACATGTTGTTGCTTATTTTCAGACACAATTTCTGGAAAGACTCTCTTAGTGTGATACGTGAATTAAATATTACATTAGCTGAAGTATCAATGAATGCATCAGGTGAATAACATATCGCCTCTGAAACACAAGCTAGTATTAAAGACAGACTCTCTCTCTAATATGTTAAAGATCATTTGTAATATTGCAGCATTTCCATGATACAGGATCTTCCAAATAAGGTGGTTCTGCCATGGATATCGTTGTTTTTAACAAAGGGAATGTTTCTGCGCTGAAGATCTTCCCAAAGGCATCAATTGCTAATCCATACTAATCAAACTAATCCATAATCCACCCTCCTGTTTGGGAAAGCCCTATAATATAGTGCTTTCACAAGGCTACATTATGTTTTGGCACATATGTTTTAGCATAATATAGCACAAGGCTATATTATGTTTTTGTGCGAGACAATTGATTGTGCCTCAGAGCATGGTGCCTAATCACAAGCCATTTTCTAGAAAATTTGATTTAAAATTAATATTATTAATATTAATTTACTAATAACAGAAGATAGTTCCATCTTAATTCAATAACTCAAATTATTAATTTAATAATCATCCTAAAATTTTCAGTTTATGCACAACATGTAAGTATTACCATAGTTTTCTGTTTGTGTCCAAAATCTCCTACTGGTGTCAGGCTGATTCTTCTGTTTTGAGCATTTCTGACCATATGATTCAGGTACTGCTAGAAAGAAAGGCAGTAAAAATGCTAATTATTGCTCTTATGACAAAAATGTTGATTACCATTTTTTCTGAAATGATCTATCCTTTTTTAGCATGAAAATATGATAAAACGCACTTTTCACATTAAGAATGTTCTCTCTATATCTCTATACCAACCTGTTCACATTTAATGAAAGCAACCATTCAGAGAAAAAACAAAAAACACACAGCTATTTGTCCTCAAGACTAAGCAGTGATGTTGGAATTCCTTTCACTTAACTTTATTCAACTTAAAGTAGGCATTACTCTGCCTGAAGGAAGTTCCTGTTATTAGAAATTAAGACAGGGAGTCACCTCAAGATGGAGATTCAACATAGCTTAAAAGATGGCTGAAACTGGCAAGATGAAATCACTTTCTTAACTTATGACTATTTAAATTATTTACCACTGAATTTGTTGACAAAATGACAGATGAAAAAATACAACTATCCAGGGAAATTGTGGACACAGAAGGTGGAAAGGCAAATAAAGCCCAAATGATGTATGAAGCTCTATTAGAAAGATAAAAATAAAATTATAAAATCAGGGTTCCCAGAAAGAAAGAGGCAAGACTCAGAATCCCACTTGTAGGTTTCTTGTCAAATTAATGACATAGCATGTATCATCAAGAGGACAGTAGAGTATTTAAAAGATGGAAAAAAAGATGAAGGAAAACATCATCCTGCATGAATGGGAGGAGGAAGGGATTCGGTCCTCTGTCCAACATAATTAGTGTGAAAAAATAATACTACTATAAATCACAAAAATGTCCACTCTATTTAAATAGGTAAGAGAAGTTTGAATAAGTCCCAAACCCATGTTTATTCAAGATGAAAAATAACCCTAAATAATGACAATAAATATAAATCCATAGCAATCTTTAACTCTGGTGAAATCCTAGTTGTGGAATTATACTATGCAAAGCAAGATCATTTTTTCATACCTTACTGGGACAATAAAAGTTGAATAAGAAATATTTCTTGAGACAAAACATAAATTCTACTGTAAAATTACTTCTATTATCAGTGGTTAGAATAAAATAAGAAGTTAAAGGTGGAGTTTTTTTAACCTTAATAAAGTTTACTAAATATTTGAAAAGAATAAATCACATAAAAGATGCTGTAAAACTGGGTAACTGTATATTTGTGCACATCAGTACATCACTGCATTCATGGATTCCTGCTGTGAAGGTGGGTCAATCATTGTTTGTGGATTTTCTTTCTGACAAATTGTAAAGCTTTATAAATCTTTACATTTCTGTCTATGGATATGGTTGAAATCTGTTTGTCAAAATTATGCTTAATCAAATTTACTTATACCTGTATTTAGGCATAAATAACATATTTACCTGCAGGGACACAATTGAATGCAGCACCATACAGACAGGCATTTTAAGAATTCTGTGCAAGCAGGAGCCCACCTGTAGATCCATTGAACTTTGGTTTTTGAGTGACTGTACGATAGACTACATATGCTGATCGTCGAGGTTCTGGAGAATTTAAATTAGTGTATCTTCCGGTTTCTTTCCCATAAGGACCAGAAGAAGCAGTTTCATCATTCTTACTTTGACCCCTTTGTTGGTACCTTGGTTTTACTTTGGGGTCCAAAGTCTGAATTCCTAGAAGTGAAAATACAAACAAAAAGTTGTGCTATTACTCAAAATTTAACATATTGCAGGAGACTGGAGGCTAGACAATAAGATTAAAAAAATATTCTTTGTAGGTAGTCCAATCCAAATATGGACTGTCCACATGTAACACTAAGAACAGAAACTAACTAGGTAGTGCTAAATCATCTCACAGTTTAGTAAATAAAAATGAATAAACCAGCAGTTTTCTGCAAATACCTTTGCCAGTTACTGTATTAGCTGAATTTCTTGGCTCCTCAGGAATGCATTTATTTTCTTTTACTTCCTTGCAGCGATGGTTCTTTACCAGCTCAGTGTGGTTAGTCTCTGATGAATTAAAATAACACATATTTACTTTTTTAGAAAGCAGACAAAATGTTCTTATCCAAAACTGTTGTGGTGTTTTGAAAACATAATCTCCCACTTCATACATGGGTTGTCTTGGGTGGAACATGGTTTCACATGTTAATTATTCTGTATCATTCTCCAAAAAGAAAGTAAAAGTGCCTCTATTTCCTCTAGCAGAAGAAATCTTGAAAGCCAACTCAAAAACTAACTCTACAGGCAAAGACCAGATCATCCTTTCTCTACACTTCATAGGTGATGTGTGGACCTTTGGAACACCCATGGTTGAGCCCATGGAGACCACCCCATGCACTCCAAAGGACACCTGGCTGAACTGTGAATGATTTCTGCCTGTAGCATCTAGATACATCCTGAACATGGGCAGTACATGAACATAACAAAATACATAATGAGGAGAATAAAATAGTAATAGCATTTGTTGCATAGGTAAGCTCACTTCAAACTACAAACAGAACTTCAGAAGGAAAGTTTCAGTATAAACAACAGTGCTCTTCTCCTGGCCCCTTCTACTCTTCAGGAAGATGTGGCTTTGTTCTTCCTTTTCTCCCACTAATGTAAGTAAACACTTTTGGTTTCTCTCATTTCAGGCCTGAATGTGGCAGAAATCTTCTACTTTTTCTTTAGTTTATGGGGTAGTTTAAAGACAATTTTTTTTTTCTTTTTACTCTAAAACTGCCAAGAAATACCCAGGTAACAATCTACCTACAGATTGATACAATAATCATATTGATACATATTCTACATTGACAAACAAATTCTGAAATTCTTTGGGAAAAGAATGAAGTTTATGATCGAGGTACTTTGGTGTAGGTATTTTACTTTGCTATATGTGACTCGTTTTTAATAAGCATACTTTATCACAAGTGTAACTATATTTTTACTGGTTCTATTAAGTCCCATGTTCTGTGAGATACCACCTACATTGAAATCTGTTTTACTTGACAGAATTGGAAAGTGCACAGCACTCCATGTGATCTAACACGTGAGCATCAAAGATTTTAATAACTCAGGGACTAATCCTGCCCACTATGAATCTAACAGAGGATGCAAACTAGCTAAAAGAAGCAGAAACGAACCTTAGCATACGACTGCTGTCATCTTGCAGTGAAAGAAATCACACTGTTAATGGGAAATTTCAATTCAGACTGGTTTCGCACAAAATATATAATGCCCACCACACTTGTAGAGGAACAAAAATGATCTAAAATATAAAAATTTGGAAATATATAATAATGGATTACCTTTCACATTGGAATACTTGGACGCAATTCGTTCTTTTTCCCAAGGTGCCTCAAATCTGGTCCCATCAACAAATGTGCTCCTCTGTGTCCCAGAACCACCACCTCCTGGAGGAAAGGAGTCTCAAAAAGTTATCTACACTCAAGAGCACCCTGAGAAAGGTGAACAATGTAGAGTCTGCTTTTTATATCACGTGTTTTTAGCTGAATGTAGAGTCTGCTTTTTATATCGCATGTTTTTAGCTGAAATCAATAAAAAGGTACAACCACCAAATAGCTGATTCAATAAGGCCCACAAAATAAGAGGGGGGAAAAAAAGCTTTGAATATATATGTGTGAACAGAGATTTAATTATTGAATTGTTTCCCACTGGTAACTATTTATATTGACATAAAGAATGTTTAAAACAAAGACACATTTGTATATAAAGGTCACAGGAAAAGAAGGATCATGTAAGATACATTTTTACTGTGCAATAAAGTTCTGGAGCTACAAGACCCATACCAGTTTGCTCCAAGCTAGAGCAAGCAGCCCTGGCATGGCAGTGCATTGACAAACTAAGGGGGGAAAAAAAGAATACTACAACAATTACTACTATTTTTACCACTAATAAATATTTATGAAGAAAAAGGATTGAATACCACTAAGTACTAAGTAAATTCAAGGAGAATGGACCATTCTTCAGCTTTAATGACATGATTCAACACTGAACTCAAAGGGTCAAAACACTGTGTCTTCATCTACATCAACCAAGTTTATGCAGAGGGATCGACTCCTGTTACACAAGATACAGGATTGCAGCTTTGTTATTTCTGTGTAGGATAACTGAAAAACTTAAAGCTTATTCACCTTAACTAGGGATAGTCTCACAAATGTAATGGTTTTTGAAAACATTTTATCTTGTGTGCATCTCTACACTTGCTTTTTTGTAACTCCACAGAATCTTTTCTTTCCCAAAATTCAGTAAGAAAAAAGTCAATTGTAATCAGCTTAAAGGATTTTTTTTTCAGTATAATCCTAAGATAAGTGTAATACATAATCGTAAACAGTGGTTTTGATTGTTATAATTAATGGTGCAGCATGAGAAAGAGTGTCTAGAACATAAAGAACAAAGAATAACTCAAACGTAAAGTGGTGAAATTTAATGCATGCATCTTTGGTTATTTTATTTACCACATGATGTTCAGCAATGACAAGCTGATGCTACAGTATATTACCTCCACTGTCAAAGGATCTATGATCTTTCCTGGGAGTACTCTCTATTGGTACTCTCCTTTCTGAACTCTCTTTCTCTTTTCTTGCATTATTACATTTTGTAGGAATTGTGTTACTATCACCTGGAAAGGCAACAGAAAGAATGTTTAGCTGTGGGTAAGCCTAGGAAATGGTACTGACATTCTTCTCCTCCCACCTCTATGAGCCAGTGAGTAGTGCAATTTCTCTTAACCTCTCGTTTCATAACCTTCTTTCTGTTTTATCAGTTATTTGGATCCTGTCTAGTGTAACTGATGCATAACTTTCATGCTCTCTACGATAATATCATAATACATAGGCTAAAGAAGACTATGGCATCAAAGTAAAGACCTAGCTATAAACTAACTGTTTATTCATGAGTTTCTCACTTTCCATGAATCATATTTTTGAATCCTCACTGAATGAATTTATGGCATTTTCAAGATGCATGTAATCATAGTACCTAAAGCCTCAGAGAACTCAAATGAAAAACTGCTTTGGGGAAACATATCTATCCTTTTCTCTAAATATGTCTAATGATAAATATATACACTTCCTAAAAGCTATGTTTATGTATTTGTTATTGATTCCCTCATCTGTAGACTAAATGTATCTATATACTTCTTAAAAATAGCTTATCAAAACTACTTTATTAACAAACATTTTAAATTTAGAAAATAGAAGAGAATAATGAATGAAGTAACATAATAGCTGTGGTAAATATTTATGAATTTGTATTTATTTGACTTTAACTATGTTGGATAAAGCCCAGCATTTGAAACAAAATGGAACTCTTTTGTTTCAAGACCCTTGAGGGGGGTATTTACTTAATCTAAATTTAGTTATAGAAAAGTTTCCTCTATCACTACATTTTGCTATCTAGACACCCAAGACAGTCAGCAGAGACTGTAGAGCACCTCTGGCCAAGTGACTCATCTCACCTTCCTTTGGTGCATCTGATGATGCAATAAATAGGCCCATAAGAGTTCCAGTCTTTCTCAACTTACAACAGAGAGCCTTGATGAGAAATTTAAACTACATTCCTAACATTAGGATGGTTAAAATTAGACTACACAAATCTTGATTGTGAAGAAAAATTATATGAAAGACCTATGTTGTGCACATCAGGAAAGTACACATTGGCTTAATAACCCATTTCTACCTTTTCCATTTACAATTGATGCAGGTAGTCACATAAGTGTGACCACATATATATATCTATATATCTATATCTATATAGGGTAAAAATTAATGAAGTGGTTTGGCAATATGCTTACAAATACAAATATGCTCTTTGTAATATTTTATTTTCACTAAATTTAAAAAGTGGGAAAGAAGTGCAAACTATGTAATAGTTCTGCCCTGTTACAGACATTTTAAAAGTGGTAAACACAGTTCAAGGAAATTAAAAGTACTTGCCTTTCTGTAAGTTTTGTTCAGTAGCTTCCAAGGGTAATAGCTCATCTTGCCAAGGTGAAGACACAGCTTTTGTTGATTGGTGTTTGTGAGGGTTCTGAATTCCATAATACTCTCCTAAACATGCCCCAAGACAGTGGGAAAAAAAGGCCCAAAGATTACTGTATTGGCAGCATTGCTTTTTAGAAAAGAGTGACTAATTTCATATTTACCAGATTTATAGCATATATCCCTTATTGCTCTTTCCTCTTCAATATCTGCAGTGGTCTTGGGCCTCAAGTTAGAAACATCTGTAGGAAATATTTTAAAAAGATTACAAGATAACTATACAAATATCTTCAACATTTCTTAATAATCAAATACCATAATGACTTTCATTTCTATCATCAGTTATTTTTGTTTCTGACTGCAACCTCTGCTTCCAGACAGAAAAATGACTCCTTAACATTAGGTATTTTCACGTACAATGGAATTGCAGTTAAAACACATATTAAGAAGCAAATGTTTGTTCATTTGAAATGATTCAAAAGCATCTCCAGTATTCATTTTCAAAATAATCTTTCATTTACACCTACAACAAAATCTGATTCAAAATGTCACCAGACAGGGCTTGTCACAAAACCCTTGCCCAAAGTTACTATTCTATAATGTCTGCTATCAGAGCTGGTGAAGTGAGTGCTCCTTACCTCTCTCAGTTAAAGCTCTGAAGACTAGCAAAGCCCTGCCTTCTGTATTGTTTGAGTTAATGTGGCATATTCAGACTGAAAACATGTTAGGAAGCACTAACGGGCTGCCCTACCTGATGGGCAGGGAGAAAGTGAAATTTGGCTTGGGGCAGTACAATAATTTGCTGAGTGCACTCCTGAGAGTAGGTCATTCTCTCACTTTTCACTCTTCAGGAATGTGCAATTTGTTCCTTCCCTATGAATCTCATATCTCTAAGTGAGATACAGTCAAAGGTTTAAATATATTAACATATATATATGTATATACACATAAACATTCAGTCAAACTAGTGAAAAGTTTTGCATGGATTCTCTTCACTAGATTTAAGAATAACTTCCTCTAAAAAAATTAGACTGCCTGCAGAGTTTAGTAAATCAGTTGGTGAAATTAAGTTGAACTCACTCACACAACCATCTTTTGTAAAAAACCTGTGACTTCACCTTCAGTGATGAGTGTGTACAGCCCTTGTTCAAAAATTTGTTTCCCAGAAAAGAAGTACCTTCTAAGCTTGTAATTTCATCTCAAAATTTTGAAGAGTTTTTGATGGCCATCTGAATTGTGGATCGCATTTTAAACTTCATTTAATAAAAAAAGGTATGTGAATTATACCACTATTGAAATATATACTAAAAATACAAGGGAGTTAGAAAAAATTGCCTTGCTTACATCTGGTGACTACCAGTTTCAACATTTTAAGGATTAGCTGAAAACTATTTAAAAAACTTGTCAGCAGCTCTTTTATAAAAATGTAGTGGTTATTATAATAAATCAGTCATGAAGTACATTGCAAGAGTTGACAAAAGCCATTTAACTTCCTTATAAAAGAAAGAAAAAAAACTGTTTACAGTTCTCTTCCTCTCCATCATCCTCTTCATCATCCTCTTCATCACCGAGGTTTATAATCAGTGGAGGATGAATTGGTAATAAAATATTCTCTTGATTTCTGAGTGAGTCTTGACGAAGGACTGGATGCAGAATCCCTCCTTGGACATCCTGTTTTAATGGGACATCTGCAAACAAGAGCATTAGAGGTACTTTATTAGGAATGAACTAGAATATCAAATCCACATTCACACTAGCAGGTATACTTTTGACATCCTTATCAGGATTAGGCATTATCTTGTGCAGAGGTTGGCAAGAGAACTCCTTCCAACTCCAGAAAGTAGGAAAAACACAGGTACTAGCTCCTCTGAATGGACGAATGAGGCACTGCTGAATACAGACTTTTGAAAGAGGAACATTTTTATCACTAAGCTGTTTAAAATAGGCTGGTTATCTCTTCCAGCTGGTGGATAGATTAATTTGAGTCAGCAACCTTCTTTCTTCCAATCCCTTTTAAGACATTTACAAGATAGAGAAATGCGTGATTAATCATGCTTGGATTGAAATGAGTGAGTGAGTGAGTTTAGGATCCCACCTATGAAAATATTTGAAACATGCTGAATAACAGGTAAGTGGTATCATCTCCATGGTATCCATTTTGAAGAATTTAGCAATGCTAAGTACAGAATTGCCCATTTTAAACTTGCAGACGTTTTTTTTTCCTATCAACTCTCTTTACTGGGTACAAAATGTAGATTTTTACAAGGAATGTGTAGTTCATAAAAATAATTTACACTTAATTAGAAGAAAATTAGAAAATATATTATTTTCCTTAGGAACTTATCTCTATATATAATGTTTGCAGCAAAATGGCTTCAGTACTGGGATAACATATTCCAAGAGCCAGGAAATGCAATGGACTGGAAAGATAAATGACGAAAAACATTGAATCTATCTGTACTGTTTGAGCTGACCTATTTGCAACTATAGATCCAATCAGGATTCTGTGCATTATATTAAAGAACTTGGATATATTTTCCAGTTTAAAAGAAAATGTGTGCATTTTTCTATTATTCCAGTTGTTGTTATTCTTGTGCATCTCTTGCTTGCCTATGAGCAGCATGTATATCATATTAAACCCACTTTAATAACACTATTGCAGATCATATTTGTTGCATCTCATGAAAGAGATGTGTAAGATGAGACACCGACTTCATAGAGCCTTTTTCACTGTCCAGAACAGGATATTATTAGCTCTGGGTAGTGTAAGCCAAAACAAACTTAAATTAGTTTAACAACATTTCTAAGTATTAGCACAAATAAATGCAGGTTTAGTATTTGCAAACAGACTTTGAATTTTTACATATTGCAATAAAAAGTCAAAGGATTGTGTTTGTTTTCTGGTTCTGGTTGTTGGACGTTGCCCATAGTCCCTCTTGGGCATAGTCTGTGACTCTCATCACACCTAAAAGTGGGCCTATGCTGTGTAAGTGGGAACTGTGCTAAAAGCAGTATGGGCACTCAGAGAAACAGCACTCAATTTCTTGCTTTGGTCCTGTGTGGTTAGTTAAGCTCCACATGCCCAGATATGACACGCTACGTTTTTCTGGGGGAATTTCAGGAACACAAGGTTTCATGTTGACTTGCTCTCCGCACTCCTGCTTCTGACATCTGTCTTGGTTCTTTGCTCTGGACTCTTACCCTGTTCTGGGTTCCAGCTGTCTACCAGGGCTCCTGATAGTCAAGAGCTCCTCTTAGAGAGGGCTGAGGAAAAAAACCCAACTTGTAATGGTGGGGGTTTCCACAAAGAAGTGTGCTGCCTTACACACTATTACCATACTTCAGCAACGTGCAACCAGTGTTCAAGCCTGAAAATTTTATTCAAAACAATGAACTGGAAATATATCTGCACACACATCGCTGTAACCTGATGTTATCTCTTCAAGGGTTGTCTCATCCATACAACATGTGCTCTATCAACAAATATTGCTACTAGTGTCCCTATCAACCTCCTCCCCCACCACACACACTAGTTTTAATTTCTCTTAAATGATTATCTGCATACTAACCATTTTAACTATGAGAGAGATCTATCAAAAATACAAGTTAAGCAATATTTTTACTCCATGGATCTCAGCACCTAAATTGCCATTTGTGACTTCATCTTTCATGTCACTAATAGATATGAAGATTCATAATATGACAGGTAAAGTAATTCATATGGCAATCCTTCTTTGCCTTGAGCTTGCTGGGATAGCAGATCATACCTGATTGGTTCACCATGGTCCACTTCTTGACCTTATTATTTACTACATAAGCAATGGAAGTAAATGCTGGGAGCACATTTTTGTCTATTTCCTAACTCTAATGAACAAATTGTTGAGAAAATATTTTTACTCACTGTTACTCGGTGGCAAATAAAGTCCATTTATATTACGGGGTTTTCTGTGAAAGAAGTCACAGCTTATCCTCCTACAGCCTACGGGCTCTGTCTCCCAGAAACAGGAGAACTTGCTGTAGTTTTGCTGCCAGAGAAAACAGTTTTCAGGTATTGTAAGTATAACAATCAAAAAATGGACTAAATGGATTAGCACAATGTGAACACTGGACATATGACAGTTCACACTGCTGTAAACATATGACTAAGATTTTGTGGGACCATGTTCTGATAGTTTACAACATTTCAAATTATCCTGAAAGTTATCTTAAGTTCCAGATAGGTCTAAAGTTATCTTGAGTTAGGTCAACAGAGTTTGATGATGTAAAACTGTTCCTAGATTAGAAGAGGAGTAAGGCAGTCTACCTAGTTTACTGCAGACTTTTCGTGAGAGGCTGGGAAGAAGAAAAATCTATTAGTCACTTAACTGAAATGTGGCTGAGTTTTCTCTCCTGTTCAATGGGAAAATCAGATCAATCTCCAATGAAATGTGCTGTACAAGTGCAAATCTTACGCTAATGCTGTCTTACTATTAAAAGGCATGGGTCTATGGGGAAATATGGGGTAAGAAACAAAATCCAGAAAGATTCCCATCAAAAAATATGAAAAGAAATGGGAATTGACATTATGAGACTGTTGCCATTACACTGCTCACCATCTTTCATCTGTTTTTATAGATAACAAACAAAAGCCTAATGGGAATAATAACTTTCCACATGGATTTGTTTAATTATTGTTTCTTTACTCATACATACACTGCTGCTCTTTCTCTGTTGATCAATGTAGCACCAGCTAAAATGTCTGCACAAAACTACAGAGATAGTACTTTCATGACAAGTCACTTTTGTTAGTAATACATAAAATTATTATTCTATAGCACTGTCTTATTAAAGTTTACAGTTTTTAGCATCATCTCTGATGGTGCAATTCATTTATCCTTATAAGCTGAGGTATCTTTCTCAAGCATATGTTAAACTTTTAATTCCAAAGAGGCAAGTGCTCATGAGCACTACCTTGACTATGTAAACTCAGGTTTATACCCTGGATGTGAACAGCATCCCAACTGAGAGCTGTAAATGCCAGGCTGCCAGTAACTTATAAGTTATTTTTGTGTCATTTTTTAAGCAAAAACAAAGCCACACTTGAAAATATTGGAATATTTGGAGGCAGGTTTCACTGAGTTCCAGATATTAACAGCTTTGTCTACGAGTAACATCTCCAAAACTTTTGGACTGTAGTGACTACAACTGGGCCATCCCACGAGACATACGGGGGTCTGGAGTCAAAGCCCATCTCCCTAGCATTAATCCCTAAATCCCCAACTCTTAAAAATGGATGCAATAACCAGGAGCCCATACCCATGCCCGGATTATTACGAGGTGGAATATAAATATTTCTTTGAATTAAAGCTATGCTGTCAGCTGTCAGGAAAATCATCATCTTATCCTCAAAGCAGTAGTTTTCCTTCAAATACTGGACCTTCAGATGAAATGAAACTCAGATGGACAGTGTAGCTAAAACAAAAGATAGCTGAGTGAAGCAGGTGGTACCTTCTCCATGTGGTTGAACTGTTGAACTGAACTGAAAGCAGTTGTTAGCCAGGATGGAATGTTACATTTTGACAGTTGCCAACTGCTCCTCCAGCTTGGGACATCAGCATGATGCTGCTACATGATCTGTCCAGGCTGAACATCTTCCTTTATCTCTCTTGCTTCCAAGAAAGTATAGAAAAACAAACTGTTTCAAAGAGTCTCCCATTCTAGTGCTTCCTTAGTGTAAAACGGAAAAAAAAACATTTTGTGAGGCTTAAATAATACCCAACTTCTTGTTGATGGAACTATGGTTTTGGGAACAAATCTTTTGACACCACAAAGATACCACAGCCTGCTAGGCAACAGCAGCCAGAGAGAGGAGTGACAATATACTGTGAGTAAGAACCCTCAGGCACCAAGCTCAGGGAAGGAGAGGGAGAAGGGACTCCTGGCACCGGAGCACAGATTCTCTCCTGCAGCCCATGGTGCAGCCCACGGGGAGGCACCTGTGCCCCTGCAGCCCATGGAAGTCCACGGCGGAACAGAGATCCACCTGCAGCCCGTGGAGGGCCCCGCACAGGAGAAGGTGGATGCACCCTAAGGAGGCTGTGACCCTGTGGAGAGCCCTCGCTGGAGCAGGCTCCTGGCAGGACCTTGGACCCATGTAGGCAGGAGTCCACTCTAGTGGGAGCCGGGCAGGGGCCACCGCCTCGCTGACGGCCGATGGAGGGAGCCGGCCCCGGGCGCTCGGTCGCTCAGCAGCGCCCCGGGCGGGGCCAGGCGGACTCCATTTCCCGTGGCGCAGCGCGGCAGCGGCGGCGCAGGCGCGCTGCTGGGCGCAGCGGGAGCGGGCGGCCGTGGCCATGAGGCGGCGGAGCGCCGTGCAGCGCAAGGTGCCCTGTCTGTTCGTCACCGAGGTGAAGAAGGAGCCGTCGGCCAAGAGGGAGCGCCAGGTGCCCGGGACGGGGGAGCGGGAGGCAGGCAGGCGGGGCTAGGCCCGTGCACGAGCCCGGATGAAGTCGCTGGGTCGCGGGTTGCTACAGCACCGACCGTGTCAGGGCCGCCTGGCCACAGCCGAGTGGCTGCAGGTTTGGCTGCAGATTCTGAGCGGTTCTCCCTCTGAAATGCAGGGAAGAAGGGCTGTGTGGGTGCCGTTTCAGCTCAGCCCCACGCAGAAAGGTTGTCGCCCTGATGTTGTGTTTGCTTTTTGTAAGTGAAGGCCGCTCCTACGTGACCGCGCTGGGAACCTGTGTAAAACCACTCTGCTGTCCCCGCCTATGAGCCTCGTAGGGAAAAAAAGGAGCTTGTCTATTTCTTTGTTTTGTTTTGTTTTTGTTTGTTTTCATTTTGTGGTCGAAGGAATATCAGGCTTATGACAGAATAATTAATTTGAGGCTGTGAGACGTGGACAGGTTGGGGTGGCATTCACCTGCAGGTCTCCAGCTTGTGTTTCCTGATTTTAGTACCAGCTGCATAGTGAACTTGAATCCAGCTGGGTGACTCGGTCCCACTGGCGATTGACTTTTGGACCGAAGACCTGAAATGGTTGCAAAAAGGACAGTAATGTAATTGTTCAACTCAGGGTACCAGCACCATCGAAAATGGTCATGTAAGGGTACATCCCTACACTGGTATTCTTTCATACAGGAAAAGTGAACAGCGTTGGACTGGTCCCCTTCTTGTTTATATGCCCTATTTAAAGTGGAAAGCAAAATCATCTTTAAATGCTAATCAAGAATGGGAAAGGGGGAGAGAATTAGCAAACAGATTGCCTTGGTTCTTCTGTCTTAGAGCATTTTCCAAACTGTCAAGTTTTGAAGAAACAAGAGTGTGTTTCGAGAGTGTTAGAAATCAGTAGAGGCCAACTGTAAGGAGCCCTATGAGAGCAAGGCAATAACATAGCCACTCGTCTTCTTTTCAGCCATTTAAAGTTTTGGCAACTGAAGCTGTATCTGGAAAGGCATTAGCGGCAGATATACACAATGCAATTCCTACTGAAAAGGTGGACGGAACCTGCTGTTATGTAACTACGTATAAAGGTAATAAGGAAGACCCATATGCAGATTTCTCATGCTGACTAGAAGCCTTGCTTGACTTAGTTTTCACTTTCATGGTATGATTTATTTGCAGCTGTTGTGAGTTCAACTGTCATGAACCATCTTGACCACAAAGTAATAGCTACCATAGACTTAGGAGGTGTTTCTGAAGGTGTTACAGATTTTAGTCTCTAAAATACATGAAGTATGGTTTAAGTGAACATGACAATCTAGGAACTATTCCAGTTTTAAAATGTCCTATTAGTAAGCCTTCCTTGCACACTGGGACTTGTATAATGATGTCTAATTTCCTTGGGGAGGATTAATAGAATTATGGAGTTGGGGCGGAAATGAGAAGACTGTGATTCATTGCATCACTGGGGTTCTTGCCTTTCCGTGAAATTGTAAAAGACTTTGTATTACATTAGGCAAGACTGTATCTAGAATCTAAAATAGATTTTTAGATTCATATAGTATAACTTATGACTTTAAATAGCAGATTTGGATATAAAATTTCTCTAGTGGCAGTTGAGAATTCTTGCCTATTACACAGTTGATTTCAGTACTCTGCAGCATATGGTTACCTCAGTAACATGCTGGTTTTCTCTCTCTGGAAACTTTAGGGCAACCCTATCTATGGGCGAGACTGGATCGAAGACCCAGCAAACAAGGCGAAAAAAAGTTTAGACAATTCTTGCATTCATTGAAAGATTGCAAAGGTCTGTGAAGATTTCTTTCCTTCTTTTTGGCAAAGTAAGCCAGTTGGAAAAACTAGTCTAAGATGGGAAATGTCAGTGATCCTGCTCCAATTTTTTTAACGTCACTCTTTACTTTGAGAGCTTTAAACTGGCATAGGGAGCTATTTTTTTAATCTTTGTTAGTTTTTGAAATTTTAAACTACTTAAACGCTATGTGCTTCTTTAAACCATCCTAATTGTAGACTACTTGAGTGCGACAGATATTGGTGCTTGTATGAAGTAACTGGGACTACTGTCTGTAAAACAAGGTTTAGATCAATGGTACTTTAATAATTGCATTGAAAAACAACCAAAGCAAAACTGGCTAACAGTTTGCTGAAAACTAAATGTCGCATTTATATGTCTAGAATTTGCATGGAATATTGAAGAGGATTTCAAGCCTGTTCCAGATACCTGGATTCCAGCAAAGGACCTAGAGTTCTCTAATGGCAATCCGTTGCCCGATGAAAATGGACATATGCCAGGTACCTATGATGCAGCACAGGTAAAACTGGGGAAGGGGGTGGGTGAGGGTGGGTGTGTGAATTTTAGAGCGAATTAGAATTAGTTCCAGAGTTAAAAATAGTAGTTAATGTATTTTAAAAAAAAAGAATTGTAATGTCATTCATTCACTATCCAGGAAGGCATAAATATCACATTTGCATTCTTCTGGCATACAACAGTTTTTCTTGTTAATCTTTCTGTTTGTAGTTAACTGTGGTTTCTTGTTTTGTTTTTTTTTAAATGCATGTACAGGTCTAGTGCATACTTACTAACTTGAGATGTTTACTTTGGTAAAATGCAGTGTTTTCTCATAGGTTGGGTGCCTGTGGAGAAAAATAATAAGCAGTATTGCTGGCACTCATCTGTTATAAATTATGAGGCTGAAATAGCACTGGTATTGAAACGCCATGCTGACCCAGGGCTTCTGGAAATCAGTCCGGTGCCGTTATCAGAACTTCTAGAACAAACATTGGAGCTTATTGGGACTAATATTAATGCAAATCCATATGGTAAGTTTGTATGGTCTGTGCTTAAATACTTTTTTAATTTAGTGCTATTTTTGAGTGAAAACTATGCATTTTCTTTGTGTAAATTTTTTTTTAAAAGTTGTCTGGTAGCAACCTTCGTAGAAGGGAGAGAAAGGGCTAGCTGAAGGAACAGCCACCCAAAAATACCTTAGAAAGCTTAGTTGTCATGGGACTAGTTATCTCTATTAAACCTCAGTGCTATAAAAATGCTTTGCTTTAGTCTTTCAGAAAATATTTTGACTGGAAAAGCTGTTTTAAATATTACTATTAAAATGACTTTTTAAGATTGTTTCTTGTTGCCTTTTCTTCACTTTTTTTACTTGCTCTTCTGATGCTGTTTAGTCCATTGAAGTAGAAAATTTTATTCAACCATTTTTGGAGCCTCTAGAATTAGTCATAAGTTGCAATTTTTAAATTATGAAAATGGAATTTTTTTTAAGGAAGTGTAATTTAAGCTAAATTTTGGTTGTGGTTTCTTCCTTTAAAAGCCTTATAACAAAAAAACAATTAGGTATGAGCACAAGTGAGTTCTAATTTCAGAGCTTTGCTGTCAGGATAACTTGCAAGGATAGTCATACCTGGTCTAAGCATTTTCCCAGTATGTAAAAAGAACTGCAACAAAAAAAAAATCTAGTAGATGTATTCTTAGATGAAGATTTGTGTTGAACAGTCAGTGAAGAGGCAATGCAGTTGTTAACAGCCTGGCTTAAGTATTCATCCATATTCATGAAAAGATATGCCAGATTTTCTGGAACTAAGAAGTTTGTGTCAGTGACTGTGATCTGAAGTGTGGAGAATTTAGCCAGGGGCATTATGGTTACTGAGGAGGTGACCACAAGGACAAAATATACAACTGTAAAAATCTCTGCGTCATGTTTATTTTATTCAAAGGAGGAGGAGATTTAAATAAATAAATTAAAATGTGAGGATAGACAGCTGCATTTGATACTTAAAAATACACTTAATGTTTTGTTAAAGGCAGGACGATGTTGTAGTATCTAATAGAAATCCACAGAGTACTTTTAAGATAGCCACAGTAACAAAAATGAGAAAAATTTTAAGGTATCACATGTTAACTAACAGGAATATATTTGTTTCTTTAAACATAGGATTAGGAAACAAGAAGCACCCTGTACATCTTCTGGTACCACATGGAGCATTTGAAATAAAGAATCCACCTACTTTGAAGCAAAATGACATACTGTCTTGGTTTGAAAGCTGCAGTGAGGGTAAAATTGAAGGAATTGTATGGCACTGCCACGATGGGTGTTTAATCAAGGTAAATATAAGGATAGACATGTGAAAAACACTACAATAATTCACAGTATGTGAAGTATTGTACTCATTTTTTGTCTCTTTTTCCAAATTTTTTAATAATAAATGTCCTCCATCAAATGAGATGACAGTAGAATTAGTCAAGCCACTGAATCACTGCAATGATGACATTAAACATTTTCATTCCCAACATTATGCTAACAAAGTAATTGAGAACATAGTATTTTCTTGCCTCTCTATATAGGAATCTTTAATTTTAAAGCTTAATTCTTTTATTTAAAGATTAATTTCTTGTATTGATGACTTATGGAACAAGTATTATTAATAAGAATGTGATTTTTTTAAATTAGCACGTTTGTATTATTTCTGAAACTGCAGAGGACACCTTGGTACTGGTTTGCCTTTTGTGCTTCATTGTTACTCATGTTATTCAGATAACTGATTAATGGTTTTAAGTGCCCTAATGCAGAGGATCCTAGAATCCACACATACCCACACCCCCCCAAGCTGGAAGTTGTGCTACTCTATCAAAATTGCTGAGCTGATCTTCTTTCTTTTTATTTTAGCTCCATCGCCATCATCTTGATTTACCCTGGCCACTTGCAGAGACATACCTGAATTCTCAGCCTGTTGTAATTTCTTTTAATAGAACTAAATATGAATGTGACTTTGAACCAAAGAGTTTGTTTCACCATTTCTCAAACTTAGATGGTCAAAGATTTGACAGACTCAAAGATATCAAGTTTGATGCTTAAAATGATTTTCTGCTTTTAAGTTAATTGTTCCATGTGCTGCATTCCTCTTACCTGTGTCTACCACAGAACTTTTTACAAATAATCTTCTAGTTTAGGCAACAGCCCAGGTACTGTATCATTTTAAGTTTATCCTAAATGACTAATTTTAGATAACAGAGATCTGACAGCCAAAGCGAGATCTAGTTTCCAGCATGTTTATTTTCTTTTCTGAAGAATCCTTAACTTTTGAACCCATTTCTGGAAACTGTCAACATTAAGTGTAAGAAGTATGTTGTCTATCACTGGGTTGTTCTAAAAGCTTAGTTAATGAATGCAATCAAATGGAAAAGTTACATGGGTTGCACTTCTAAAAATATAATTGTTATGACACTATTATATGTAGGATTCAGACTTAGGATCTAGTTTCTTTACAGTAAAGAACATATTTCTGATGGGACCAGAATTTGTCTAAAATTTGATAACTTTTTTTTAAAGTAGTAACAGTTTCTTATAGGGCAAAACTTTTCCCTGTATTATTTAACATAAGCATTATGCTATTTCTCGAAACCCCAATTACCCTCTCTCCTACAGGCACTTCCACTATTTTGGGACAAAAAGAGTAAATAACAGAAAGTATACTAGTTTTATTTTGGAGATCCTTAGTAATTGGAGAGAGACGTGGTTTAATAATTTCCACTTACAACCGCATCTCACTTAGGAAACTTCAAGGCCATATTAAGTACAATAAGGCATATAAATAATAAAGGTGAGACTGAATGATTGTTTGAGTTGGTTTTATTTTATGTCTGCTATAAAAGTATACATCCAGCTTTATAAAATATACAAAATAAAAAAATCAATTATGTACAAAAATACCATTGGTTTGGCTGAAATACTATAGTTTAATTTTCAGTTCTTTGTTCTTGGGTTTTTTAAATTTGAGGTAAAAATAACCAGGGATGTAAAAACAGACATCCCACATACTGACCCTGAGTTGAGTTAAACAGCATGGTCAGATGAGACAGCAACTGCAAATTATCTATTCTTATTAATCTCGAATTTAGCACACCTAGCTACATATGCTGACATTTTAAGAGTTTCTCAACTTTTAGGATAAGCCCAAGGTTTCAACTTCACCTGAAACCTGTGTATTACTCAGTTTAACTGTTCCGAATTAAAATGTGATACTGTGAAGGAGCTGGGAGAGGTAAAACTCACTTTTATTTTGACTGATGTATATAAAACTGACCATAAACTGTTGACTAATCCAATTCTGCATTCTTAGGTGTGTGCAAACTAGTGTAACTTTAAGAGACTTGTATTATTCTAAGATAATCACAGACAAATGAATATTACATAACTGCTGTGGCATTTATTTTTTGTATTAATGCTGAGAATACTAAACACTAGCCTAATCAACAGCAATGTTGCCTGGACTATGCACTTGAATGCCAAACTCTTCAGAAAGCTGCTTCAACCTCTCTTCTAAGATTATATTTTTTTTTACTTCTTCATTGTAGTTATATTTCAGATCCTCAAGTTCTTCAAAAAAGGAAGGGTCATAGTTTTCTAATTCTCTTCTCAGCTTTTTTGTCTCCTCCTATTGAGAAGAATGAAGGAGTTCCACCTTTATCAAGAACTTTGTTAATACAGCACAACAACTTTTTTCCTTTGTCTTGAGAGGTTAAATGATGAGATAATAAGGATGTTATCTAGAGACAAAAAAACTCTACCCATAAACTAAAAACAAAATAGGCTTTGTAAACATAATGGTTTGAAATTGACTTGGACATTAAATATTGAGATATTAAACAGCTCTTTCTAGCTAACCGTAATTTTACTCATTATCTTGCCTAGGATGATCCTTGCAACTCACCTTTAATTGCTGTTTTTCCAGCTCTAGGGCTTTCAGCTGTGTCTGGAGGTCAGCTATTTTATCCTTTTCTACAATTTCATTATGCCCTGTAAAAATAACGATGATTTTTTGTGAAATGTAAAGTAACGAAAATCCATGGCATGAATAATCTTGTTCGAGTAGTTCTGCATCTCCTGAAAGCTGAAACAGTTGAAGTGTGTAAACCCAGCTGGGATCACCAAAAATTCAAGTGATCTGGGCTTTTCCTTAGTTCTTGTAAAAATCAGACAGTGGTGTCTAGTTCCTGTGATTGAATGCAGTAGTCCAGTGACCAGTATGTTAGCACACTTCTGAGAAATATGACATATACGCTTTCCCTGAATTAAGCGCAGGAAGTCTGGAAATAACATTAGGATCTTGTTATGTGTATTCTTGAATTCAAGAGGGTTAGTTTGTTTTGGTTTTATTCTTCCAGTCATGTGGCAATGTGCTGCTCTGTAGTGTTCTGCTTTTTCCATGGGACTGATGCCTGCTAAATCTTAAGTTATTCACAGAGCTGGAAGTAGGCAGTCATTCTTTAGCAGCTTAGAAACCAAAGCAAAAGAGTATTTTAGTGAATGACTGATATCTTAGAAACAGTCTTTTGAGGCTAATAAAACAAGTGGTGGCATGAACTATACATCTTGTGAGGGAGAAATCATGCAAAGATTACAGTCTCTTGCTCAGGATAATTGATTATGGAGATTTTTACTAAGAATTCTCTACAAAAGGCCTGTATATTACTCAAAAATCCAAGGCCTTAGTCTGCTACAGTTTACACTATTTTGGCATTAATCTAAATCAAACAGTTTTTTAGATTTATTATCACTTTGCACAAACATATTAAGTAAAAATAGTTTTAGGCCCCAAATATAGGAAGATCTCTATTTTAGGTATTGAAAATTATTACCAACTGCCAGATCTTCACTTGTGTAGGTGTGTCTGTGGTGCTTATAATCCTCCATCTGGTGCACTAGTTCTGCTTTTTCTTTCTCTAATCGATTATTAGTTAATCTGGAATATAAAACAATTTTAGAATAATTTTAAAAATTATTAAAATATTTTAGAACTTTAACTAGAAATTAGCAATAGACATTTCCTGGTCATTCTTATTTCACGCATATTGGCTGAGGTATTTATTTATTTAGAAGTACATTACCTTAAAAGCTGAAGCTCCTTGATGAGGCTTTGCTCTGTCCTTGCACCTTCAGGAAGGTATTTGAGAAGCTTAATCTTAAAAGAAAAATTAAGAAAGTTTTACGTATGAAAACAGCATCCACAAACAACATAGTTCAGATAGAGTTTTCTTGGACCCAGGATTGAAAAATAAATGAAAATAATACTGAAGATGTAACCAAGTACTAGGTTATCAAAAAAAAAAAGACCAAGTGTTCATCTACTGACAGTTTGTATGAAGCTAATTCTCAGCAGCCTTTTCAAAGTTAGCATAGATCATTGCTACATATTTCATGAAGGATGAAAAAAAGTATTCAGAAGTTAGATTTACAAAAAAAGTTAGACACATAATTTAGTCAGCATAATTTATACAGATGCTTAAGGAAGTGATATGCCTAAGTCATTAAGTGCTTTAAAAATACTACTGACGTACTTATTTGCATCCCTAGGTGTTCAAGTTCCTTTTGAAAGATAATATGAAAAGCCTGTAATTTCGTGGTGAAAACCCAAATGAGTGTACATTGACTAGGTATGACCTGCAGTCATTAAGTTAGAATAGGTCCCTGACCAGAGAGGGAACAAACCTCTAGAAGTGCCTTTTGTTAAAGATGCTAAAGCAAAAAAATTCATGTTCTAAATAGAAGATAATATACAGTTTATGAATGTGGTGACAATTTATGAACCCTCATGAGGCTACTGTTAATGATAGGTTTTTGTTCTGTTTCTACCTAAAATGGTAAGGATCTGGGTACCACATAATGAAAGATTTTTATCTCTGAGTTAATTTTGCTGCTGGTATACACTTCATGTTAATAACACTGACATTATAGAAAAGGGAAAACAAGCAAAAATTAACAAAATGGTTGTTTTTTAGGAATCAATTCCAAGTTCTTTTTATTGAACACATCTACTTTCTTACATAATATACATATGAATTCCCACACTGTAAGTTTTGTATTTGATGCCTTACACTGAAAATGGCTGGTACAAGACCATTGTACAGTGTGGGGAAGAAAACACGTACATATTAACAAACGAGAAGATGGAAGCTGACCTAGGTGAATAGTCGTAGGACTGCATCTCTGGAGTACTTAAAAGCCAGAATGTGGTACATCTTTTCAAAGGTACCTGAGTTTTAAAATTACATCAACTCTTCCACACATAAAATAGTATCTGAAAGACTTATGAGAGGCTACATGTAAGAGGCCGTGTTGGAAACAAATCAAGATCCCATTTGGGATGGCTAAGTCAATCCTCTGCCCTGAAAACCTGTAAGGAGTAGAGAAGTCCCTGCAGCAAACTTACTCTGCAGAACAAGCTAGAAGGATTTTAAAGACCATTTGAAGTATCTGTACTTACAGGCTTCCATGTGATCAGTGAAACTATAGTAAAAAAAGGCGTACGGAAGAACATAGCAGAAAAACATAGTTTCCCCTTAAGGCTGCAAGTCAAGAATATATATTGATAATATGTGGTAAACCTCATTAATTGGCTAAAATATGTAAATATATTTGAGGCAACTATGACTGAAAAAACTGTAAAAGAGAATTAGAGAAGAAATAACTACTTTGCCACTACAGACATTAGAAAGACATAAATTAATAGTAATCATTCTATTCTCAGAGTCATCTGGCTAAATTTTACTCACTTGTTCTTTTAGATCTTGTAAATTTTTATCAGCATTGTGTTCACGTTCTCTTGCTTCCTGAAGTAGCCGTTTAAGGTCAGCAATGCTTTGGGTTTTTTTAGCAATATCCATTTCCATTTCCTTCAACTTAGTTTCATGCATCCTGGTAGTAGTTTTATTTAGAAAAAGATAAGAGCAGAAATACAGATTTAAATATGAGAATAAATGCCATAAAATAAACCCTAAAATATGCTTGGGGCATTGGCTTGAAAATAATTACTGGTCTTATAAATACAGTGTGCTGAAAGAAGCATAATGAAAAATATATATTTAATCTTAGAATAAAAGCTTTTCCAGATATTACATTTTTGTGGATCTTTCTTTGTGTCTACCTTTTATTAAAGCGTGATGGGAATCTTTTCATGCTATTGCACATAAACACCAAACTACTTCGTGCTAAAAGGATGCCTGTTACTGATGCAGTATGTAGAGTGGTAGGGTCTTACTTCAGTGTTGTACCTTTGACAGTATTTTTCTTATTATTTAATAATTTATGGAAAATAATGTACTAATACAGATACAGAAGAGGAAGACTCCAAGGGCAAAACTGTTCTACAATAAATTAGTTTACCCTGAAGTAACAGCAGTCTGAGAATGACTCCATTTTGCTTTCAGCTGTACAAGGCTACAAAGAGGTTTGTGTAGAATCCAAAATGTTGGAAGGTACCTCTGGAGATCATGTAGTCCAGTCTCCCATCTGAAGTGGATTATCAGATAGCAAACATTTTGCTCCATGTCAAAGAGCCTTCTGAAGGGTCCCTTGAATGACACTCCTTTGCCCTATTGAATACTTTCTGTTACCACATATGCTTTGGAACATGTGCTAGTGAGGTGGATTGCATGTTAAAGTGCCTCAAGCAGCTCCTCTGGATTAGTAATCTCTTAATGTTTTTAACTTACTTTAAATTCATGTTAAATTAAATGCACATAAAAGTTTTTATTCACAAGCTGAAATAGGCAAGTACAATTAAGCACAACCATGTATTTTATAGCTGTCTATACACAACTACATAATCTCTATCAAGTAAATAGGACTAAGTAGAAATGTTCTTCCAAAGAAGTGAAGAACTAAAAGAATAACTGTATTAGAACTACTGAACCTACACTAAGTGTTAAGGGCCTACCATCTTCACTGCATGTTCGTATCTTTCTCCTGTGGTCAGCAGCCAGTTTTGCCCACCTTCCTTATGGTAAATATGACCTTGCATAGAGACATTTTATCTCACTAGATAGTGTGGGGAAAAGTTAAAGAAAAGGAATGGCTTTCTGAAGTTTTAGTGAAATGAAATGGCTCAGCAATATGCCAGAGAAGCACAAGAACTCCCCCAAGGGATCATGTGGGAGTGCAAGATGGAAGTGGGTAAAATCTTGGATATCAACAGTGATCTGACTTAAGATGAAATTAGAGAAGTCTCTCTCCTATCCAGCTGATTTTCTGCCCTAATAAGATTACTGTCAGAGGTTCTGATTTTGTAGATACCTTTCACGTCTGTTTACAACTGTTCAAGCGTACTTTTGCAGTACATCATCTTATTTCATCCTGAGATAATACAGGAGTCCAGACCTAAGGATTTTTTTACCAAAAATTTGCTCTATTCAACTCTTATGCAGGACACAGGCTGCTTATTTCTCTTAATAGCCTAAGCACTGTCACATTTCTTTTGTCCTTTTCTGAGGTCCAGCAGTACAAGAGATGATATCCAACTAAAAACTTGCCTCGAGAAGGGCAAAATTCTCCTTCCTCATCCACTTTGATGAATCATGAGCATATTTCATGTGAACGTATCTTGATATATATATATATAAAATTCTATATCAATCTGTTCATTATATCTGTTCATCTATATGTTAGTGTGACATATAACTACTATTTTTGTGCTAGTCACAGCTCAGTAATGAAACGGGTTTAATAGTAACGCTTCTTGGACTGACCATGGCTTTTGGAGTGACCATTTGCCAAAATCATATCTGTAAGCAAACCAGAAACCACAGAGCAAAAGAGCTTGCTTCTAGAAAAGAATGAATGGAATTAGAGTTGTTCAGGCTGTAGAGTTAAGATCTCCAGCCTGTGTAAGTAGGTTGTCACAGAAAAAGTATAAAATTCCACTAATTGTGGAGGTAAAGATAAATTAAAAAGTAATTCTGCTTTACAACTTAGGCATACAATCATAAAACTTCTTTTTAGTTTGTTCCATGTTGTGTGATACAAGTGATAGGTAACTTTCAGATAACTTATTGCTAAAGAGTTGTTCACATTTACTAGTATTAGCAAACAAAAAATTTTTTTGATGCTGATTTCCAAGTCTGAGTTTTATCTAAAAATCAAGAAACGGTGATTCCCAAACTTCATTTTATATACTGGAAAAGATACGGCTGATCTCGGTTTTTCTCCCTTCTACAGAAAGCAGAATCAACTGGCTGGCTGCAATTCTGGGCCTACAGAACACACAGGAAGGATCTTCTCCTGTGCCTACTTGTCCCAAAGACTATAGAAATCACAGTGGCTTTTCTAACACAACCTCTGCACATTCATATGGTTAAAGGTAGATTCAAATGCTACTAAACTGGAAAATGCAGGTTTCTGGCTTCAATTTTTTGTTTCAGATTGTTGTTCATGCAGTAAATTATTGAAATACTTTCTGTGTTCAGCAGAAATGCTGACATTGCACAAAGCAAAAATACAATATGTTTAAGCAGCAGGGAACACAAAATACTTCCTTTACCTGAACTATCCAGAGATTTAGAGCTGATCTGAAGAATGGAGATAAATAACTGGCTTCTATATAGAGGAAACAGCTAACAAGGCCAGTATTTAAAGACACTAGGTCTCTGCTAGATTCATATCAGAGACTGATTCTATATATTAATATAGAACCAGAAAATAAATTATGGATAATATAAAACTATCTTCAAAAGAGAGATGAAAAATTATGAAAGTGTAATTTGTTTGTTAATATTTAAAGAGGATTTAACACTTGTGTTTATCTTCTTTACTACATTCTTAATTCCTACCTTGTTACAATGGACTTCCAGCTTTTGCTGTCAGCTCCATCAAGTTGGCTCTCAGCCAAATTTAGCTTCTTAATGGTTTCCTCCAGCTGTACAGTTAACTTTTCATTTAATATCTCCAAGTTATTCTTCGCTATTCGTAGCTTCTCTGCACTGTCAGCTTCCTGTTGTTCAGTAAAAGCAAATGTTTATAGAATACTTAACCTCACATGAAACACAGTATTATTTAAAATGATGGTGAGATAGGCTGATTTAGAGGAAAACTGCATCCAAGATTACTAGCACTTCAATTTCTGAATTCTGTCTTGCCCGAGTCCTTGGATATCTCTTCTCTACATATAATGAAAAAATCTGTCATAGCAACATCAGTGCTATATCAACCATTAAAGAAAACAAACCAACCATGTATTTACATACTTGCCACAACCAGTGGAATAAAGGGATGCATTATAACGACTGTACCTTTTTCAGTTCTTTACGCAGTCTTTTGTTTTCAGCAATGACTTTTTCCATTCCTTTGTTTTTAGATTCAAAACGCATACTCAGCTGGTCCCCCAGATCACGTTTCATTTTTTCCATTTCAGACTAAATATCAAACAGTTTGTTAAAGCACATATACATTGCTTAGTAGAAAATTTCAGATTTCAATTTTTAAAACACAGCATAGTTACAGCTACCTAGCACAATAAACATAACATTTTGTCAAATAATTAAATATATCCTTAAGGTACAACATACCTTATTCAGCATGTTATGCTAAAATTAAGTTCTGCTTTTCTGTTCTATATGTTTCATATTTTTAAAACACTTGTGCCAATCAATATCAACAACAGCCTTGCTGCTCCACTTCTTTTACTAACTTGCATATAAACTGTTACCTAAATACAGTCACTGGAGTTAATTCAGTACCTTTAGCCCCTCATTTTCCTTTTCAAGACCAAGTAATTTCTCATTAGAAACCACAGCTGGTGCTTTCTTCAGTTCTTCATTTTCTCTTTGGAGTCTCTCTACAACCTTTTTCATTAAACCAATTGTTTTTTCCAATTCTGGGACTGTCTTCCCACTTCTACCAGCCTATAGAGAGGGGGGAAAAAAAAGTAAAAGTAAGCAAATAGTTCATCTTAACATTCTAAGATACTCTAAATCTTACTTTATTGCTTATTTTCCCATTGCAACTCATAAAAAAAAAGATGCATTATTTTGGTATAACTAGAATTTCTTGCATGCTTAGTTCCCCAAAATGTCTAATAATATATTCACCCCCAAAGTCAACGTGTCAGCTCCTGCATTTTCTATGTTACCCAAGAAAGCTGCAGTTAAGTCTCAAAATCTGCTGTACTTTATGAACTAAACTGAAATATTAGGAAAATAAATCAAAGAACTACTTAATTTTTAGCTTTTCTTGTAGACCAATTCCCCAGTCCAACAGACTGTGCAATTGTTTAAATGCTAATACCGTTAGGAGGACTGGAGGAGAATAATGGCTGGGAGCTTGAGGGAGGAAAAGAGGGCCGTTTTTTAGCCTCCCTACTTCTGCTGAGTTAAAGTCACAAGAGAACTACATTTTAAAGCATAGATCTCCCTTTCCAAAGGCATATATTCTTCTTGCAAAATGATAAATAAATAAATGTGGGGGAAAAACTTGTAATTTCTCCATTTTTCTTCTTTCACTACATTAATTGATGAGTTAGAAAAGCTGTTAAAGAGTCTTCAAAACCATTTATTTTTTCATCATTTTTGTAGTGATTTCCTCAGCAATAATAATTTAAAGATGCTGACTCTAGTTCTAGGCCCATGAGGTACCTCCTTTTCTTTCTAAGAAAGGAGCATAGTACAGTGTAAAATAGGGAATATTTTACTCCCTGGAGCTCCACATAAATCTATATAGCAACCAAGTCTCAGAAGTAAAAATTACTTATTTTTCTTCTCTAAAGTAATTGGAAGATTAGGAGGTTTGTGTTGGTACACAACAGAGTTAAAGAAAAACCTGTCACATCTTGGTGCCTGAAAAGGAAAGAAAAGAACAAAATTTGCTGCCTTCTCAGAACCCTTGCATACAACAGTTCCATAAACTGAATTGCCTTGTCCAAAAATTACCACTGCACAAGAAGAAAAAATAAACAAGCAGTTCACACAAGGTTTGAGTAAAAGAATGGAAAATTATCTTTTCCAGGTACCCAGAAGCAGAACTCATTCTCCTTTTATACTGAAAGAGCTACGAAGGCACTGAAGAGTTTTTATTAAGTCAGCTTCTTTTAAGAGGTCATACAAATAGTCTGACAAGTTAGGGGCAAGAAACATATTGGGCACTGCTGAAGACTTTTTTTCCTTTAACTTCTGATATATTGCTCTATTAAAGTAGTTAACAGTAGCTGGGGTAAAATTTAATTGTGTCATTTTGTGTAGTACAACAAACAAAAACCTTCACTAGAAATAACTTACACTTTCTAACATCTGCATCAAGTCAAATAATTTAATTAATTATTTAAATTATATACATTATATATATTAGTGTATATATTTAAAATATATGCATTAATATAATTTTCATTATTACAGCTGTAACTTAAATTTATTGTATAAATATGTTTCTGAAGATAACTAATCCAAGTGATAAAGTAAGGCCATGATAGTGTATATATTTAAGTGTAGCTGTAGTCCTTCTAATGGTCCTGTTAACTTCATTTCATTAATTTATTATAGCAGTTTATCAATAAAATAAACAAGGACAATTAATATTTGCTTTTGTTTGATTCCAAGTAATTTAGCTTCAATAAAACTTTGAGCTTTTTCTTTTCATTGTCATTTAATTATGATGAAAATGCTGATACAATACTCACCCCTCTAACGCTGCCCAGCTTTCGTTCAACATCTGCTTTCTCTTTTTTGAGAAGTTCGCACATTTCTTTTAAGTCATCTACTTGGTCCTACCAAAAAAAAAAAGGCAATAAGCAATTTAATTAGATGTCAAATTGATGAGAACAGTTGATGAACAAAATTACAATTGGTATTTCAATTGGTTAACTTTGAAAAATTTAAGAGAAACCACTTGCCTATATTAATGACATTTTCTATCATTTCTACCAGCAATTCAACCTTCTCAACTTCTGTAAAAACATGAAAAACTTACAGTATGTACAGAAAAAATATCCATTTCTTTTTAAACAATTCCCTAACCTGTGTCAGAGTAAAGGGGACTAAAGGTAAAAAGATGTTACCTTTAGTCTTGGCAAATCTTTATTGGCCTGCTCTAGCTGGAATCTTAGCTCAACATTTTCAGATGACAATCTTAGATTTTCCTTTAAAACTTCTTGTTCTCTTCGATACTGATCACTTGACCCTATTCCTGATGTCTTGAGAAAAGAGAAGGGAAAAAAATTATTAAGTCGTAATGCATTAATTCAATACAACTATCAGTTGTAGCTCATGAAGAGCAACAGATAATTAGTATTTTTCACAGAAATAAAATAAGATGGTATTATCACCAGTTTTGATCTAATCTACTTTAACACCTCTTACATTTCCTAAACTCGCTTAACTGTTAAGGGAAGTTTACAAATTAGTATAAACCAGTAAAAATTTCGTCCAACCAAAATTAACTCTCAAACTATTGGGTAGAAATAAATTCCAAAATCTAAAAGACAAAAAAGCTACTGAGTGTAGTTAAGTTGTGACACTGTTTCTGGGAACAGCATTCAATTTTAAGGATATATTCTGATAGTTTTTTAAATAGTAAATATGTCATAAGACATTTCAGTTATGTCAAACAGATCACAGAGCAAGTCAGGAACAGTAGTATGTAACTCTTGTTCTTAGTTTGTTATTTCCTACAATCTTAAGTCTTTATCCATGGAGGCTAGTAATTTCTATTACATGAAGAGTGCTTTGCATGTTTTATATTGCCAATTCAAATCATAACTATATGGTAAATTATTTTGCCTGACTAGTAAAGGGTAAAACCTTTTAATGATATAATAATCAGTGTTTTTCACTTATGTAATTATGGAATTAACTTTATAATTCATTACTTTACCAGTAATAAGAAGAATAAACTATTTGCTTCAATAAAGCATATTTTTTAGTATAAGTAAGTCTAAGTAAGAAGTAAGTGTAAATAAGAAGATATCATAAGTCTCTTAAAGAATGAAGGTCATCAGCTAGCTGCATGTTATCATTGAAGTTTTTTTGTAAATTCTCTGGATCAAAATTTTAGTATTGACAGTAGCTTGTGAGTTGTCATGCATGCCTATCATGAAAGTACAAGGTTTGCTTCATGGACCACTTGATGACTAGACTTCAATATCCCTGCAGACCATGCATAGGAGAGCATGGCTTTATCAAAATCAAACTATTCTATTTCTTTATCATTTATACTGAAGAAATGCTAGGGGGACACTACAGTATCAAACCTTGGGCATTTCACAAAATTCTGAGGTTGTTTCAACCCTTTCTGTACAGCTTCGGTAATTTTCATGTTTATTCTCTGCAGTGTGTTGATTCATTTCATTATTCACATTTATTTTGTCTGCTTCATAGTCATTAGCTTGAGTAGAAAGTTCCCCTGTATCAGACTGATTGCAGGTCATTCTGTCAGTATCAGGCTCTTCTACACCTTCTTCTTCATCCACATTTGATTGTTTGAAGATTTCTTGCTTGCTCTCCTCTTCTTCACATTCCTCATTAACTTTTCCTTTTTCAGGCTGGGTTATATTTTCTTCTTTTTCACTGCAGTTCTCTTTATCATATTCAGCTATATTTTTGTTCTCCAATCCTTCTGTAGAAAAATCTGTGTCCTTCCATTTCTCACTATCTTCAGGATGCTGTTCAGGAGACACTTCTGTGCTTGCATCTGCAGTAGCCTCCTGGCCTTTGTTGTGCATGATGCAAGTTTGTGTGTGTGCTTCCTCATCTATTTCATTGCCATCAGTAATGCTATTATTAGCCTGATGTATCATTTCATCCCTACTTGAAACAGATTTCTTTTGAAGGAAATTCAGATACTTTTGTTTACTGACAGTGATAGGAACAGACTTGGTCAGTTCAGTTTGGTCACATCTACTCTGATTCAAGTTGAAGATAGAGTGAAGCATGAAAGAAAAGCAGAACACAGTAAAATAAAACAGGAAATAAAGAAAACTAGAATGTACTGTTTAGTCTATTCTTGAAAGATTAAGGTAACTTAATAATGCAAAGCTAGCAATATAATGAACCTTGTAAAAATCAAAGCACAACAAAAACACCTAATGTAACTGAAATGTAGCTCAGTATTTCCCCAAATTCTGTGCATCCTAAATTTTCAATCAATATGTAATATAAAAGTAATCTCTCAGTTGCAGACTCATATATTTAAAAATACATTTTCCTTATTTCTCCACATATACTAGAATACTGAATATTTCAGTGTCTACCCATAGAACACAGAAACTATAAGTTTTGGGGGTTGGGTGATTTTTTTAGGTTTCTTTTGTTGTTTTAAAACCACTAAAAGCTGAGTATTTCGTATCATGTTCTAGAATACTGTCATTTGAATAAAACCACCTAAATGACACGGAATACCAAATAGATAACAAATATTTTTTATAAGTAGGTGCATTTCCTCTAGGTAATTTGGTTATATTATTAACTTACTGAGGGTCTTGAAAATGTCTCTCTTGAATATTGTCTCTGCAATGCATGAAGCTTTTCCTGGAGGTATAGGTTTTTGAAATGTAAATCTTCTACAACAGAATCTCTTGGGATTGCTTGCAGTGTTCTACATCAAAAAACAAGTCAAGCCAAAACAAACAAACATCTATTAATGCAGAAAAACATCCCTTAAGGTAAAAACACCATGAACTTCTGGATTTCTAGGTTGGATTTTCCAGTATTACTGAGCTAGTTATTCTACATCAATGTTAGCCATATAAACTATTCGAACTAACACCTAGGAATGGACAATACATACATGTACAGCTTCTTCTACTCAGATACATTATCCACTGTAATAGTGGATACACTAATTAAGAATACACTCCCTAAGTGCACTTAGCAGTTTCAGTAACTTCCACCAACTCTAAACTGTAGTTATAATTTTACACAATAGGAGCAGTATGTTTTTCATATTATTTAGCTTTTTAGAATAATGAACCAATGCTGCATATTCTCTTAACATGCACAACTGCTCCCAAATAGTTTTAAGTTTGCTCATCACAGACTCAAAGAATAATTTTTTTCATTCCTGTCTGTTTTTTTTCCTTACTGAATTAGTTGGCCTCTTAGAGACCATCTCATTCCACACATTTTTTACTATTTTAGATTTTTTTTGCTTTTTATAGATTATTTTAAAAAGACTCTCACCTCAAGTGTGCTACTTCATTTTCTAACTCTAGATTCCGTTTTCTTAGTTCTTCCACTTCTTTTTCAGTTTCTGAGGCTCTTACTCCAACAACACGGTCAACAGTGACACCAGTAGTTTTCAGTTTCTTCTGCAGAGCAATTTTCTCTTTTTCAGTCCTGAAACATCCAGTAAACTTACATTTAAAAGTTTATTTGCTAACTTGCTTTCTTTAGGAGAAAATATTTCCTGTCTTAAAGAATCCACATTTGCAATTTGTTCGCTCACTGAACCATACCCTCTTTTCTTTTTAACAAGGTCACCATGGAGATACTAAAGCTTTACCAAAAAAACATGACCTAAACCTGAAAAAAACAATGAACATCAAGTCAGTATCATGCATGTCATAAACCACTTGTTGGTTTTGCCTTTGTTCACTGTGAAATTCATGCAAGACTTGCTCAGAATAAATGCTATACTGAAGCAGTTTCAATCCACCATTTAACAACAGCTACAATTACTTTAACAACAGCTACAATTACTATCACAGTTTCCTTTCTCTTCTGCATCTTTTATCCGTAAAACCCTGCTATTACTGTACCTAAGTAAATATAAAATCTGCAGAGGGTTTGCACATGTGATTGTTTTTTTTAAAAGGCTTCCATCTCATAAGCCTAGAATGGTCACTACTGCAGTAGCACTACATGTAACAGTAGCACAGTATCCAGTCCTTGCAGCCTGATTAAATAACACAGAGGTGAGAAACAGCCTGTCTTCCTAAAGCTGTTATTTGCTTTATGAGAAGCAAATAATCCTAAGACAGGAAGTATAATAAAGGACTTAAATTAATTTTATTTTGATACAGTTTCTTCTAACAAAGGTTGTTGGCTTCTACAAGGGAAATGATATTAGAGGAGTAAGTAGTCTGCTGCTTGAAAATTAACTAATCCTTTTAATCTCAAATTCTCACCATCAATCTTATAAACACAACAAACTGCAATAATTATTACATGAAAATCATATTTAGATTTCCCTTATGTCATCATTTTGTAGCTGAATCGATTAAAACCAACTCACTTTGTATAAATTTCCTTCAATGTATTTAACTGTTTGGATAAAGCATCTGCCTCCTTTTCCTTTTCCCTTAGTTTGTTCCGCAGTCCTTCCATTCTGATTTGCCATTTTTTACCTTCTTCCCATCTAATTATTTCCTCCTTGGGGGTCTGTGAAGAACATAAGCAAATAATGTATATCCTTTTGAGTTTTTTTCTTAAAGTAAAACAAGAAAACCCATTAGAAAACTAAATGATATATTCTTCATTTATCAATTTAAACCAGGAAGCCATATCAGGCATGTATGATTTACCACAGCTAAATAGCAGGTTTCGCTGGATACACTGTGTAAAGTATATAAAGGTAATACAGTTTAATGCTGTTACCAAATTCTTCCTTAGCTTTTAATAGTCATTTTACAAAAAAAGGAGTGACACCTTGTATGAAATTAGAGGTGCCAGTGCAATCTATCCATTTACTTTGAATTACACGTTAGACAGATTTAAGAAAAAGCAAGGGTTTTTCTCTGCCTATTTAAAACATTATCTGTCTTCTGCAGCTCACCAGGGGCTTATTTAAAACATTATCTGTCTTCTGCACAGCTTTTTTTCCTATGAGAAATAGAATCTCTACTTAGAGTTAACAATTCAGTAACTATAAATTATACATTGGTTAAAACCAGTTCCTATGGCATTGCAAACGGCTACTGAAAAATCACAGTCAATATTCCTGTAAGCAATTTTTGGTTTGGTTTGGGGTTTTGTTTGTTTGTTTATTTTTAATTGGAATTTTCCCTTCTCCAGTTATCCCCTGTACTTCGTTGTCTGTCTTTTTTCTAAACAGTTACTGCTACTAAGGAAAGGAAGGAAAGGAAAATCTCAGAAAACAGGAAAAATACATGCTAAGCGTGAGAAAAATACCTCTAGACACAAAGCAACAGGTATTTAAAACATTTCAAATTCAGTGGATCCATAAGTCCAGTCCTAGAATAATAATATCATAAATAGTCTGAATGTCATTATACAAGCATGCTGTAATATTGCAGTATACTTTATGATTAGTATGAGAAGCTGCTAATTAGTTACTGAATGTAGGGCGTGTGTCTGAGGTATGGGGGGATGTACCGGGGCAGGGATGCCCAGAGGAGCATGCGCCGATATAGACAACCCTATTGGTTAAGGAGATCACATGGTTCTGGGGGATAAAAGAGGTCGCGAGTTTGAAATAAACTCTCTTTGGTTACCATCTCACAAGGAGCAGACTGCATTTCTTTATCATATAAAGGCCAGCAGACACGTGCGCCCTACAATTGAAGTCGTAGCAAGGAAAAAACCAAACAACTGGTAAATTAACACAACTCCAATTGCTCAGAACCTCTTGTAAATTAACACAACTCCAATTGCTCAGAACCTCTTGTATGTGGAGATCACTGTTGTGAAAGATAATCACTTACAGAGATGTCATCCCTTTTAGGGATGCTCCTAATTACTTTGTGTTTTTACCATTGCATCGATTTCACATAGGCACATTTGACAGCACTTATGTAATAAATTTAACTGCTACCTACAAAATCTTGGTTTTCTAAGATTTCTAATGGATCTTTAATTCTACAAAAAAGGTAGGAAAACATTAATATACCAGTACTAAGTAACAAGAGCAGTAACAAAGACCATGGGAAACATGAAGAAGTTGCAGCCATGAAACTGCTTTTCTTCTGGTCAAGTTTGGTTGATTGGTTTTAGAAGCAAGTGGGAGAGTAGAACTGCCTTGATCTAGGCTGATGATGTCTTCAATGCCACAATATAAATATCACATACCTTGTCTTCTCTTACACCTTTTTTTTCTGCTTCTTCACATTTCGTCTCAAGTTCACCCTCCAACTTTTTAATTTTTTTCTGAAGCACATCTATCAGATTTTGTTCATCAACTTTGCTCTGAAAAATTACAGATTTTTACAAACTTCAAGTTTAGTGATTGCTACCTAAGTTGTTTTTTTCTCAAGTAAAAAAATAAAGATTTTATTTCCAAGTTCGCAGAATTTGTTTAGAACCTAAATGATGTTTTTAAAATTATCTTTAAAGTATTATAGTGTTGGAACATAACTTTGCACTCTGAACTGAATAATCAGCAGCAGGTATAACTCTTAAAAAATAATTAGATGATTCTCCTGTAAGTCAGGAGAAGCCAAAAATACTTAATCTTTTCCCCCCAAACCAGCACATCTATACAGAAACTGGACCAACATGAAACAGTTTGAAAAATCACTTCTACCTGAATGCTACTGCTCAGTCTCTTAATACGGTTCTTCAGTTCTTCATTTTCTTTTTCTATTTCATTTTTTTCCCTTGATATTTTAGCAAATGCTTTTTGTTTCCTCTGAAGTTCTTGGTTCAACTCATCCCTTTCATCAGACAAAGAAGTTTCCTTGGTTTTACTTATTTTAAGGTTGTCTGTAAGCTTTGTAATCTGATTATTCAATTCCTCTATCTGTGTCTAGAAGAAAACAAACAAACCAGCAAAGCCCACAAATCAGGGTTATCAACGATACAACAAAGCAGTACAACAACGATGCTACCTAATACTCACCGTAAGCCCCTTTGTTTCTCTGTCAACAATCTCCTGGACATTCATATATGCCTCTTTTTGTGATGCAGCAGAAATAATCTGCTGTTCAGCATTAGCAGTCATTTCTGCTCGGAGTTCCAGAAGTGCTTTACTCAAAGCCTGAAAGTAATTAATTGAATTTTTTTAAGTGAAGATGCTGCTAAAAAACAAGAAAAGGCAATTATATTTTACCGTGGTATTTTATGCAATTATATTCTATCTCCTGCTCAACTACACAAAGAATTCTTAAGCATCGAGAAACAGTAAACATTTAAGTGGCATGGAGATTCATTTTTGTTAACTAACTTTGTGCTGGTTCTCTTTTATGGCTAACTGGCTCTTCAGCTGTTCCACCAGGTTTTTCAGTGTTGCTGTGGGTGCTCTGTTATTTGCTTCTTTTTGGACCTCTAGTTCAGCTTTTACATTTGCTAATTCCTTCTCCTTCTGAGATAATATATTCCTCAATTCATTTGCTTCATGTTTTATTTGTTCCACATCAATTGTATGCTTTTCCTGAAGCCTAATAAAAAATAAGCATTAATAGGGTATACTGCAATAATTAACAAATTCCAAATAAGTAACATAGGACATGATTTATATTTTTTATTATTATTAAAACAAATGACACAGATTTGGAAACAGCAAAAAAAGACTGACTCAACAAAGGTGGCCTCCATTTAATAAGAAAATTACTCAAGAAAGTCAGCAAAATCAGATTAGAGCATTGTTCATTCTCATTCCTGGCCCTTAGAGGTTAAAAACACATCATACTTTTCTCCTTTTAAACACCAGCTAAATTTTCATGAGTTTAAACTGGTCAGCAGCAAACCCAAACAGATGTATCGGGGAGAAAAACAACAAAACACAAGAAAGCAGATAATACAGTAACTTAAAAATAACTTTCTTACCAAGACTCCTCAAATACTTTTCCACTGAATGGCACAAAGCTAACAACTAAAAGGCACTTTTCCAAGCCACAGTTTTTCAGTATTATCCCCAGTGAAGGGCTACAGATTAAAATTAAGTTATAATTACCAACTATACTAATGCTTTTGAGTTAGTATTTTTCAGTTAAATCTTAAATTCAGCAAAAACATGTTCAGTTTGATAGACCAGTCCTGTAGCAGCAATACATAACTGACTTGATCCACTCCAGGTTGTGACTTACATTAACAGCCTAAAAACTTACCGGGCTCTGATAGTCTCAAACTCATTGATTTTCATTATAGTAATTTGTTTTTGTTTCTCCAAATCAGATGATGTTTTCTTTAATTTTCCAACAAGTGAAGCAAGAGAATTATCCTGTTCAGCTACAGTTTGCTCTAAGCGGTGAAAATATTTGCTGTTGGAAAGTGATAAAGAAGACTTTTTCCCTAATTCCTGTAAAATAGAGCAAATGCACATGATAAACACTTTAAGCTTTAAATTAAAGATAACCATTAGTGATGAATTTTTAACTCAATCCTAAATATACCTAAGCATTAATAGCTAACACATTTATTTACTGAGATGTGATTCTTAGTTCACAGAGAAACTAGTCACACTGGTTTGAAAAGAACTTTGTGTATCTAATGATCAATGGAATAACCAGTTAAAACAGGTTTCACCTTATCATAAAGTGTAGAGAGAAATTTCATATTGAAATGGGATCATTTAATATAACTATAGATTGAATGAGATGAATAGAAAACAAAATATAACTCTCTCTCTTAGAAGTCTCCGTAAGGATGATATCAAAAATAGGGACTGAGGTGGTAACTTTGGTTTCTAATACATGACTTCTAATCCATCTCATGTGAATTCTCTCAAGAACAATACAATAACTGTATCAATCACCCGTTTCTTTTTCCTGTCATCAATTATTACTTACTTTTGACTGCAAAACTGTTCTTTTCACCAACAAATTAAAAAACATAGGAACAACTTCACTAATCCCACATATACACATAACTCACCAAAGCAGTCTCTTTGAATTTATTAAGGGAATTGTCAGTGTGCAAATCTAACTTCTGGTGTAGAACTCTTAGGTCTTCCTCATGCTTCTTTGCTATTTCCTCTTGTTCCTGTTAGTTCAAAATAAAAGTATAATTCTACTGGATGTACACTATCACAGAAAGTCATAAAACTACAGTGCCTTCAAGCTGTTTATTCACTCATTGCTCAATATTACTCCACAGATTGAAGAAATAGCTACACATGTTAACCGAAGCACACTAAGTGAATATGATAGGAAGTCTGCTTTGGAAATGTGCTCCTGATCCAAACACACTAAAACTGATGCATGTTTAGTCTTGAAGTACCTCTGAGACAAAAGGTTTATGCTTTAAAATATGCTTTATGGATATATAAAAAAACAGTATTAATTATGCTTAAGTAATATAAAGTATGCTTAGATACACTGTTTATGCTGTATGTATAAATGTATGTCTTTCCTCTATCTTCCAAATATCTACCAAATACAGTCCAGATAGAGTGCAACTTACTGTTGCAAGTACTGAAAAATCCAATAGAAATATATGACATACCACTTCTCACAGCAGAATTTTAGGTTTTTTCCTGTCACACTACTTTAATTCCTAGACAGACATCAGATACATAAACTCTTGGACCAAGCAGTTCTCTTATTATAAGAGGCTAAAAAATTCTACGTGAACCTTTCACATAAAAAATAACAAATTGTCTCTGTTCTGTTACATCTGAGCTCAGAAATTTATTTTAGATTTCACTAGCAATGTGAAAACAGAGAATCAACTAAAATAACTTAAAAATGGAAGAAATTTTATCCAAAAAGTTTAACTACCTCTCTTGCTTTAGCAAGCATATGTTGGTATCTTTTTAACACTTCCTCCTTTTGATTTAATCTTGCTTGCATATTTGCAATGGTTTGATGAGCAATTTTAATGGCATGATGGAACTCTGGATCATCTTCTCCTTTGCCTAATTCAGCCATTATTTTCTCTCCTGATGATGCAGGCAATCGAAGTCTTAGTTCATTTATAACTTTGTCTCTTGATAAAACATTTTGTTCAGCTTTCCACAGAGCGGTTTCTTTTTCTTTTAATTTCTACAATGAAAGGCAATTGTTGCATTTCCAGAATTCAAACACTGCAAGAAGATCTTACTTTTTAAGAAATGTACCAGAAAGATTTGTCTACATGGACTTATAACCACAAAATGCTTTGCACTGGGTTCTGTCTGTATAGGATTACCATAAGGTGTAAAAAAGTCCCAGAATATCATTACCTTGTCTTTTGCTTGGTACAAGACACTGAAAGCAACTTATTTTGTGCTACCAAACTAAGATGCCTGAGTTTTACAAATTTCTCTAGAACCATTTAGTACGATATATCTTCTGTAACAGAATAGCAATTTACTAACCCAAGATAAAAGTATGTTGCTATGCTACTTTGCTACTTGTTAAATTTCATGTAACACTTGCTAAGTTTAACTAGCTTTAAGCAATGGAATTTTGTACAGTAAGAACATCTTACCCTACTAAATGGAAGAATAAAAACACTAGAAAATTCTCAATGATTTGTTCCAATGGAAAAAGTATTTAATTTTATTCATGATGTGATTATATTATTTACATTTTCTCTGGGTTAAATATATCTAAGTGACATTTAAAAAAGGATATTTATTATAGGGAAAAAAAAGTAATAGGCATAGAAATACAAACTTTGTTACTTTATAGGATAATTTATACATTTAATTACCTCCTCCAGTGACCTGCAGGTTGCCCTAGTTTCCAGGATTGTTCGAACATGCTCCCGAATCTTTCTTAAAGCCAACTGAAGTTGTTGTGCGATTGGCAAACTAGGGTCTGGAACTGAGCCTGTAGCCTCTTCTAACTGCACAGAAAGATTCATATTCATGTAATCTGACAGCTCCGAAAAACATGCTTATCAGTCTATTTTTAGTTAATTCAGTGCATGTACCTTTAAAGCAGTGCTAAATATTTTTTTTTGTTGATGATCATACAGGTCTAATTGGCGCTGCAGTTCTACTTCCCTCTGGTCCCAAGCCATTTGCCTTTCCTCATGAAACTGTAACATGTTTGATAAAAGTAGTTTATTTATTGAAGACAATAGAAATTTTATAACCAACTTCAACAGAAGAATTACCAAAAAGTAAAATACTCAAATGTGCTATTCAAAAGAATTATGAAACCAAGATACAAACATCCATGTTAAAATGTTATTAGGAAAATCACTTAGTAAAATAAGGAATATGCTGCTTTTCTAATAGCATGCAGAAATACATACCTTGTTCTGCTGCACAATTTCTTCTTCCAGATTATTGATTGTACGTTCATATTCAGAAATGATGTTACATAAATACTTCACCTCTTCCTTTTGCTTGACTAATTCCCGATTGAGTTTAAGTTCCTGCAGATGGAGTTCTTCCATCTTCATATGCCATTCAATTACCTAGCAATAAATAAAACACGGTATATTATAATTTACCACAGGCCAACTAGATGCAGCTTCACTCTGACTTTGAGGCAGTATGGCACTTATCAAACCAACAGGAAGACAAACATTCTGCTTTTTTCAACTTCTTCACTTTTCTTGAGTTAGCAAGCATGGCAAGCATATGAAACTGCAAGAGGAATTACTGATAAGTGCAGCAGACAATTGGAGAGGCAACAGGTTTCTCCATCACTGACAGAAGTGCTTTGCAAACAATTTTCAAATGACTTAGAGTTATACCCTACCCTATGCACCTGTCCAGACGAAACAAAAAAAAGCATGCAAGAAATTTCGTTTGTTTTTTCTAAAAGAGCAGAAGATTTTCAAAACCATTAAGCACTGTATCTATTAAAAAATGCACATGTACTAAGAATAACAGACATATTTATGTCAAAATGCTCTAGAAAAACATCTGAAAACTGATTTAAGACTAAAACATGCCCAGAGCATTAAAATCGTTGATTGTTTGCATGCAGACTTTAGTCATAACAGATATAATCATATTACCCAGTGATCTTGAAGAGAAGTGAGAAAGACTTATTCAAATTTCAGGGCAACATTGTTTACAACAGATATGAGTAAGCATAATTACATGATTATAGTAATATTTCTGATGATGCTGCCTAAATTATCGCCCCTAGATTTATTTAGAATGACATGGATTTGTAGTGAAGATTTCAATGCCAGCTCATGGAACAGTACTTCAGAATGCTACTCTCTGTTTAATTTAATTTAATTCATTATTTAATTAAATTCATAATTTAATTCAAATTAACGTAACTGCATTCCTAGTTAGCCTCTAGCTCCTATGTGACTTAGTTGGGCACAAAAGATAATTAGTAAATCTGACTGCACTGATTTTATGGAAAACAAAAAATTACAGCTTTCCCATTCTAACAAAGTTTATTTTGAAATAATTAAGTTCTACATTGAAACAGACATTTAGACAACAAGCTAAACTAAAATGTAATTTAAATGCAGATCAGATGAACGAAGCTATTCAAAGTTGTAAAATCACAAACCTTTTGAGCTCCTCTCGTATCCTTCAATGCACTTACTAATTCTTCTAAACTTTTCAGTTTTAACTCCAGCTCTAATGTTCTGTTTTCTGCATTTCGACGCTCCTGCTGGGCATGTTGAACTTCTTCCAGGATCTTAAGTTTGTCATTCTGTAGCTGAATCATTGTTTTAGAGAATTTTTCTTGCTGTGCTAAAGGCAGAGCACCACTAAACTGTCGCCGCAAAGACTGAACTGTCTGTTGCAGATGTTTGGCTCTATTTCTTCCTTCCAGTCGGGCAAAATATAAGGCTTGATCTCTCTCATCAAGCTTCTGCTCTAAACGTAGATTTTGGATCTCCATCTTCTGTAGTTTCAACTTAAGTGTTTCCAATTTGCCTACAGCAACAGATTCACTACCTTGAAGGGCTATGATATCTTGATGCAGTTTTGCAATAACTGCTTTTTCATCTGACTGTGCCTAAGAACAAAATTCATAGAACAAATTTATTTTTCATTTTGAATATGCTAGCTCAGTTTATTTTATATTTTTATTTTATATTTATTTTATATTATTTATTATATGCTAGCGCCATTTTTTATTTTATATATTGCATGTATTTTATTTCACAGAGAAGAGCAAGAATTAGCCTCTAACAGCTTTTTACTTTTCCATTGCTGTTTCTACAACCACATTTTAGAAGTACACCTTTTCAGATACTGATCTTAAAAACTCTCTCTTTCCAAAATACTAGAAACTGATGAAGAAATCTATACCTAAACTTAGAAAATATGGTAATGTAAAAGCTGACACAGGTGTTGGATTTAAGGACTCAAACCATTCTAGAAGACGAAACCAAATCCCAATAAACTGTTTCAGCTAATAACAAGGCACTATAAGTCTACTGCAAATCTTCAAGTCCTTTCTTGTCTTGTAAAAAATGACCAAACTTTCCTGACATTGTATTTAAATATTGACCATGAGCTCTTAATCATACAGGAATAAATATTACCTAAACAACATGGAAAAAAGCTCAGAATCTGTCATAGCCACCCAGCTAGAAATGGAATAAATGAAGAAGGGAATAATTAATGTAACATAGAAATATTGAAAGGGTATGGCCACTACAAGGACCAGCTTGCAAAGATCCTTCTGAAATACTTTTGAAGTTTTCTAATTCATTGCGAAGTTACGTCACTTATTCTCACTCCAGGAAAAAAATATCCAAACAGCAGTGTAATTAAAGGTTGAATTTTACCTGATAGTCTAAAATTTGCATTCTAAGAGATTCCACTTCTTTATCTCTGTATTGCTGGCGTGCCTCCAGAGCTTCAACTTGTGTTTTCGCTACATCAGACAGTTCTCTTAACCTTGCAGGGAAAAGGGGTATTGTGTCACTTGAAACCATTGAGTAACCTTTTAAGTCTGTCAACGTGATGCTAAGAGGAGATACTTAGCATATTTCCTCAAATCAAAACATTTGGACTTAGTTCTTTTCAGCATACTCTTATCTACTACTCAGAGTTCTTATTAAGAAAATTCTTCTTTGTCTCTCAACTTTTTCACAGGACGTTTTCCTATAAGTTATACAGAGGTCTGCCAGTGGTTAACGTTCTCCAGCAAAACAATGCCATGTTTTTTACCTGAACTAAGCATCTCTGTCCTCTATTTCTCTCCCACTTCAGGATATACTCAAAATCCTCTAAATGTTCAAAAAGTCTCATTCGCAATTCCTTTCTCTGATTCTCCAAGTTTAATCATTTATTTTCAGTGTCAAAAATCACTGCGAGTATCCCCATAGACTTCATAGGTTTAGGAATATAACAGGATTATATTAATTACTCAAAGACAAATGTCCATATCAACATATCTAAAAAGCTCAGTTTTTCAATTTATGCAAAGTTAATCTCTTTTAAGTAAATGACAAACCTCCCTCCTACTGCAGTTTAACCTTTGATGTATCTATGCGTCTTTGGAAGTAAGAACTGCTTTCCAATTAGTTTTATGAGATTTTCATACATATAAGGGAGGTTGTGGCACAGAAACAAAATAAACCTCAATTAATTAGTTTAAAAGGCCTACTATAAGTATCTAATTGCACACTTACTCTTGTCTATCTAGGTCAGCACTTAATTCCTTTTTAAATTAAAATGAAACAAATTGCTTTCTTTATAGTTAGGAATTAAATGCTTCATTTTCAATACTAAATTTGGCATAGATAAATGTCAAAAAAACCAGGCATTGAAAATTATGTTAGTGATACATAAGTAGTGTATTCCATAAGATCAATATAGCCTAAATTTTTGCATGCTTCCAAACATACTGCATTCCAAATTTGTTACTTCAACACTTACTTTGACACTTCAATCTTGAGCTCCATCTCGCGCTTCTCTAGGTCCATGATTTGTCGTCGATCTGCATCACTTACTGCCTTACTTACACTCTTTGACAGTTCATCTCTTAATTCCTGTTCCACTTTCTGTGCCTCAAGATTGATTTTAGTGAGCTTAAAAAAATCAAAATGAGAAAAAACCAGAATGGTATCCTAAGCACACAACTGCTCTAAACTCTGCAAAGCAAAAGCAGTGCCAACAGCATTTTTTCTTTTCCCATCATTATAATACATAGTTCAGCTGAGTTGAGGTTGTGTTCAAAACTCAGTTTCATTTTCTCTCTGCTTAAACATCTTTTTGTTTGCAGTGTTGCTTACACAAAGGAACAGAAACACAGGTTGGTGCAGAAAAGGATGTTAAAGCAAACACAATTTTTATTAGTGAATTTTCTTAAAACCCTTACTGCAACAACTTGCTCTTAACTAAAATAATAAATAAAAAAATAAAAAAATACTATAAGCACTTCAGGAAATGAAGAGTCTTACTTACATATTTATTTACTACTTAGTATATTGGGATTGGTAACACCAATACAGGTTATAAGTGCCAAGACTCTTTCTAAAAAGAATTTTCTTTATTAATGATATTCTTTCAAGCAGCCTGATTTTTCAAGTTGATTATTAAATACTGAGTAACCAATGTTTCAACTCAAACCAAAGAGCATTAAGATAGATAATCTGAAAAGGATTAGACAACACAGAGAAGTCTCAGGATTTAATTTAGTACATACAGTTGTGGCACATTAATCTGATACCACTTCTTAATAAAATAATTGATTTCCTAAACAAACTAAACAAAGTGTGGGGTGTCTTATTATCTGCACTTTCCCTTGTTGAACTTCCTATTGTTGGTGATTGCTCAGTCCTATAATTTGTCAAGATCTCTCTGCCAACATATTTATTCTTCCCTTGTATTTAAATTATAGACCCATAATAGCATAAGGACAAATGTGGGGGACCAAAAAACCTAACAAGATTAAAACTGATAGGACAGGAATACTAAGGATCATCAGCTTCAATAGCACGACTTCTATTCCCATACTATAGACAATGTTTGGCATGGTACAAGGGACATAGCCAGTCTGTACCAGAAACATGACGCTATTATTTGCACAAAGGATGCAACGTTCTACCTTTTTTTTGAATAATTGGTAAATTATAAGGAAAAATTAGTAGAAAAGAAATCATATGCATTAGACAAAAGAAATTAACAGGTCAAGAACAGACATTTTTCTAGCAGTCTACTGATAAAAATATAAACTATCTGTTAAGAAGCTCATCATATGTTTTATAGACATTAACTAATGTTTAAAATTAACTACTGACAAATTAATTAGTTATATTTTTACCAGTGTCTTGTGCATGTGAAATTGCAGCTATATTTTGAATCATAAGTTTATTTGCCAGTCCTGATACAAAATAGATTAATGCTTTTTGAAAAGCTAAAATATATGCTCTTAAAATGTATCAAATTATGTTGTTAAATCTCAACAGATTTACCTCAGCAAATTTTGTTTCCAATTCAAAATTACGTTCTTCTATTTGCTTTACAGTATTCCTCAAATGTTCATACATTCGTTGTGAATGTTCTGCTCTCTGTCTTTCATTTAGTTCCTTCATTTCCAACATTGTGATTTTCTTAGAAATGGACAAAATCTCACTGTTGGTTATTGCTTTTGTGGCCTTGTCCATGGCACCGTCATCCCCTACAAGAAAAAAATATTTAAATTAGAGAATACAGAAGCTGATTCAACTATGAAAATTATTTCCACTACAAAACTGAACATGAGCTTTGCTTTATCTGTGTCAGATAAACTTCATCAAAACACCTGTATTATTTTTTTAAACTGGAGGCATGGTTATCTTGCCTTATTACATGTTTGAAAAGTATCTAATTTGAATGAAATACTACTATCAATTATAAATGCATATATCTGCAACCATGGTTATTGAAACTGATAACTATTTTCCATCTAGCCTTTCACTTTATCCTTAATTCAGCTGGAAAATCTTCAGGAAATTTAATTTAAAATATGTAAAAGAAACAGATGTGAATGAGTTCTTCTTGAATAATGGGAATGTAAGCTATACAAACAAGCCCCAGCTATCAAGAAAAAATGCTTTGTTACAGAGTATCCAAACAAGAAAAAGAAATCACTTTCTTGATGACCTCTGAAGTACTATGACTGACAATCAAGTTAGAACATATTAAGAAAAAAATTCAGGTCATGTTGCTTTAAAAGCTTTTAGACCCAATAACTCAAGAAAGGTCAAAGAGCAAGAGTTTCCAGAGGACAATGCCAAACTTGGTTTTAGTCAAATAGATAAGTAAAATGTAACATACAAACAAAAAAATTCACCAAAAAAATTAAGACCGTTACTGAAAGATATAAAATAGTTTTTATTTTTTATTTTAGTTATTTTAAGATACATCAATTTTAAAACATTTTCAAATATTTAATGTTGCAATATAACTTTCATACTTACCCAGTTTAGTCATCTGTTCCCAAGCCTGTTCCACAGTGTGAAGTTTCTCTTTTGTGATCTCCAGTTCTTTATTCAATGAATTTATCTGTGCTTTCAAGGATTCATTCTCATGCTATGTAATAGAAAAGTTTCAGCATAACTGCAAACTATTTAACTGTAGCAGATTTCATGTTTAGTATCTATGAAATCTTTCAGATTAACAGATGTTACCTATGTACAACCCATAATCTACATATATGGCAACAGAAGAGCAACAGAAAAGCATGTTTCCTCCTAAGTGTAAAAATGTTAGTCTTTGCTGTGTTCTATCTTGCTGCCAACTATAATACTATGAACACTTATTAGCAGTGACTGGGATTCCTACAGTATCTAGAATTAGATGAAGAAATCTTTGTTTGTCATACTAAGCACCTCGTTATTAGTTGGGAAAAAAGAAGTACTTCTGGATGATATTTCATCTCACACACAATACTTCATCTTGCACATAAATATATATTTGAGACATATCATATGCTTCTTTTAGGCATCTAATATGATGCCAAACATTAGTTTTGTAAATGTTCCTTCACTTCTCCCAGTAGAAACATAGATTTCCACATTAACCAGTAAAACAAATCAAATACTTCTTGTTAATTTTCAATCTTTAGTTTTTTAAACACGTTTTTAGTTGATAAATGATTCTCTAGCTCTACGAAATTGCTGAAATGGGCAACGCAAGTTTTCATACACACAAAATTCCATAAAATAGACAAAGAATCATTCATTCATTACCACTCATTAGAAGTGGGAGGTAGTAACACATCTTTGAAGCCAACTTCACAATTCATAAAAAGAAACTTCTACTTCAGAATAAAAGTTCAAAGGGAAAGTTTAAATATTTAAAGTCCCTACAAGATTTTGCAAGCATATTGTGAGCGATCCTTGGTCATTTTTTTTTCTATGGAAGTCAAATTCCAAAGCTTTACTCATTTTTGGAACTGAACATTTCATTCTTGTGAAAGCTGGGAATTAGTAAAAGCACATACTTTGAGAGAAAGCTTTGAAAGTGTTTACATTCATTCTACTTTCCTTATAACCTCCAAAACTCAAGATGATAGCAAATATTCCTTCTGCCAACCAGGTTTTAGTAATTAAAGAACTAAAAATAATTTCTGAGGGAACATACCTAAAGCTTAATTTAAAAAGCAAGCAAACAAAGAACCAAAGAATCAAAACAATTAAACAAAATGCTTTTATGTCTGCCCATTGTAATAAAATTTGGAACTCTGTGTATGTTTGTCAGTGCACTGAAGAATACCAGGATAGCAAATTAAAATTCAATAGCAACAGTCAGACTGCCTCAAACATCTCATACTCACTATGAAACTGTTCTAACCAGCAGTTTTAGTGCTGGGACTTCTGTTCTATCTTTCTCTTAAGTGAGAACAAAAACCAAAGCAAGATGAACATATAAGAAGTTTCTTCCCCTTAGGGTTCAAATGTAACACAAACATTACCTCCATGTGTTCCATGTTTGTTGTCCGTTGGACGAGCAAATTATCTTTTTGTAACATATCTCTGTATTTAGCAGTTAATGCATTGTACTGCTTATTAGCCACTTCTAGCTCAGACAACGGCACACTACCATCCAGCACTTTTTGCAGAGCGGCAATCTTAAAGCTGGCCATTTCCTATGAAAATAATCAACAGTGGGTTAATAAAATGGATCAGCTACATCTTTAAATATAAAATTACTCCAGGTAAAAAGAATACTACTTAATATAATGCTTTAGACATGGGTTTATTTTCCTAAATTACCTTTAATTTTTAAAAATTGCCTGCAATAAACATTGACAAAATTTCTCTGGTATTCCTAGCAACCTGCAAGGCCAAAGAATAAGATTTGATTTCATATGACACTTTCAACAAAAATAACTTTTTGAAGCAACTGCAGAAGGGGAAAACAAGTTTCATATGATGATCATAGAATCATAGAATGCTTCGGGTTGAAAGGAACCTTAAAGATCATCTCATTGCAATCCCTCTGCCATAGGCAGGGACACCTTCCACTTGACCAGGTTGTTCAGAGTCCCATCTAACCTGGTCTTGAACACTTCTAGGGATGAAGCATCCACAACTCTTCCAGGCAACCTGTTCCAGTGCCTCACTACCCTCACTGTAACAAATTTCTTCCTAATATCTAATCTAAACCTGCCTTCTTTCAGTTTGAAGCCTTTCCTCTTTGTGCCATCACTGCATGCCCTTGTAAACAGTCTCTCTCCATCTCTCTTCTAGGCTCCCTTCAGGTAATGGAAGGCCATAATTAGGTCACCCTGAAGCTTTCTTCTTTTCCAGGCTGAATCCTAATTCTCTCAGCTTTTCCTCATAGGAGAGGTACTCCATCCCTCTAATCAACTTAGTGGCCCTTCTCTGGACTCACTCCAGCAGGTTGATGTCCTTCCTGTGCTGGGGAGCCCAGAGCTGTACACAGTACTGAAGGTGGGGTCTCACCAGAGCGGAGTAGAAGGACACAATCCTCTCCCTCGCCCTGCTGGCCACACTTTTTGTTTTTATGCAGCCCAGGACACAAATGGCTTTCTGGGCTGCAAGTGCACATTGCTGGGTCATGTCCAGCCTCATATCCACCAGCACCCCAAAATCCTTCTTGTCAGGGCTGCTCTCAATCTGTTCATCCCCCAGCCTGTATTGAGATGTGGTGTTTCCCCGACCCAGATGCAGCACTTTGCACTTGGTCTTGTTAAACTGCATGGATTACCACGGGCCCACTTCTCGAATCTGTCTGGGTCACGATGTTTTTATAACAGCATCTAGGAAGCTTTTGGGTAATGCACTCAAGAAACTAGTGCTAACTTCATTTAAAAACAAAGTGTATTTATTCCTAAATTGTAAAAATAAAAATGTGTGCTATTACTACTATTAACTATACCTTGAATCGTTGCAAGTTTCCAATCTTCCCTATAACTGCAGTCTCCATATGTGTTATTTCACCCTTTAGTTTCTCATTTTCTTTTCTAAGATGCCGTTCCATTTCAAGCAAAGTTGTACACTGCCTTGTTAGTGATTTTTCATTAACTCTTAAAACAGTTATTTTTCTATTATTTTCTGCAAGTACTTTTTTTGTTTCATCAGGATCCAGCTGAAGTGCATCGAGTAGATTCTGTAACACATTTTTTAACAAGAACCTTGAACAGAAATATGGTAAAATACAACTCCATAGACAAGCTTTCTTGTATATTTTTAATCTAGGTGGAAAAATTTCATTAATCTGTCTGAAATAATTTCTTTTTGCTAATAAAACATTCACACACTCAACACATGCATAAGCATACAATATTCCATCAAAAGAAAAAATTGAATCTCCAAAACTATTAATTTCTGAGGAACAGAAGCTAAATACATTTGGCTGACTAAATAAAATTGTAGTTAATGCTGATATTTTCAAAACTTAGAAAAAGAATAGTTCTCTGCATTTACTGTCATCAGTCTTCCCCTTTTTGCTAGAATCAAAACAAATGTATTGGGGAAATTTTCTAAACAAAATAGAAGTCCTGTGGTTCCAAACACTATTAATGTCCTATTTTGAAGACCAAACCCATAAAATTTGCAAAGTAACCAGAGGATCCCTCTTACAGAAACGCGTGTGTACGCACACGTATTTGTATACATGTATAAATCTAAGGAGGGGCAGTGGCAACTTAGGTCATAGGTGCCATGTGAGCTTTAGCTTTGCTGTCACACACATCAGCTGGCCAAGGAGGCAGGTAGTAGAAATTGGAGCTGTAAATTCCCAGATTGCTATAAGCTTAATAAACAAGAATGAACAGGTAGCTAGAAAAAAAATCCAGAGTCCTGGAAGTCTGATACTTTTCCGATCAAGAAGCCTATTTTTCTTCAGCTTTCATAAGCAAGCATCACACTATCACTGATCACTCACAGTGAAGCAATTTCAGAGAATGTTTAATCTGAAAATGTTAAACTAATTCTAAACAAAATTACACACTAACAAAAAATAATGCTAAATAGTAGTATGTATTACTTATGTTTGGATAGATATGTCTCTGGAAATAAAAGCTATTAGGAAATGGTAATTTCTTAAAAGATCTCAGCAATATTTTTATAGCACTGCTAACATCATTAAACTCCATTAAATTTTAAAATCATTTAAAAAACAGATGTCAGAAATATCTTAATTCTGCTACAGTCTCTTCCTGTGACTCTGGAAATGCAGAACAAGATACTGAACTAATTAAGTAATATGGCATATGCTCTCTTTGCTCTTTCTCTCTCTCTCATTTTTTAGACATACAATAGAAACATCTGCAAAACAATTTCAATTTCAATTTCCTGGAAATATATTTAGAATTAAGTGCCTCAGGAAACAACTATTTTGCTAATCAGTTACAGTCATGAACAGAATTATAAGCAGGACTACATACCACTACAGTTATCCCTCAGCAGAAGAAAATTGTTAGAACTCAGCCGTTTAAATGTTCACAGTTACTTTCAGCACCTTGTGAAATCCTTGCCCTGTGTCTGCTTCTCTAAAAGGATGTGTGTGGCCAGTATATCTTTGGTTATATTTTGCAATGTTTGGTACCAAAAGACACCTGTAACCATCTGAAACTTTATTATGTCTGTGATTAGACACCTGCATCAATTCCAGGAACTTTTAAGTATCACCAATATTTTTCAGTTTTCTAAATGCAAGACTGAATTTGGACTTGGTGAAAGTAAATCAAAATAGAAAGATGAATTCTGGTTCCTGTTCTTCTGGAACACTGATTCATATACATTAACGATTATATATAAATAAGAAGCAATTCAAAGTAATAATTTAATTCTTAGTACAAATTATTGTGCTTTTCAACAAGTTGTTTGCACTGCTCCTCCTCCCAGTCAAACAGCCTGGGTAACAACTGCTGTTAAGAGATCAGTGTGAGTGTTAATAGTGTGTGTGAACAGAGATTGCCTGAGAAGGTATTTGTTCAAAACTGATAATCTTAAAGAAGATCACCATGAACCAGACTAAACAGTAACCATAAAATTAGAGATTTAAAATAAAGAAGTAGTCAGCTTGAAAATTAGTATAAATGCAGCATAAAAACTTTTAACAGCAGGGGCAGAGAGGGTTATAATGCCGCACTCATAATCTAGAAGTTTCCCCATGCCTGCATCTCCTGCACAGATGTGAGTGCTTCCTCTCTGCAGGACACCACCCCTCAGCACTCCAGCTGAGGTCTGGAAGTACTAAGCGCAACAATTAGGGGCCTACACCTCGGGTGTGTGATGTGACCTCCTGGGGTGCTTTCTCTCAAGTGCATGGATCAGCATGCTGCAGAAAGGCGAACAGGCACACGGAACACCAGAGCGGCCCCACACATGCTCAGCGCCCTGGAGCACACACAGGAGGTGTGTGTACAGAGGAAACCTGTACTCTCAGGAAAAGGCGTGTGTCCTGGCAACCTGAAAAGGCCAGGTGGATGTGTGGGATGAGAAATATTAGGGATTAATTCCTGATTGGTGCTTAGAGATTTTCAAGTCTATAGTAAGATTTTATATGCGTATTAATATTGTGATTTACCTTTGTACTGTTGACACTGATTCTGAATGTATAGTTCAGATTGCTAGCTATTTACATTCCACTAGTAAATCAGTAAACCTCCTGATTTGATTCAAATTGAGCCATTTTTCCCTGCAAAATTTTTCCCATCTAAGAATTTATAATTTTGTATTAAAACCTCTGTTCTATGTTCTAAAATCTTTTTGAAAAATGAAAGCAACAAAATTACTTACAGAATATGCCTTTAGTTTTGTAGCATCCTGTTCTTTTTGCTCTTCTAGTTTTTTCATTTCCTCTTTAATATCTTCTGATTCTTTCTGCCAGCTTTCCTTTTGACTAAAACAGTAACGCATTTTCATTAATTATGATGAAAAACTTGATGATTTTTAAAACTGTAACTTTAACAGCAACCCTGAAATATTGTAAACCAAAGTACTTACTTTGAGCAGTAATGTAATTTGAAAAGCACATTATAAATTGTAGATGGATTACTGAAAAACTATTTCCTCTGTTTAGGCTGTAGCTGGTTTAGTGATGAAAATAATTCTTCAGTGTCTTACTCCTTCTTCAAATGTGTATTATAATGCAGAGATAGAGATGCCTTACTTCTTTTTTGCCTGCAAATCTTTCCCTCTATTACATTCATTTTATTTCAGATGCATAAAGGACATAACTTCCCACCCGTTTTGCTATTTCAATGAAAAACAGCTTCACTTTGGCCCAAACTACTCTCCTCTATCCATTTTTATTTATTTATTTGGAAACAAAACAGACTATGAACTGTTCATACAAATCTAATAAACAAGTTTCTATAGACTGTATGGCATAATTTATGCTAGTTAAAAAAAAATCAAGGGTATTTCAGAAGTAGTATTTTCTCTTTAAAGAAGATGTCTTAGTTTCTTCCATAATAGAAAAAAATGGAGTAGAAGAAAAGAAAATTCTCTCAAAGTGACTCTATGGGATACCAAGTCAAAGAATCTCATCCCATAACTTCAACCTGTAACAGTTTTAGAGAAGTAGCCTCAAATCATCATCTTATCCCTGTCATTGGAGATATCTAATCTAGGAGTAAAGGAGGCAGTGTATTACAGCCTTCAATAAAAAAGCTATAGCTTTAATGCCTTGAACAGAGATAACACTGTCTGGGAATCTTAACTGATTCAATGAACAAAAAAAATCTCTAAAATATTAAACACCCTTATTCCAAAAGCCATCCAGTGACTGTTATATTCCAATCCAAAGACTCAAAAGACTCAACTGTTCGTTAATTGAAAAATCTAAATCACCATTTTCATCCTTGTGCTCCTAACAGATGAAAATCCTTTTTTTTTTGACATTGAGAAGAATTTTGTAGAATTTAGATTCATTGAAGCATATAAAGGAACTAAGAGTATGAAAGAAAACCAACCACGAAGTCCTGACAACCTGAAATTTTCAGAGATCTCTGACTGTACTTGGATAGGTGTTTTTCTTTCACCCTCAGAAAAACTGTTAGAACCCACACTTTAAAGCAAAAGAAAATGAGACTGAAAAGTCCACCATACCAGGTTCTAATAAAATGCAAGATATCAGATGGAGAAAGCACAATGAAATCCTCATGATAAAATATGCAACATCAGAAGAGTTCAGCAAAAATGGTTTTCTGAATCTTTGCAAGACTAAAGAAAATATATGGAGTCCATATCCAAAAGCAGCAGCATTTATTACTTTAACCAAAGAACTACTTCAACAGAGCAGAAAATCTTATTTCAAAATTGTTATTCAAAATTATATTCAAAATCTTATATTCAAAATTTAGATAATTGAGCTTTCATAATTCAGAAGAGAGAACAATACCTTTGATATTCTTTATACAACAAGCCTTGTTGATGACGAATTACTGCAAATTTTCGCTTATAGTCCTCTACTGCATCTTCTAACTGTTTAAGTAACTTTTCTTTGTTTTCCAATTCCTGTTGATTTCCAAGTAAAAAAAAAAAAAATTAATATAGGTTTTAAACATGAAATTATTAACTTAATCAAAATGCCATTTCTTTGTGCTTTCATGATAGATGCTTTTGTCATGAACAATGTGAACTCAAGATATGAAATGTGTATTTTCTTTAGAAGCAACAGATGAACAAAAGTACCATGAGCTTTGGTATTCCTATTAATAGGTGTGAAATAGTGCACAACTGCACTGTGGGTTACAGCCCTCGAAGTTCAAAACACCATGACCTGTTGCTAGCCCACAAAGAATACTAACTAAACGTCTAACTGGAAAACAACATTTTTTCTCATGCTCCCAAATGCTCTTCTACTTTATGAGCATATAGAGTTGAAAAAGTATTCTCTAATGAAAAAGAAGTAATCAGAAACAGCAAAAAAAAAGAAAATTTAATAATAATAGAAAGGTAACTTTTTTTTACTTCTACTCTGAATGAGTCAATTCTTCATTACAAGGCACCTGTCTGCTATGCTTCCCACAGAAATCACTGGCTTCTGTTTCAATGAATTTATGCCTCTTTTTACAATTGTTGCTTTGACAAATAATGGAATGAAAATTCATATGGCAAATTAATAGAGACCTTTGCTCTACAGGGAAAAACTGTTCAAGTAGGATTTGCATATGCAGACTCAGGTGTGGAATTCAGAGAGCAGTAAGAGAGAATTTCTCATAGAAAGAGTGCAATGGCAGAAGTAGAAGGAAGAGTGCAAATATTTAGATCAAAATTCAGATTTAAACCAAAAAATCTGATTTGCTGTCAAATATTTAATTAACTATTATCTTTCAGGTTTACAGCACAAGAAATACATACACCTTTAAAACAACAGAATAGCCCAAAGAGTTTACTGGATGTTAGAACATCAAAATAATTTTGGAGAGTTCTTTCATGTCCATACATGACATGGTGCTAAATTTTGGAGGAATTAGCTACATTATAAATATTCTTGATATCAAGGAATATATGAGTTACCTGTATAAGACGTATTAAATATTCATTCAGAGAATTAATAGTATTAGCACTTGAAGGAACCATTCCTTCTGGAAGATTCACTGTTTGTAAGACAATATTGGGACCTTCTGACTGATGCAGTAAGCAAATCTCATTTTTCAGTTGTGCAATCTAAAGAAAGGATACAAAAACATAAAGTAGCTCTTGCTATTCAATTAAAAAAATGGAAAATACATTGCTTCCCTGTGCTACATCAGTTGTTATTAGCAACCTAATTCATTTCCACCTATATTCTAAAGCATTCTAAAACTCCTAAAATAGCCTTTTGAAAATGCTGTGATTCCATAAATCATTAAATGCATAATATATTTACCCAAATTTATCAAATTACTCCAGCAATCAGGCCAACTAAAAATATCACCACAGTTTTATTCAAAATTGTTTAAAACACAGTGCATTTCTACTTCTTTAATAAGATTAAGTTTTGGAAATAATTATTGCAGTGGTTATTTGACAGCTTATTCTAAACAAATCTTTGCCTTTTTATTTAACTTAAAAGCTCTCTGATTCTCCAATAGTACATAAAACACTATTCTACAGTATTAGATTCTGATAAATCTTTTTGCATCACCAAAGCTTTTACAAAAGGCAAATTTAATCTGGCTTCTTTTAAGATAATATTACATTCCTTATTCTTTCCCTGGAAGAAGCATTCCACAGAATGAATTGTACAACTTAAAAACAAGATACAGGATTTTAAAGAATGATTCATCATTTCAAACACTTAATCTCTGTTACTTATTTATAAATAACAAATGCAAGACTCCTGGCTTTTTTAAAGAAATAGATGTGTGAGCTTTTCTGGGCACAGTTCTCCCATAAAAGAGAGGCATGTGTGATGTTTAACATGATAGAATATTCCAAAGATAAAGTAACATTAAGAAGAGCAAGATCTGAACTTAAAATTGATGAATTGATAGTTCCAATACATGAATTTCAGTAAGATTTGTACAAATCTACTGTACAAATCTTGTACACTGTTTACATAAGGTAAATTCAATATCTTATAGATTGTCTGGTTCTAAATTATCAGAGCAGACACTTTTGAAGTACAATATAAATTATATAAAATAAAATATTTACCTTTTCATTTGCATTTGCCAGCTGATTAGACAAACTTGTCGCCTCCTTCTGAGTCTCTTTTAGCTCCTGTCTTAATTCCTCATTTCGTCCTGTAAGCTGGTCAACCTGAGCTTTCAAGTGCACACTAGCATCGAAGATTCCCTCTGAATTCTTTGATTCCATTGCCTAATGCAGTAAACATTTAATTAACAGAACAGAGAAAAAGTGAAGAAAAGCTTTAATGTTTTCATAATAAACTGGAGCCATCAAGTTTAGACTACATGAAAAAAGAATGACATTTAAACATTCTAAAATCTACTTATCAGTTTCCTGATGGTATATTTGCCATATTCTGTGACTTAAATGGTTAAACTTTCCTGTAAAAAACATAATTTTTGGAAAGATGTTTCAGTAAAGAATTTTTAAAAAACATTTCCTGCAAATCCCATAGTAATAAAAGACATGCAAATGAACTTTTACCTAAGCTTTATCACTGGCACAATAAATTTAACATCAGATAGCTTTACACTATCCAGCTGAAGTTAGGATTTTTTTAAAATTTTATTGGCAATTTCTCTTTTATATTTTTAATTTACACTGTTAAAGAGGAATCACACTCTCTACTCTTACTTGCAACTATGAAAGCATATACAGAAGGAAACTACTATTAAATTATACAATAACCCAGTAACTGAGGAGGAAAAGGATACCCTGTAAATTCTATAAAGCTAAATAATACTTTAGAAAGCAAACTTACATGAACTAAACGATCCAGACTAGGGATTATTAAGGCTGTTTCTCCTCCCTTCATACTAGAATCCTTCTGCATTTCCTTGACAGCCTGCAATATTTCTTTCATTCCTTGTTCTAGTTGCTTATTCTCTTCTGATAACTCTTTCACTGTATTAAAAGTTGTAAATGTGTTTAAAAGCACAGAAAAAACGAGTTAAGGTTTCCTAGGACACTTCATTATGATACTTGTTGATTTGAGAAACTAAAATAATGTTCATAGTATACATACATAGACATAACCAATTACAAAATTAAAAGCAGAGCTGCTAGGAATATCTAGACAGTATATTTTACTGGTGAAATACTAACACAAAAATAATTAAATACTTCATGGGAACACAATTGAATTTATTGAACTTTCCAGTCTTCGATGTTTCCTTCCACCTTTTAAACTTCTTTAGTAGCCTATCAGACTTTCACAAATCCAGAAACATGGCTATCTTGGAATTGTTTGGGTGTAACAATGGAGTATATAGGAATTGCCTGAATTCCTTCTGCAGACTGACAAAAATGAGCATTTAAATGATGTGGCTATCAAAGACACTCAAGAAATACAATTTTTCTGCCACCAGTAGTTTCTCAATAGAATTCCATTTTCTAGCACAGAGCAAGAAGTCTGAAAACTTGAATTAAACCCAACAAACCTTCCAGGACATTCTCTGCATCCAAACAATATGCCTAAATGTCCTAAAGACCAGGAGTGAACTGCAAAATCTGTTTCACGAAGTCTATTTTGAAAAGTCAAAAAGAATTTTAAGAATTCACATTCTCTGGGAAGAAATTAAGATTCTTGTCTGGAGAAATTTGCATTATTATTATTTCTGAGTTTGCAAGCAGTACACTTCAGCTAACATACATGTAATAAGTAAGCAGCAAGTTGGTTTAATTCCCCAACATTGTCTGTGAGCCAGGAAAGCTCTACAATGACACAAGTAAATTCTGGGATTATTCACAGACTTAAAACCCTTATCAGGTCTCAATCAAGAAGGAAAAACATGAGAGAGCCCATTTTAATGAATTTAGTATGATTAAAGTATCTGGTCATGTACTATCATTAATTCAGCAACACTATATATGTATATATACACACACACACACAAAGATATACATTAACATAAACACAATCATTTTTTTAAAAGCCAGAAATTTATGGTCAAAATTATAGAAACAGAACAACTAAATAAGCAAACTATCTATGGATACCTGATAATATTCCCTAGTTTTAAACCAGGTTGCAACTTACATTTAGTTTGAAATCTGGCTATTACCATCCTGTTCTTCTCCAAATCTCTCTCTCTCTCATTTAATTCAGTTGCAAGATATTCATTCTAAAAAAACCAACCAAATACTCAAAAACTGTAATTTAGGAATTTTACAATTAGAATTTTCATTAAGACTGTGGTTAAATAAGAATAAATGCTTGAAAATACTGTTAATCCATATATGCTCTATAGTGAAATTACACTGTATGTAAACCAAAATTAGGTGCTATATAAAAAGCAACAATCAAAGAAATAGGATCGTCTTCACAGCAATAAAATTTGCAGGAAAAAATTATTTAAACTATAAATAAACTTTACATAAAATATTTATCCTTTTTAGTTGTTTGTTGGGGTTTTTTTACAAGCTTGTGCTACCTGCACTGCCTGGCTTCTGCAATTCTTTGTAACTGTTTAGCATACTCTTAGCCAACAAATCTCTGGATATCTGTTCCTTCTAAAAAAAACCAGCAATAAGTTATTAGTGTAGGATTCTACATCCATTTACACATACACACGTGAAAAGAAAGTACTTCCAACAGTAACTTCCAAAATATAAAAAAAACCCCAACACTTTTTTTCTACTGAAAATGCAATTAGTAGGCATTATTAATTCCATGGCTTGGCTGATGCTATTTTAAAAGAAACCACATCAGCAAAGCATAGTACTATAGCATGGAAAACCTGTACAGCTGAAAAAGTCTGATGTGTACAGACATATACTTTCCACTGATCAGTCATGCAGTTCAACAGCCTCAACAGAAATGGCATCAGTTCCAAAACATTTTGTGAAAGATAGGAAACACCTTCTGCTTAATTTATGCATTGAAAACAAGTTTCCTCATCACATTATTAGATGGTTTCTCTCAGACCAAAAATACACAGAATATAATTTTAGCAATTTAATATTTTAGTTCTAGACTTTTTCAAATTTGGAGTATGCATTCATGAAAGTTTGCCAGTCCACATATGGATTTCTTGCCTGAAATGGCAACAGAAATGGATTCACTGGAAGAATGACACAAGGTGTATCCCCATATAACACTCTCTGGCCATAGGGAAACGTATTCACAAAAAATATACAATATTCACTAGTCTTCTAAAAATAATACAAATTATTCATTTTTGGATTTTTAAAAGTAGTTAATAAAAACAGCTTAATAAATATGTGAACAGATATTTGCAAAATAGGGGTTTTTTTAATTTTTGAAAGAGAAATACAATAAATGTTCATGAACCTGCTTTATGGACCCACCTTTGCTTTTATTTCAGCAATGTCATGTGTGGTCAAGAAATCCAACTTCCTCTTATTCATTCCCTTCTCTTCAGTAAAGCTATCAGTCATCTGCATATCATCAGCATCCAATCCTAATTGCATGTAGATGTACAAGTAATAAATTATTATGAAAATTTAATTGGTCTCCAAGCAAACGAATATATTCCATTTATTATATCTGAGTTCTAGTTTTCTATCTGCAAAGTAAGAAGCTGTAAACCTTTCCATCTGAACGTATTACGCTACCCTGAGTGGCACGGAATTAAAATTTTAGGATTTTTGAAACACATATGTTAAGTACATTACTGGAAATTTTGGGGAGATCATCCTGCATCCAAGAACTGCAAGGCAATGACACAAGTCTCAGTGATACATTACAATCACAATTCAAGAAGATACTGGGCTGTAAGACTAGGAAATCTAAAACCACTCACCTCTTCCTACTGATGCCTTAAACCCCTAAGGTTTTTTCATTTTTCCAATTTTATAAGCCTTACAAGTTTTATAGGTAATAGAAGTAGATCTTAGAAATAAACCCCTTTCTCCCTCCTCCCCGTAGTATCCCTTATACATTCCTCAATCCTTTCACCCCATTCCATACTCCCTATATCACCCTATCCCCATATCTAGTAGAAAATGTTTAGTCTTTTAGTCAAGGCAGGCCTGTCTTGTTTGGAGAACGCTTGTATCTTGGCCTAAACCGCAAGACAGAGTCAAAGAACTGGGTCACTCTGCTCTCTGTACCCCGAAGAAGATGAAGATGATGAAGAGGGGGTCCCAAAAAGCACCCCAGACCCAATTTCGAGAGGCGGGCCAGGGGGTGGACCAGGCCAAAAGTTATAGGGTGGACACACTTAGGATTGGCCAAATATTACTATAAATGTAACATCTCGGGCACAGCCCGGCGCGCGCGCGTCGTAACATCTATTGCCTTGGCATAATTAAACCCTTTCTTATCTCACCCCAGCTAAACGGCTCCTGAATTTTTGTAACACCAGCTGAGCAGGCATCACTACAGATTCAATGAAATGCATTTAGCCTTTTAATTTAAACAAATAAGTAAATATAAAATATATAAAAACATTAATAAGTACAGATAGCATCTTTTTGAAAGGGCAATTTATAATAAAAACATCCTACCTATTGTTGCAACTCTTCTTCCTTTCTCCTGAGCCAACTTACGAATTTGTTTTTTCAGTTCAATTCTTTCCTCTTCTAGTCTTTCAATCTGCATATTATTATTCACAGATTAGTATCCCACTTTGCTCAAATGCATTTTTATTACGTAGCTCTTATGCAAAAAAAAGATTTATCACTTACCTCTTGCAAAAGAATTTGGTTTTCAGCTCTATATTGCTGCTGCTTCAGCGCTTTGCTGTTTCTGAATTCACTTAAATCAATTATTGTCTTTGGCTCAAGACCTAAAACACAGTACATGATGTACAGTTATTCATTATGGAGGAACATTAATGTTAGTTAATGCAGTTAATTTAAATAAGAACATAATTAGACAAGTAGAATTAAAAAAAGAATTTGTTGATAGTTGAACATATTTCAACTATCTATAAAAATATGGAACTATCTAGAAGATATATGCACATATACTCCATGTAATAACAACAGAAGAAAGCTTAATTTTACTTCAGTTACTCAGAACCCAAAATGCAATAAAATGTCACCTAAAATTAACTTTATTTACATTTAAATTATACTATTTAAAAATAAGTCTGTCTGAAGTTTTCTCTGTGTTTTTCCATCTAGCATTACAACCTCAGTATGTTATGGTTTCCAAACACCATACAATGAAGTTTATTAAGCAGTGTGTGGTCAAAGAGGAATCAAATCCAAAAAACAGTAGAGAACCTACTATCTTCAGTCAAAGAAACCTGTAAGCCACATTTATTCATGCAGTTTGTCCTAATTAAAACTAATTGCAAATACTAGCAGAATATACCGAATTATTTCCAGTGACTTGGTATAGTAAAATCCATTATAAAATCTTGTTTCAATTCTTACACAACAAATAATTGAAAATGTATTGGATGCAGCATACCTAAGCGCTCTCTGAGTTCTTCATTTTCATCAAGAAAGTCATTTATTTTAAGTTCGAGTTTATTGACTTCCTTAATTAACGATTCAATCTCATGTTCTCGTATTTTGACTTGCTTTTTTAAATCTTTGATTTCAGCAACAGCTTCTTCCAAACCATATATTCCCTGTAAAAACCCCAAATGGGAAGTAAAAACAAAACAACCAACAGAAGACTTGTAAAATAAATCATGAAACTAACTTTCTTCATTACACAGACAAGAAAAAATATTTTTCAACCTGTATCACTCTTCTGCACTATGCTTATTGAAAAAAGTTACTGAATAAAAAGCAGATCCTACAAATCTGTCTTTGACTACAGAGGAGTCTGCACATTTTAAGTGAGCCCTCTTACTACATGATTCTTTGAAGAATCATATCTTGAGTGTTCAATTGCTGTTCAATGGACAAAAAGGGAAGGGAAGGTTTGGGAAGGGAAGGACAAAATGATCTCCCAAAAATATGATTAAATACCCTGTCCACTCTGAGTTTACCAGTTCATAGTCTCTCATTCGTTTCAAAGTCTCAACAAGCTCTTTGTCCTTTTCTCTAGCATCTGCTTCTGCTAATTCTGCTGATTTCTCAGCCTCCATAGTTCTCTCTTCCAGTCTTTTTAACTTTTCTTCCATATCTTCACTATGATTCTGCTGAGCAAGAGATGAGTGACCTGGAAAGAAAATTTTTGGTATGTTTACAATTCAACTAGGAATTCTTTCTATCTGCCATTAAGCAAGACAGAAACACTTTAGAAAACATTAAAAAGGACATCTTCATTTTCTGCTCTTTTTAATTAGAGAATTACAAGAGACTACATATGAGAGTTTGGTTTTGTTTCCCCTCATTAGTTCTTCAAACAATATTTATCATAAGTAAGTGCATGTAAGGGACATCAGAATTTATCCTGAATTGCATGCTATTACTTATTTTCAATTCCTGATGGAGCTGAGATCTTGTATGTTATGCTCTAACTTTTACAGACCAGGTATAGTTTTATTACCCATAAAACCCACTGAGGTAGTGTGGATAACTTCTTCATGAAAGTTTAATAACAGAAAACTAAGAAAAAAAATTAAAGACTAAAATTACTCAAATACTGCAATTATTTTTTTTCTGTATTTCTTGAGAATAAAGAATGCACAATAAATTTGTGGTTTCTTATTTTCCTTTCCATAGACACTAATATAAAATAGTCATGTTACCTTTATCTTTTTGGAGATCATTTTTTAATTTCTCAATAACGAATGCATTTTTTTCCATTTCTTTGGTATACTGTTCAACTTGCTCAGTAAGCAATCTTATCTGAGCATCTCGCTCTTGCACACCCTACACATGAAAAAACCAGAAACTCCATTAAAGGATCCACCAGAAACTCCATTAAAGGATCCTTCTTTACTGAGAAGCAAACTACCAATACAGAACACCACACAGTAAATGAAGAAATTACATATAGCTAATACAAAGCAATTTTTAGAACATCAAATATACTATACTTACAACAGAGAGTTCAGATATTATCTAGAAGTTTGGTATATAAATGCAAAGTAGGAAAAATAAAAGAAAAAGTAAAAATAAAGCAATCAAACACACAGAAAAAGAGGCACTTTAGTATAACAATTTTAAATGGAAACAGTACTTTCAGATTTTATCAATGTTAGATGAAAAGTTTCAGATGATACATGTTCCTTCCTGCTTCCTTGCAAACATCTGTCTTTTGGAACTGAGAGATACAAGTTCAAGCTTATGAGGACTAACGATCAACCATACATGACACCTGAATTGAAGACTGCCTGTCAGCAAGTAATCTAACTTTTAAACATTCATCACACATTGTTTCGCATGCATATACATTCATAAGTACATACAGACTGTGAAAGTGACTTCTATTCATATTACACTATTTCTGTGCTTGTACGTGAACTTTAGAAACAACATAGAAAGCTTAATGTTATTTTTTTCTGTCATGAATAAAAAAAGTGAAGAAAGATAAAAAAGAGACTTTAAAAAAGTTACAGGCAGTAATAATAATGAAAATGTAAAAATCTCAAGATTGTTGTCCTTTTTTTATACTAATGTTCTGAAAAAGAAAATCTAAAGCTTTCTTAGAGGACAAATAACCACATTTCAAATCTAAAGGTACAGAGTTTAGCAAAGTTGTAAGGAGCTAAACACAGTCTTTTAGAGTATACACATTGAATGATAGCAAGCTCAGTCCATTTGAGTAAAAACACAGAGCAGTGCCTTGATTTAATTTTTAAGTGTCTGCTTATAAAACATGCTTATTTCCACAAAACAGTTCATAACGTCATGCTAATGATGGTCACCCAAAAAAGCAACCTCTATAACCATCTAGTCAGCTAAAACCGAACTCTACAACTGCTTATCCAGGTTACTTTCAGCTGCCTTCCTCTTCTGATCATCTAAGGCTGATTTGTAATTTACGTTTCTTTCTCTTGAGAAGCTATCTTTGGAAGACTGAATAAATATACTCATATTCAGCTAGTTCTATCATAGACTGAACCACAGATTCAATAGTATGCATCAGATCATGGTATCACACAATACTCTGAGTTGGAAGGGACCCACAAGGATCATCGAGTCCAACTCTTAAGTAAATGGCCCATACACATCAAACCCACAACCTTGGTGTTATTAGCACCATGTTCTAATCAACTGAGCTAATCTCAGGATGTGAGACAAATGAACACAGAAAATTAAGCAATAGGTAAGACTCTTCCTTAACTAGCAAATTTAGGACAGAAACTAAGCTGTATTTTAGAAACATTACATCACAGTTAAAAAAGATAAATATGAAAGTAAGAGAAGCAACTACCAAGAGTTCAGTTTATATATACATACATACAGAGAACTTTCCTTTGTACATTGCCTATTAAGCTAACTCTGCAGTGGAATGAATTGACCTGTCTCATAATTCTCAAACACAAATAATACATATTTTGGTATTTGCAAATTATGAAAGACTAAATATATGTTTGGTATTTGCACGTTCAGTGAATGGTGATTTCTATGTGTGCAATTTCTCACATGGACTGTACCTGCTGAAGGGCCAGTACGCTGTTTCTGTCAACGTCAAGTTGAACCATTTTCATTTTCTCTTCTAAGTTAAACAACATTTGCTGATACTCTAGGATTTCATCATCTTTTGAAGCTAAGATTTTCTGAAAAGAAGATAAAATACCATCAGAACACTTGAATTAATTCCTAAAAATCATAGAGAAAAGTATTAAAAAATACCTTCCATTCTTCAACTTTTTCATTTACAGCTGCCATGAGTGGATCGTCTTCCTCATTCTTTGCTTTCAGCTGGTCTGAAAGGTCCTGAACCTAGACGTGACATTTGGGTGAACATTGTATCACAGAAACGTTTGGGCTTAACCACTGTATGTGTACAAATGCACTACATCGAGCACATAAAATTTAACAGATTAGCATTACAGCAGCAAGGGAATGACTCTTAAGAACAGTGTATGACTAACATTTTGTACAAAAAAATTTTTGTGATCTTTTGTGTTTTAAAATCTGCATCAGATTCAAGGATCACACTACTTTTAAAGAGCATTATTTCAGAGGAGTGGGTGTTTTTAACTGGATGGATTGACTGTACTTTTAAGCTAAGCTAAAATATGAAAATACAGTATAAACCTAAAACAAATACATTAAATAATGAGTCAGCTCTTACTTGAAATTTGTACTGATCTTTCTCTTTTCGTAACTGATCCATAATAATATCAGATTGTTGCACAATTAGTTTCATTTTGTTATATTCATCAGTCATCTTCTCCATTTCTTGCACTGATTCCTCAAGATTTTTCCTCATTTCTTGGTTTTGAATGTCTAATTTCTCGTTAGCTTCAGTCAAATTCTGAAAAATTAAAGAAAAAACTGCTTTTAGAAAGTGCCCATCTTAATACCTGAATGAGAACTTGAAAGTCTTACATGAAATTAGCACAGAAGAGAGTATTTCACCTCTAGGTCATCAATTTCAACAAATTCTAACAGCATATAAAAGACACATCTGCCCTTGTCAGTGACTGCATTACCTCTGCCAGATTCATAGGTGCAGAGTATATACATGACAGAACCCAACTACTTTATGAATTCCCTTACTCCACGTGACTTGATCTGTAAATTGACAGAGCGTCATGAAAAACACTACTGTCAGTAGAAGTCTAATAGATACTCAATAGCATGCATAGATTTTTACCTGAATTTCATCCAAATACTGGACAAGCTCAGAGCTTCTTTTGGACAACTGTGATCTGTAATCAGAGTCCTCTCCTCTTCGTAATGGAATTGTTTCTTTTTGAGAATCTATTTGCCTCTGATAGTCAACTACATCCTGACGTAATTGTTCAGTCTGCGTAAAAAGTAATCCAAACTTAACATTATTTCTAAGAGTTGAAGCCGAAGTCACTGCAAGCTAACACAAAGAGCTAAGACATTCAAAACCCATTCAAATTCCTACAGTCTGCTTTTAAAAAAAACTTAGAAGCCTCACCTTTTTCTTTATGCGCTTTTTCTTCATATTAAAAAGGAGAAAACAAGACCAAGAGAACAAAGCATGAAAAATATTAGAAACTAGCTTTGCTTTAGGAAGACTAAATATTAATTGACACAGAGACAAAATAAAATGGCTTTCTATATACTTGTGCATGCATGTGCACACATACACAAACATATACAAGGGGGTATTTTCACAAATGATTACCAAGGTTTTACTCCAGGACAATAATTAGACAAATGTACTTAGCAACAGTATTTAAGAAAAATACTAAAAATTCAAAACATGAAATCCAGACCAAATTAATGCACAGTAGGACTATGCAAATTCGAATGTAGACGCCTCCTAACCTCAATTAACTAAGTTTCATTGGAGCACACATAGTACACATTTACCAAATTTAGTTAAATTTCTCTTTGTACCAGTAACCAGGAAATGTCCTAAAACAGAATTAAACATCATGCCACACCAAAAATTATAAATATAGAAAGATAGTAATAGATCTATAAATAAAGTTAAAAATACTGTAAATTGGCAAAAATTGTTTGCTAACCTCTCTCCTGAATCTGATGTTTTCATTTTCGGTATCTTCCATTCGAAGAGCAAGCTACAAGAAGATGGTAAACCTTTACATGTAACATTAAACAATACAAAGAACTCCAGAAACAAAAAAGAAAATGAATGCACAACAGTCCTATTTCATCGATGTTTTCTTCTTAATTACAGAAGCTCTTTTCAGAACATCAATTTTACAAAATATTTGACAGAACAGGTTTTAGAGATGTTAAGCTGGAGTCCTTCTTACCTGTTCATTCACTTTCTTCTCTTTTTCCAGTTCTTCTTCTAGATCTGCTAACTGTCTCTCTTTTTGTTCTAATTGTTTTTGCAGTTGGCGCATCTCATCACGCAAAAAACGAGTATCGCGACCACCAGCAGATCTTTTTGCCTTCTTATGAGCATTAAAGTAACATTATAAATACAGTACAGATATTCAAAACAGAAAAAAAAATTAAAAAACAAAGCAGAGGGTAAGACTACAATAAATGGGATTTATTCAAGTATATAAAATACAAGTAATTACTCACACAAGACCAGTGAATATTCAAAAACCCATTAATAGAATTTGCTAAAGTGTATGTCTATTTCACCTCTTTACAAGATTAAAATACTAGTCTAAAAAAACTCATTTAAAAACCTCACCAAAGAGCACTCTATAAACTAACAAAATTTTAAAACATACCTCTAATTCATTTTGAAGTTTCATCATCTTTGTTTTAAAATTATTTTCTGTTAAAATAGAACAGATATAGTGAATTACCCAATAAGGCAGAAAGCACATAAAACAACAATGGTTAACCTCAAACTTTAAAAAATTGGCTTCATTGAAGAAATTGACTTCAGAGCAGTTGGTATTTTGTCCAGTTCCATAAACTTAAAGAAAAAGCCACTGAAAAAACCGCACAAAACCCCAAAACAACCAAAAAACCAAACCAAAACAAAAAAAACCCACAGAAAAACAACAAATGTAAAAAATACATTTAACAAATCATTTAGGAATAGCATATTAAAGCTTGTTTACCGCATTTGGCTTGCTCTTCCCCAGCTTTTTCAACTTCTTCTAGTGCCAGTTCCACCTCTTGAGTTTTCATCTGAGAAAAGTACAGTAAGCAAAGAAAAAATATTTACTATTAACATAAATTAAGATTGTTCTGTACATCTTGTGTTTAAAATTATGACAATATTTACAAAAGAACATAGACTTTCTTTAAACAATCAAATTACTCCCATTTTTCCTTATGTGGACAATTAAGAGTTCAGAGTATCTTCTTCAGTAACTTATTCTATAGGGACACCCAAACGTTCAAAACACTTATACTGCTGAGAATTAAAAGCAGTAAAACAGCCTCCCTAAAACCAATGTGCTACCCTATGCTGCTGTTATTTCTTCCTTTTGGTACATTTATGAATAAATACAAGAATGTATGACAGATTTATAGGATCAGTCTTAGAATGGTGGTGATTCTTCATGCATGGTGATAATTTTATTTGCTCTAAAACTTCAATGTCCCACAAAAAGTTCTATTAAATTAAAATCATTACCAATAACTTACAATATCTAACCAATTTTTGAGAAATCTGTTTGCATTTTCCATCTATATAACTATGTTAGTCCAATTCACTTCACTTCCCACTACTAAATGCCTACAGCTACATGCAGGTACTCTGGTGCTAGCGCACATTTAGCATATAAATTATCTTAGAGTAACCAGTGTTCTCAGAAAAAAAAAGAATAACGATGTTTTCATTTAAACAAAAAAATAAACAAATGCATCTGCAGAACTGTAGTAATTTAGGATTAACACAAACCTTCAATAGAGACTGAGTAATTTTAAAAAGATGTATCAGTTTTTCTGGAGTTTCAGTTTTTAAGTCTTTCCCATCAACCTAAGGAAAGAGACAACAGTGTTTTTATACTAATATCTATGAAATCCACAAAATAAGTCTTTCAGGTACATGAAGGACCAGAGACAATTTAGGGAAGAACATATAACAAAACCCTTATGTTCTCTTCTTCTCTTGAGTACCTTGGACATGGTCTCCAGCAATCTGTCTGCTAGTTCCTCTTGACGAGGTAGACTATCTGGATCAACTTTCATAAGCTTCTTCCAATCTAAAATAGGTGCCATCCTGAATTTATGTTTTTTTTCCTGAAACAAAAATAAAAATAAGTTATCAAGTATTATCGGTGCCAATCAATTTTAAGTCAAATGATTAAATGGAGGTTGGCCACTGAACCACACAAGATGATTCTAATAATTGTATCTATTTGTAACACTGATTAACACTCTGTTCACATTTTGATCTACTGCAAACTAGGAGGTTATAGTAAAACCTTTTTTTCTTTAAGTTAAAAATTACACCATGCATACTCAATGAATTTTTGACACTAACAGTAAAGATCAGGACATCTGTGAAACCCATATTTTAACCTTAATATCGTTGTTTTCTTCCCCATCTCGCAATGCAGTATTTTTATGCTAATGAACAAACACAACTGGATGCCCCTTGAACCAGCCCTTGTAGGATAAACATCTCCTTACAGTCACAGAAATCGCTATTTCTAATATTTAAAACACAACCAACACCTTCTTTAGCTTGATACTGTCATTTCTTGACACTAATTTATAAGATATTAAACTCTTTCAATTAAATATTGGAGGGATTATTAGAATACTTGAATTGACAAAGGACATGAATCTACCTGGAAACCGACATAAATCTGATCAGAAAGTTGTGGAAAGTTTTGTTCTACTGCTTACCTACTGCTAGTTGTGGGTCACGATGACTTCCCACATGCCTAAAAGACAATACAGTATCTGAAAAAGGCAAAAGAATTGAATATCTTGGATTATTCTATCCTCTGGAGCTATCTCTAGCCTTTATGATCAATATTTCAAACAGTAAATTCTGTCAAATTTTAAACAGAGCATTTTTAATCTACTTATTCCCCTAAATTATTAACATGGTATAAATGCTCAAGAAATAATTTTCAATTATGAAAGAAATAAAACTAGAATAATAAATTATTCAAAAAACTAATGTCAGAGCATTCTATTTTATAGGAAAAAATTAGGCTCAATCAGTAACTTTAACAATGCTCTACACTGAGCATGATATTTTGAGATCTCTTCTGTCATGCATCCTGTTCATTGTTCAGCAGTTGAAAGACTCAACAACTGAAAACTTCTCCTTTAATAAAAGGGAAATTTTTATTACTGGTACTACTTTGCCAAAAAATATGCCTAAGCATTCTGAAAAGAAGAGCTGTAGGACCTTGAAATCCAGACATATGCTTAAGGGATGATAAAAATCAACCTTTCCTCATCTTTTCTCAATATGTGAACTAGTAAGAGCTCTCTAATATTAACTATATTTCTTCAATGTTTGCTAAATATAAAACATACATTATATATAATCCATGACTTCATAAGGAAGACATCATATATAGATTTTTGCTTTTCTGCATTGTTGTAGGTGGCAAAAGATAATAGCAGAAGAATACTGATCTTGGCACTTCTTCAGTTAATTGAATAGTACTTGATTTCAATAACACACTTGTTTAAGGATCGGAGTTTTTAAACACAGTCATTTTTTCTTAAACCATGTATGAAATGCCCAACGATCAAAACTATTCTGAAAGCAAATATACAACTTTACTACTGTCAATCCTTTCCTACCTTCCATCTTCCAAATATCTTTTTCTCTTAACTTACAAAATAATATCTGAAGAAAATGTCAGAAAATTTTACCCAAAAGGAGACATATCTGTACATAAACAAAATAATCCAACTTGTTGGGAGACCACAGTAAGGTATGGGGGGCACAACCTATGCATACAGTATGTTCTACAGTATGTACATACTTAAGGACAACAAGAGAGAATGTATTTAATTGAAGAGTTTCCCATCATAAAATTTAGCTCATCCCTTGCCTTCAATTAAACCTGTGGCTTTAGTGGACAGATGATCTGTGTGATGAGACACTGAGATCATGGGTCAACAAAACGAGTGAAATAGATATTAATCACAAGCCTTTCTTGACTTACTCAAGGAATCAAACATACATAAAACAGGTAGATGTTGCAAAGTGCAGCACGGGCAGATAGAAAAGGTCTGGTGAGTATGTTCAAGTATGATCAGGCCAACAATTCCCATGCTGCCTAAAGGAAACCACGTAAAGAGGCAGCTAAGCTGACATGATGATACCTTATCAACACAGTGAAATCAAGCACCAGTAGGCACAGCTGTTCTTTTTCTGCAAAGGTGTGTATAATGTCCAGCACAAAGTCATGTACACTTGAGCAAGACTGAATACCAAGAAGCATCACAGTCGTGAGGCTAACTCTGTATTTATTTACTATGGGCAACTCAGATTAAGCTACTTCTGGACTTTCAAATTGCACTACCTGGCCTAGCTCTGTGAAGCACGAGATCTTAATTGCAAAACCGCAACCACAAGAGGATCTTTTGCAGGGTTCCAGTTTTCTCCCAACTGGTATATATCCCAGCCCCAGCAATGATACACTGACAGCCCGCGATCCCTCCAAGATGCTGCTGAGAGACACTTTTGCCTCCGTTTCATCCAACTCTGATGAATTAACAAGTTGCCTTATTTTCGGCCGCCTTCACCACGAGACACAGTTGAGGCATCAGCCGAGCGGAGTCCCAGCGGGATGCGCCTTTCCCGGGCTCCGCACTGGGACGCCGCCCAGGCCCCGCGGCCGCCCCCGCCTTCCCCGGCTCGGCTGCCCGCGGCGCTGCCGGGGCAGCGCGGGCCGCCCCCGCCGCCGGCAGGTCTGGCTCTCCTTCCCCGGAGCACTGCCCGCCCCTCGGCCTCACCGCTCCTGGGAGATGGCGGTGGCCGCTGCCAGGCGACGCAGTCAGACTCTCCCGCCAGCTCGGCTCCCGTACACCCGGGTACTCATAGGCGCAGAGAAAGTCGGCACTCTCGCAGCACCCACAGACAGGCGCCGCGGTGCCAGGTGGGCGCTCCCCGTCTCAAGGGGCGGGCAGGCAGGGCGCGATCCCGCCCAGGCGCGCCGCGCCGCTCCGCCGGGGCAACGATGCGGAGCACCACCCGCGCCGCCGGGCGGCTCCCCGGGACTACAGCTCCCGGCAGGCCTCGGAGCCTCCCGCCCGCCTCCTTCCCAACAGCCTCCGCGGGCCGGAGGGCGGGGGTGGTGCGCGTGCGGCGGGGATTCCGGCGTCGGGAGCGGCCGCGGTGCGTCCCTGCGGACTCAGGAACGGCCTCAGGTGCGGCCGGCAGCGGGCGGGCTGGGGGGGTGGGCCCGGAGCAGCTGCTGCCCGCGGTCGTTTCGGTCCTCTCCCCGCTGGCCGTGCCTGCCGGGCCGCAGCGGTGCGCCCTCCGGGCCTGCGGGGCTGCGGTGCGGCTTCGGCCCCTTGAGCAGAGCACGGGCCCGCCCCGGCTCGGCCCTTCCACCGCACCACCCGGCCTGGCGTTGTGTGCCTTGCCCCAGGGCTGCGGGCGGCATGCTCGTTCCTGCTCGGCCGCTGGAGGGCTGCGGGACTGCGCGGGTGCCTTGTGTGTAAGTGTGGAATAGCGGGGACCCAGGAGGTGTTTGTTCTGCGGAGTGGAATAGTACACCGCACAGGTAACATCTATAAACTACTCGAATCTATTGGGTACTGGTGACCAGCAAGACAGTCCGAGCTTTGGTAGTGGTCTGATAGCCCCAAAAGTTAGGGATCTTGTGTTTTAGGTAAATGGGTGTGAAGGCATCTTTTCGAATAAAAAAGGAAAGCCAGCAACCATTCGAGGCGTGTTTATCTCTTTGTATTTGTTCATTCAACAGCCGTGGAGAGCTGAAGGGGATTTGTTGGTTTGTTTTGTTTATTTTTTTTCTTAATGGAAAGGGGAAGGTGATCATGTTTGTGCTTTTGCCCTTTTGCTGGGTTATTCATTGCTTTAATTTTCTTTGCTATTTCTTCATTAGTGTTGATATTTAATGAAGGCTGACAAGATGCAAGATGCTTGGTGGTCCTTATAGTTATGCAACTTGTTCCAGTCACAGCATAGCTCTTAAATCTTAGATTAAAAGTGAAGACTTTTATACCATATCTAGAGTTGATTAATTATAGTTCCATATTGGCTACAAAAAGCAAACTGTGTAGTTAGGGAATGGAAAGAGACTAGATTATATTTCATGAATGTGTAATGTTACTAAAATAAAATTCAGTTTGGTTAAGTGTAGAACAATGATTTCCACAGTGACAACTGTGGAACAAGTGACACATTGAGAATAATGGTGACTTGCTACAAAATAAGCTTTCAGGAAATAGATCCTCCTGTGATAGAGAAAATAATTTGTTGATGTTAAGATACTTCGCTATAGGAACTTCTTTTTTATCCTCTTCATCAGGTTAACAAACTGTTAAAGCCCGTATAGCTATTTAGTGTGCTTTATTTAATGTGCTTCAGCATTTTTTAGTGTTCTATTACACAATCAACAGAAAACACACCATTACATATACTGGTAGTGAAACCACATCTAGGTTCTAATTGCATCTAGTAAGAAGATTGGTGCAGGAATTGGATTTGAGGCGGGCCTGGAAACTCCAAAAGTGAAAAAAAGAGTAAAAAGAATGGAAGTATTAACCCCACAAAAAATAAGAAAACACTTAAAATACAGCATGGCTTAAACCAAGTGAATTAGTTTTTCTTTTGTTCTGCATCACATGTAATCACCTGATGAACTTTGCATAAGTGAATTTTCTTTTAGTGGGAATATATGCTTGTAGTTTGGGAGCAAAAGTTATTTTATGTCCATAGCTTACAGTATGACCTACTCTGATTAAACTGCAGCTTTGATAACAGTATGCTATGGCAAAGACCTAGTACAAAAACTTCGATATGAAAGATCTAATGGAATGCTATTTAAAATACCACAAGAAATTATATACAGACCCAGCATACTAAATAAGGCCACGCTTAGCAGAGTCTAAAAGCTGTGTTTCCAGCTTATACCTCCCATGTAGCTTTTGATTGTTTATTCTTTGGAGTTAACAAACATGCAGTTTCTGCTGTTGCATTTCTAGAACACTGAGAGTGGTGATCAGTGTTATTTCAGGGACGCTATTTTTGCATCAGTTGCCTATGAGGAGGCAAAATATTTTTAGCTACTCTAAATAGAACAGGTGTTATTTTGTTACTGTTTGAATGTGGGGAAAAAACCTCAATCCTAGAAAATCTGAAGATATAACTTTGAAATGTAAGATTCTGTTAATGATTTAAGTGATAAAATACCTTAAAATACAAACTAGACCTGTGTGGTTTGTATTTCAGCTGATTTGTACCAGTTACATTGAACAAATTTAAGCTAAACCAGCAGCTAAATCAGTATCTTCATCTCACTGACTTTAAAGTTGCGTTATGTTTTGATCCTTGTTGTACCAGAGTAACCTAAAATGTTCTGAGCGTTAGTTCAGCTGTTTGATTGCCAGCAAGCTCTCCAGTCTTCCCCTTGGCAAATCTTTTGTCTGGCTTGTAACATGTTCTGACTTTGTATCAGAGCTGCCAGTCCTCTCCTGATTGATTCTTCAGAACCATATGAAGAGAAGGCTGGATGGCATTGTCTCCTGGGTAGTGAAGATTACTTTGTATTAGTCCCACCCCTCTTGATCTGGTAGTATTTGCAGAGGAAGGCTTTCACAATAAAGCTTTTCTTGCTATACTTATTCTCTTCTAGGATCTCAACAAGATGAAAGGGGAATCCAGGCATGCTTTGTGTTACTTTTCCTCCCATCTTCCCAAATACTGCTTCCCTTCTAGATCAGATTCAAACCCAATCATTTAAATCTCAACTCTGCGTGTAAGTTGTTTCGTACTTGAGTTGTATGTTAGAGTGACATTTTTAAGAGAAGATAAATTTAATGACTGTGTTGGAAAGGGACAACAGAAATAAAGTTATGATTTCTGTCATTAAACATTTGTATCAAATCAGCAGGAAGAATGTTCAATTTAGCCCAAAATAAAAATACACAGAAGTTAGCAGGTAGGCAAGACAAATTAGGATATTAGCAGAGCCTTAGAAGCTGAATTAAAATGCTAATTTTAGGTGACTGCATTACTGGTTTATATATATATCTCTGCTGATATTCATCAGTTCAAGCCACCATCTCTTAGATGAACTTGTTGCTCAACTGTTTAAAAATAAAAAATATTAAATTTGGGAGTGGCTCTTTGTTTTCTTTCACCTTTGATGGTTTTCTGTTTGAACTGTAAATATGTTTTAAACAGTTCAGGACCTTCAGTGGCTACCAAAGTTTATGTCTCTGTAGTGAATAAGTTTCCAGAAATGCCTATTTTGTTAGCAAACAGTTATAACAGATGTTGTTATTAATGACCTTCAGGGTGTGAAAAGTGCCATTACTCCCTAGAAGAATAAATTTAAATGTATGTTTTAAGTTTCTAAAGTTAGATAGTAAGATGTGCCTTACTATCTAACTTACTTACACAAATATATTTGCTTCTGTGAGGGTCTGTTAATGTAATGTGGCAGATAGCATGGTTATTAGCTGATAGCTAATTATGGAGTGATAAATAGCTTTTGCACGTTTAGGGATTGCAGCTCTATTCCTGCCAAAATACACACTTCCTATTTTTTTCTAAATTGATATGGGCAGAAAATGTCTTCTGCACTCCCAAATTTCCCAACTGAGGATAATTTTAGAACATTATTATGCCTTTTTTATTTGTGTTGGAGTTTTTCTGTGCAGACTACTGTATTTTGCAGCATGTGGTGCTGAACTGTCTGTAGTGTCATGGATTTAGAAGTAGAGAAATATTTTGTTTTCCTACCTTTCTGAAAGTGCTTTGGCTTTTGGTTGTTGTTGGTTGGTTGCTTTTTTTGTTGGTGTATTTTTTCAGTTTTGCAGGGTTTTGTTATGTCTTGTTTATAATTCTTGGAGGAGAAGACTGGATGAACTGTTAGAGGGATCTCAAGAAGTTGGAAGAGGAAAACTATATGCCTTACGAGCCAAACTGCCTTCAGAGTTCCGGTTCTCTTTGGTCCTTTCCAGTTAATCTCTCTGTACAAACTTGGAAACAGTGCAGTGCAAAATGCAGATTTCTGTGCCAAACAGCTTAAGAAATTTAGACCAACGATCAGGTGTTTTGCACAGCTTGGATATTTTTGACACAGTTGGCTCTCATGACTGTGCAGTTTCTGCCTCTCAAGGCTTATCTTGCTGTTTAATGTTTTCTGCTGTGTATTCCTCATGGCATGGTCAGATATTGTTGTAAATTAGAACATCCAACAGAGGTCTTTGTAATAAAGTATGTGTCTGTCCTGATTTCATCCGGTCAAACGGTGGCTCTGTGGCTGTGTACTAGACCATGAACTGGCTGTCATACAGCCTAAAGGGTGGTTAAGGTATCTGATGGGCAGCCTTAGAAACTGTGAAAGTAGCAGGTAGGTAAGATGAAAAAATGACTTGAGGGATTGTCAGTCTGTTTACATGTGTAGGACCTTCAGTGGTTATCAAACAGTGATGCAGTTCTCCCTCACAGCAAGTCTGTGTTAAGAAAGTTGTTAGGCGGTGTTTTACAGGTGTTTATCAACACATCCATCACTGGGAGCCGTGAAATACTGGCACTTGCAAGACGATACTTGGGTTGATCAACATGTCTATTGGGTAAGAAGGGGAATGTATCTATTCACTTGAGGAGCCCAGTCATACCAAGGCTTCAGCAGCCTCTTGCACATCTGTGATTTATGAGGTTCTCAGTCTTGTGTGCTCCTTACATGGTTTCTTAGTTTCCAGCATCACAGTGATAACAGATTAGTTGGCATGAGAAGAGTTTTGGTAGCAAGTGCTGTTTTCTACTTGAGATTAATGGGAGGCATACTTTAACCTGGCTTACCAAGTACAGATGAGCTTTTACAAGCCTCCCTCTACTTTAGTTTTGTATTCTCAACACGTTAATGATGATTGCAGGTTTGAAGCTTGGAGTGTGATGGTGGACCCAGCAGATAGGAAGTAGTAGTTCTACTACAAAACGTAGTTGAAGGAGCTAATAAGATTAGTTAAGCTTTTCCTTTTGATAGGAAACAATACTTGGGAATTGGTCTTAGTTTTTTGCTAGTTGGGTAGCAGTAGCTGTTTCTGAAATAGTATTGCTAAAGGATTACCACAATTTCTCTTGGATACGCAAGCAGTAACTGCAAGGGCTTGATGCTTCAACCAATACAGTAAATTCATGTTGTTAATACCTCAGGTCACCAAAACCCTACTTGTTTTACAATGCTGTTTCTTAAAGGGTGATTTTAAATAAACCTTACAGTTGGTTCTGTGTGGCAGTGTTATCTTTTCACAATATTTTAAAAAATAAAGGCTTGTATGTTGGAAAATCATTACGTATTGATTTTAGGTGCTTTTCAGATGTCGGTGCTTTTCAGTAGAGTTAGTGCCCTTCAAGAAGTAGAAAGTGAGTGCACTATTCAGAAGCTGTTGCAAAAATTCTAGCAGAGAGAGAAACATCAGTTTCTTATCCACGTCCTTTGAGGGGGGGGAACTAAAATACTTTGAGTTGAAGTTCAAAAGTGAGCTGTCTTTTCATGTATTCCTGCAGTATGATTTATTTTCTTTTTTTTTTTTAATAAGGTGTCTCTGGTTGCCAAGAAGAGTGTAAATATGTTCAGGTGTAATATTGGCTTAGTGTAATATTGGCTTAGTGTTTTAAAGTACTCTGATTGAGCCCATGGTAGGGTCATTGGAATTAGATGATCTTTAAGATCCCTTCCAACCCAAACCATTGGATGATTCTATGAAACAGATGTAGCAACATCCTTTAACATTGTTTTGGGTCTTTTTACTACAAAAGTAAAAAAAGCCCTTCACTGCCATTATGTGAGTAATAGGGAATGGTTTGGTTTCATTCCTCTTAAATGATCTTTGTCCTGGTTTTTAGTTTAACTGCACCAGCATCTTGTTTCACATGTATTCCTTCCTGTACCACTACTCCTTTGCCCCCAGTTGTGGTAGGTGATTGACATGCTCTCAGGTCCAGGCTGCAAACCACAACCAAGGTCACCTGTCTAGATGGGATCTCTGTGACCTGTTCTTAGAGTTTAAGAAGGGTTTGGACAATGCTCTCAGGCACATGGTGTGATTCTTGGGGTTGTTCTGTGCAGGGCCAGGAATTGGACTCAATGATCCTTGTGGGTCCCTTCCAACCCCAGATATTGTGTGATAAATCTGCACAATTGAAAAAAAAATCAGCAAACTAAAGGAAAAAAAATATCACCAGGATATCAGGGTTTAGGATGGTAAAACAGACTACAGCTTCTGAACAGCTCATCAGCTGACAAACATAAGGCTGGGGTTTTTACGTATTTATGGCTCTGCATTATCTGGCTAATGTTAGCTGCTCTGTGTCCCTCTGTAGTTTGGGGGAAAATATTTTTTGTTCAGTCATCTCTTCTTTTTCTCAAAATGAAGTAATTGTTTAACTCTCTGTAGCTTTTAAATATCTTTGGTCCCAACAGTTGGCATTGATCCATGCTGTGTCATGCAGTGGTCAAAAAGAATGCCTTTGACCTGTAGTTACCTTCTTATTCTTCCAAGGCAGAACAGTATTTTAAAACAACGCAATACACAGTAATTTCACCTTTTGATCAGTTCACCCACATAGTATTTTGTAAATAATCATAATATTGCTGATTAATAACTTCTAGGGTTCAGGAAGTTTATGCAAGATGAGAGAAAATAATGTAAGCTAAAGTTCATTTGTAGTGTCTTTTTTGCATCTATTTTTTTTCAGACAGGACTCTCATGAACAGTCAGTGACACCAGAGCAACTGGCAGAGTGGAGGGAAAAAATGACCTTTTCATGAACTTCTATGAAGAATGCAAATGAGCAAAGTGTGAGCTTCAATGGTAAGTTTAACTTTTTAATTATTATTAATGTCCTTTACCTGTTGAACACGTATATTTATGAACTTCTTGAAGTTTCCTGTTTGATCTTCTGATTATTTGAAATTTGTTTTAATTACTTCTGAAATATTTTGAAAAACAACTTTAAACCTAAACCCCATCAATAATTAACACATATGCCTCCTATGACTTAGAATTTTGTGTCAATATTTTAAATTACTCAGGATTCTAGAGAACTTAATTTTCATAGTTCTTCAGTTTGCAGCATTCGCTTGAACTGCATAGCTGTCTGCAAAAACTACATCACAATATGTTATCAATACTTTTTTTTTTTTGGTAAAGCATGAAAGGTAGCAGTGTATCCACCTTGTGCAAAGGCTTTTTAAGGGTGAGACTTTTTAATGAGAGTTTTTAAACACTAAATTGTGTAACATGCATGAGACCTGAGGAAACCTTTCTATCTTACTGATTTTTAGGTAGGTAGTGTCATTAACTTCTAAAATACTGTTTTAATTTCACTTTCTTTATCAAGTTTAGTTTCTAATTACTAAAACTACTTAAGTTTCTGTCCATGTATTTCAGCTTTTGTCCATGAAAACTCTTAGAGAAGATGGCTGATGTAAGCCTGAAGGAAGCAGCACTGATAGTTGGTGTGGTGGCAGCCTGCTACTGGAATAGTCTCTTTTGTGGCTTTGTTTTTGATGATGTTTCAGCGATTTTGGACAATAAAGATTTGCATCCTTCTACTCCATTAAAAAATCTTTTTCAAAATGACTTCTGGGGCACTCCCATGTCTGAGGTAAACTCTTTGTGAAACACTTTGAGGCTTTAGGAAATGAAAAAAAAAAAACCTTGCAGAGAGTTTTTCCACTTCTTTCCCTAATGTGGTTTTAACAGAATATTTTGGATTAGATGGAATTTGGTGGTGTTAGTATTTTGTACTATAATATCAGGAACACATGTTGCTTATATTTTTTCCCTTTGTTCGCTAAAAGAACTGGTAAGAAAAGTTGTTTGTTTATATATATATATATATATATATATATATATATAGTATATATATAAAATATATATATAAAATTGTATAGACAGCACACAGCTGCAAAGTGCTGAGTACTATCTAATTCCAGTATCAAAATTACACAACTCTGACCAATTTCTCTTCCCTGCAAAAGTTATATATTGACATACAGGGGTATTTATTTCTAAATGCAGTCTGGAAGGAAAGATAACACTTAAACAAGAAAGCCTGGACTTAGAGAACAGATACTGAATCCTTTAAATTTATTTGAGTAAGTGTGTCTGTGTGAAATCAGAGTTTCTGCTTTGTAGCCCATGTAGAATGGCTGTGTTTTATCTGAAAAGCTGCATTGGCATTGAAGTTGTTGATAAGCATCATTACGTGGCAAGGGCTAAAGGATTTAGATACAGGTTAAAAAGTTACACATGGTGCCATTGCTGAGCAAATGAACAAAAATTTTCTGACAGTCATAGGTTTTCTGCCTATCAAGGTATTCCACCTTATAATATTTTCTTATGTCAATAACATACTTGTGAGATACTAATTGCTAGCTCTATGAGTAGACTTTGATACATAATTTTCATATAACCCTTTAAGAAAAGCTTCCAGATTGTTTCAGTTATTTAGTCCTGTATTCATTGAGAGTTAAGTGGGTTCCCCTAACTCTCTCAGTAAAGTTCCAAGTAGTATTTTTCAACATGTTGTTTCTCAAAAAAAATCCCTAACCATGTGTAGTAGAAAAAAGCCATCTCATTCAGTGTTGATTTTGCACTTAAAACCAACTGAAAATCATCTTAAATTAACTAAATTAAGTCGGATTGATTGTTCATGGCTTTTAGAATGCTTTTTCTTATTTTGTGGTTTTGTCTGTCTATTCAGTTTGGTTCTCCTTCCATCTGTTTTCCTCCCCATCCCACCTCCCATTTTTTTCTTAGATTTTCTTCCTTTGTTTTATGGACAAATTCATCAAAATATCAATAGGCTGTTTGTTAACAAATGCATTTTGGAATGTGAAGATAGTGTTAATTGTAGTATTTAAAAGAGTTTTTGTGTGGAGTCAGTGGCAACATACACATATTAACTGGTTAATAATAATAATAATAATGGCCAGTCTTCGTGAACGAAGATTTTTGGGGAAGGTCTTTTACCTTTCCAGCCTGCGCAATGGATTTTTTAGGTGAGACACAGCATGCGCTGAACTGAGCCCACCCTTTAATCCTAAGGTTCATCTACCGGGGCCAAGCGAGCTTGGACAATGGCAGTGAGGTCCTCAGGACGTAGGTTTGTTTAGAGTGACCTTCTCATAGATGGATGGCCTCACAGGGCTAACGAGCTCCATCTGCCCGGGGAACCGGGGAATCGAACCTGGGTCGCAGCAGTGAGAGTCCTGCATGCTAACCACTAGGCCACCAGGGTGGTAGATATATTGCAAATATGTAAATAATACATTAGCTCAGTACACCACATTTTTATTTTATAAAATACTGATCTAAAACATGAAATTGGAGAGTAATCAAAATACTTGAATAATACATTAAAACTATGTGAAAGTAGGAAAAATAGTCAGAATTAGCTTTTTCTGCTTAACATTGTAATTTTAAATCATATTTTCTTTGAAGTAACTAGATTTTTAATTTTTTTTTTTTCCTATGACCGATTTTCATACCTTTATTTTGAAAGTAGATGCTTGAGAACAGAGGGGGAGTCATGTACGCATAGGTTTTTAGAAAGGTATCTTGGAGTGAAAGTCACTTTGTAAGTTGGTGGTGACCGATTGATTTGTTTATTTTCTTTTAGGAGAGGAGTCACAAATCTTACCGTCCCCTTACAGTTCTTACGTTTCGCTTAAACTACTTGTTCAGCGAATTAAATGCAGTTTCATACCACTTTCTAAATCTGGTCTTTCATATGGTGGTTTGCATAGTCTTCCTCAAAGTCTGTAAGCTCTTTCTGGACAACAGGAGCAGCATAGTTGCATCCTTGCTCTTTGCAGTGCACCCAATACATACTGAAGCGGTAGGTATAGCTGTGATGGGCTTAATTTGTTCAAGCTATGTTGATTAAACTTTGTGGGATTTGTTGCTGTGTTTGTATATATGTTGTAACTCCAGAAAATGTGGTTTTACTCATACTTGCTCTTCCCTTTGCAATGACTGGTGGAAGTGACAAAATTTAATGCTCAAAGTTGTTTTATATTACATGCAGCTACTGAAAAATAAAGAAACATTAATTTAGTTATTAAATAACTTAGGTCTCTGCTATGAACATTGGCTTTTGTGGTGATGACTACTTTAGTTTACATAGACATGTTCTGGGATGATTCATCCAGTATCCTATTTTTGAATACTCTGAATGCCTCCTAATTCATTTCCAGAATCAATAAGCGCTCCCCTCTGGCTAGTCACCAAGTCTATTCTGTCTGCTTTCTTTTATGTCAATATCTCTATCTCAGTGTGACTTTCTCTGGGATTGTTGTTGCTAATGCTACATCCAACTTAGGACCATTCTGTCTAAGCCTTCCACTTTTTTTAACATATATGATAGAAGGAAGAAGAATGATGTTTCTCTCATATTTCCTGTGATTCTGAGGGAGTTTTTCACTGCTACGAAAAGCTTTATTTGTACAAGCTGTCTGATGATATACCTTTTAATGGCCAACCAAGCTTGCAATGTGGAGTAAATGAAGTCTTGTGATTGCCATTAACTAGATTTGTTTCCATCAGAAACACTGATAAAGCAGATTTGTGGCATTTTCTGCTGTTATTTCTGCATCACTTCAATTGGCTTTCCTTGATTCCAGTACAGAGGTTTTGCAAAGCCCTTATTCAGTCTCTCTTTTTCTTACAGTATTAGCTCATTTTCAGAAAACTGAAAATGTTTGAATCTTTTGATTCTTTGGAGGTGTTGTCTTTTTTATGTGAAGAGTTTGCATCTCTCTTTTAATCAGTAACAACACAAATCCCTGTCAGTTACAATTCAGAAAACCGCATCCATGTATTTTGAGCAAATCTTTGTAGGAACCGAGTTGAGTTTAAAATTGGCTGCTATTTGAGCTACTAATATGTCCTTGCTGGAAGTTAGTGGAATGTTTAAAAATGCAAAAGTTAACCATCTAAAAATTTTTGCTTGTTTCAAAGCATAAACGGGTTAAAAAAATGCATTTATTTCTTTAGGTTTTCTTGTTCTTTGAAAAAAACGTGCTTTAAATTTCCATGTTTGGCTTTGCGTCTGTGTGATAAATGTGATAGTATCTCTACAGGAGCATTAGCAACTTGCCAGTGACTAATATTGGTGGGTCATGGCTTAGATCTGACTATGTAATTTTATCACTTTCATTCCAAATTCAGTGATTCTTTATCGTGCTTGAACTATCGATTCTGTCTGAAATAACAAGTTGACACAGGTGCTTTTCTACTGTGCATCAGAGTTAGCAAAAAGTATTGTACAAATCCTCCAACACACTGTGTAACAAAAGCTACTTGTGTAAGGCAATGTATTACATAGTTACTGTGTAAACCCTGATATCAGCCACATGAGGGCACTGTAACACTAGGATTGGTGGAACTTGGAGGGGTGCTTGAAATATTTAGTGTGAGGTTTAAAGTGCAATTGTAGTTGAATTCCCCTGCTGTTGTACTTAACTAGTCAATGAAGAATCAGTTAGAGGGTTTTATTCTTCCTACCCCCATCTTTTTCAATTTAAGCTCCATGCTTCTGAGAAGTAGTGCATTTTATCCTTTCATATGTTTGTATTGAGAATTCTGCTTAATATGCAACCAAGAATTTGTAGAGTTGGCAGTTGAGACTTGTACAGATGTATAAAAGGCAGAATAACTGGCAGTTTCCATGCATGGAAGAGAGGAGATAATAATGACACTCACGTTAGGGCTGGGGATTTAGGTCCTGACTGACTTACTCAGGTTTTAGTGAAAACTCCAAAACAGATCTCACTTCCACATTTTATGTCATTTGATGGCACGTTTTGTATCTTTTATAATGGAAATGTGTCTGATTTAAATGCCTTCAAATTAATTTCCTAGTTATTAGTCACCTGCACAAGAATTTGAAACAGCAGATGCAATCCATAAAGATTTCCACACTTTTTGCCTATCTTAGGATAAACATATTTTTCCTGGAAAAGTTAGCAGAACAAGATAGATAGAAATTATTTTTTATTTTGACTTCAGGGAGTAGTAGGCTCTTGCACTGGTAATATCTATTTTTCTGAGGAATAAGTTTTGATGAAATAGGTTGAATAACAGCACTGAAGTTTCATTTGTCCTTGTCTTTACAGTTCCAGTTTAGTGTTTCTAGCTACTTTGCTACTGTTCTGGCCAGAAGCATGTTGATCACCTTTATAGCTACAGGATGTCAACTAACGTTGTGAATGCTGGAATTTTCTCTCATAAATCACCTTTGTATCCAGAAATAGAATCTCTTTTGTTGGCAGGGGACCCTGGAGGCACACCAGCACACTTGCTTTACTAATGATCTCCCAACTGATCTACAGACAAAGTTTTCTTTAATGTCTGTCTTAGTGCTGGACAATTTTGAGATCCAGACCAGGAATCCTTGAAACATCTTAAGATATTTTGGAAACAAACACCTACGTACTATTCAAAATGTTAACACAAACTCTGGTGTCTTATCAGTGTTTGTGCATTATTCAGTGACTTGTTTAGTAAATATACAGTGCTCCCAGAAGAAGCACTAGTGTATGATTTCAGATGCAGATTTGAATGCTTATCTTTACACTGTGACCTTGGATATTGAGTTACTTTCTCATTTTATGCTCTGCTGGATCAATCATGCTTGACCAAGAATGTACCTAGCAATAAAAATTTTGAGCTGGGTCTGGACAACAGAAAGTCAGTTTTCAACATCATCATAGTTAAAGCATGAGCTATGAGGTTTCCTTAGCTGAATATTACCATCTACCTCAGGATAGCATGCCATTTTTCAGCTATCTTACTTGCAAAAATTTGGAAGTAGTCAGAGGCATTACAGAAGAAGACAAGTGAGGAAGAACAGTAGTCCTAGAAGGTACTCTGGTCAACGCAGTGGCTACTGCAGTAACCTTTAATATAGTGACCTGTCTTCCATCTCTGGTTGGTTTCACTTCAGTGTTTTTTGAAAACAGTTCCTGAAATGGAAATTAATCTGTATTTCATTGGGGATTCTGAAACAACCTTCTGCCCTATGTGTTTTAGCACTTCTCCAAATTTTCATAAAATCTATTCCTGTCTCTCTCATTATCAAGGGGTCACTACCTGTAATTTTTATATTGCCAACCAAATTTTCATTCAGAAAATTGCCGGACCTGTAGTAAAGCCTGAGTCGTTCTTTAACGTTATGTCACTTGGCTTCCCATCAATGTATTTGTCACTGTTGACTGCTCGTCTGAGAGCTGCCATAGCACCAGTTGAGGGAATGCTGCTTTCAGATTCAGATCTGTTCAATCAGTTAGAAAAGCTACAAACAAAAATAACAATCACAGCTTCTGTGAATTGTAAGGCTTCTCTTAGAACTCCTATTAATGAAAGCTAATATCTGTCAGGTGTTATGAAATCAACAGCTGTTATCATGGCCAAATTCTGCCTTAAATGCTATTTGTGGCTAAAGTTAAGAGAAAGTACAGCATTTCTCAATTGTATCATTAATAGTTGTACTTAAAACAAGTATTAGCCACAGTTGGCCACCAGCCACCTGTATGATTTTTGTGCTTGAATTCAGTACTGATTGAACTGAAAGCAGCATTACTCTTCTAAGCCTTTTTTTGCTTGCTTTACAGATCTCTTTTCTGCATATCCTGATAGTATATTACTCATGATACTATCAACTAGAAGAATAGAAACAGAATGGTTTGAGTTGGAAGGGACCTTAAAGACCATCTAGTTCCAACCCTCCTGCCTTGGGCAGGGACACCTTCCACTAGACCAGGTTGCTCCAAGCCCCATCTAACCTGGCCTTGAACACTTCCAGGGATGGGGCAGCCACAGCTTCTCTGGGCAGCCTGCTCCAATACCTCACCACCCTCACAATAAAGAATTTTTTCCTAATATCTAATCTAAACCTACTTTCTTTGAGTTTGAAGCCATTCTCCCTGTTCTGTCACTACATGCTCTTGTAAATAGTCTCTCTCTGTCTTACTTGTGGACTCCCTTCTCGTATTGGAAAGCCACAATTAGGTCAGCTCAAAGCTTTCCTCTTTTCCAGGCTGAACAATCCCAGTTCTCTCAGTGTTTACTTGTAGGAGAGGTCCTTCATCCCTCCAATCAATTTGGTGGCCCTCCTCTGGACTTGCTCCAACAGATCAATGTCCTTCCTGTGCTGGGGACCCCAGAGCTGGATGCAGCACTCCAGGTGGGGTCTCACTAGAGCAGAGTAGAGGGACAGAATCCCCTCTCTTGACCTGCTGGCCATGCTGCTTTTAATGCAGCCCAGGATACAATTTGCTTTCTGAACTGCAAGTGCACATTGCTGAGTCATGTTCAGCCTCTCATCCACCAGCACTCCCAAGTCCTTCTTGGCAGGGCTACTCTCAATCTGTTCATCCACCAGCCTGAATTGAGACTGGGAGTTGCCCTGACCCAGATGCAGCACCTTGCACTTGGTCTTGTTAAACTGCATGAGATTCCCATGGGCCCACTTCTCAAGCTTATCCAGATCCATCGGGATGGCATCAGGTGCATCAACTGCATCAACTGCACCACTCAGCTTGATGTCATCTGCAAATCTGCTGAGGGTGCACTTGATCTCTTCATCTCTGTCATTAATGAAGATTTTAAGTAACACTGGTCCCAATACGGATCCCTGAGGGACAGCAATTGTCACTGATGTCCATCAGGACTCTGAGCTACTAACCACTACCGTCTGGATGCAACCATCCAACCAATTCCTTATCCATCCAACAGTCCACCCATCAAATCCATCTCTCTTAATATTGTGGGGGACTGTGTCAAAGGCTTTACAGAAGTTGAGATAAATGGCATCTCTGGTCCTTCCCTTGTCCACTGCTGTGGTCATTCCATCTTAGAAGGTCAGTGTTGGTCCAGACAGACTTGCCCTTGGTGAAGCTGTCCTGGTTTTCTCAAATCGCCTTGCTGTTCTCCATGTGCCTTAGCATAGCTTCTAAGAGGATCTGTTCCATGATCCTCCCAGGCACAGAGGTGTAACAAGTCAGTAGTTCCTATGGTCCTCCATTCTACACTTTTTAAAGATAGGTACAATATTTCCCTTTTTCCAGTCACACAGATTTCATCTTGCTGCCATGACTTTTCAAATGTCATGGAGATATGCAACTACATCAGACTCCCTCAGGACTGGAATGAATCTCATTGGGTCCTATAGACTTATGTGTGTTCAGATTCCTCAGGTGGTCATGAACCTGACCTTTACTTAGAGCAGGAAGCACTTTGCTCTCCCAGTCCCTATCCTGCTGTCTATCTACTCAAGAGATGTGGCAAGAGAGATTGTCACTGGAGACTGAGGCAAAAAAGTTGAGTACCTCAGCCTTCTCCTCATCCATTGTTACCAGTTTTCCAGCATTGTGGAGGTACACTTTCTTTGACCTTCCTTTTCTGGTTAACATAGCTGTAGAAGCCCTTCTTGTTATTCTGTGTCCTTTCTTAAGTTCAATTCCAGCTTTGCTTTGGCCTTTCTCACTCCATCCCAACACAACTGAACTTTGTCCCTATACTATTCCCAGGTTACCTGCCCTTGTTTCCACTACCTGCGCATTTGTTTCTTTCACTTCTGTTTGACTAGCAGTTCCCTACTCAGCTGTGCTGGCCTCTTGCTTTCCTTGCCCAGTTACTTGCTCCTGGGGATTCCTAACTCCTGTGTTCTGCGGAATGCTTCCTTAAAGATCTTACAGCTCTATGTAATATATAATAATAAATATCTAACAATTTATAAATAACATATACAGATTACTAATAATATTTAGTCAAATACTATCTTAAAATATGATAATAAATATAATAATTATGATTTTTCTTCTTTTACTTTTCAGGTAACTGGAGTTGTGGGCAGAGCAGAGCTTTTATCATCTATTTTTTTCCTAGCTGCTTTTTTGTCATATACAAAATCTAAAGGGCCTGATAATACCATAGGTAAATGATTGACAAATAGATATATAACTTAATTTCTTTATCACTGATAACAAAGCTCTTAAAACTGTAATAGAGGTCTACTGGTTATTCAGCAAGTGTGTACAAAAACCCCATCAGCCCCAAGATACCCATGTAATACTGCTTTCCTTTTGTTTTTAATTCAAGACTTAGGCATTTCTTCATTAGTTTTGTAACATCTGCAGTAGGGGACTCATGCACTGATTTTATTATTGCAAGTTAAGTGGAAGTATGCTGAGGTGCTTCAGATGTTCAATCACAAGTAACCTGCAAAGTTTCAGCGTAAAGGAAGGAGGCTTTCCTCCTTTCCAGAGTTAAATTGTCCCTGTGAAAATTCATGACTCCCTATAAAGTATTCCATTTCTAAAAGTGCTCTGGTGATTTAAGAAATAGGGAGGTTTTTTTGTTTTCCTTATTATAGCTTAGTCTTTTACCTTTCATTTAGTTCTTTCAATTTAAGAGAGGCAGTTTTAACATTGATACATATGTATTATTTTCTGTAGAGTAGAACTGGTAATCTTTCCTTTACTAAGAAATTACATACTGAACAAATTTATAAAACCTGGCATTTTCAAACATGAAGAGCCAAAGTCTTCACTTTTTAGGTTAATTTACTTTATTGTATGTTTGTGTTTTTTGTAAGATGGAACATTTTCAGTAATGTCTTCTTTATTTGCAGTGTGGACTCCAATTGCAGTGACTGTGTTTCTAGTAGCTGTTGCAACACTGTGTAAAGAACAAGGAATAACAGTGGTGGGGATATGCTGTGTGTATGAAGTATTTATTGCTCAAGGGGTAAGCTGTTGAAAAATAGAGTGGATTTCATCTCAGGAATTCTGTTATGATGCATAAAGTACTTTGAAGCATCCTATTTCAGTGCTGATTTTTCTCAGTTTAGGCGAACTCAATAGTTCTTTTACATTTTTCAGATTTTTTCCAGGGCAGTTAATGTTTGACATAAATGGTTCATGGTGAGGGAGTCAAATGACTTCCAAGTTATCCTTTACGTGCCATACAGAGATGTTAGCAAATATATTCAATAAAGACTTAATAGGTTTAACCTAAGGTTTTAATTAACTGAAAATTGCAAATACTTACATGTAACAGTCTTGATTAAAGTCTGAGGTGCATAAAGATGGGGGATTATTTGTTTTTAATCCCTCTAATAAAAACAGAGAACATATTATATACAAATATACTTTATCATTTTCGAATTAGTAACCAGATGTTTTGGAGTAGTCCTATTGAATAAGTAATATTCTTTCAAAATTTGTTGTTCTAAGGATACTGTTAACTGATAGGTTTCATTTTAAGCATTGATAAGCCTTTAATCGTAAATTTGCTTAAAGGAACAAGTTCTTCCTACAATTAAATTATTCTTGGATTCTAATAGTCAAAACTAATGCAATAAAAAAAAGTATGACTGCACATTAGAAGAAAATTTTGTAGTTTAAGTTAATTATTTGAAGGAATATTTTGTAAAAAATGCACCAAATAAAAGCTGAAAGATTGTCTGTTTGGGGGATACATATTCAAGACCAAAATACCAAAATCACATAGATGTCTTTGTAGCTATTGCCTTTACAAGTCTAGTGAATAAACATACAATTTTCAAACTGGATTTCTAAGGAAATCATCAGTATGTGACTGGTTTTAAAACCACTCTTCCTTTCTTTTAGTATCTGTGATCTGATCTCAGTTTCATGAAAGTTTAGTTTGTGTAAGTCAACTAAATAGGAAAGATAGAATCCAAGCTGAGGCTTCTTTTGAATGCACATGTGTTGCATGAACTTAGAATTTGACCAGTTCTCAGAAACCTCTCAGTTTCTGTAGCCAACCAGTGTATGTGAAGCAATAAATCATCTCCAGCAGAAGTCATGAAGACTTAGAGAAAGAGGTACACAGGGAAGAAATTAAGCGATGTAAAGGGGAATAATGAAAGATCATGTTATATAAAATATAACATTATTTAATATATAATATAAAATAGAAAGCCGGGGTAATCAGGAAGTGAATAGCATTTCTACCATTTGTAAGGAATTTTGTTTATAGGACAAGTTTTCAGAAAAGCTGATAATTCTAAAAATAGTGATTTTTCTTGACAGTTTTATTTCATAGCTATGATTGATTCATTTGTTGAAGTCTCCAAAGTTGGTGCAATATTTTTGAATCTGTCAGTGCAAAATACAGAGCTCCAGGCATACAGGTTCAACTGTGGTAGTGTTAGCAAGAATACTTGAATAGAGATTATTAGAATGGTGGACTTGGTTTTGAGGTTTGTCATGAAAACACTAAGAAGCTGAATTAAGTAACTCTTGGGAGCAGACATTTAGAGAAAACTAAGGAAAAAACAATTAGCTAGCTCATATTTAAGGGAGTAATGAGTACACTGATTATAAACACTGTTTTGCTTTGCAGTACACCTTGCCAATGCTGTTGGATACAGCTGTACAGATTCTTCGAGGGAAGGGCAGTATTCCTTTCTCTATGCTCCAAACACTGTTGAAGCTCATAGTCCTAATGTTCAGTACACTGCTGCTTGTAGTTGTCCGAGTCCAGGTTATCCAGTCTCAACTTCCAGTGTTTACAAGGTAATAGTGTCTCTTATTTACAGATGCCAATAAATAAGATATGACTTAATGAGGTATGAATGAAATGGCCAAAAATACATCAACTTCAGTGCTATGAATGAATTTTAATATTGGTAACCAATGTCTGTACAATACTACATTTTTTGGGAAATTGATGATATATTTCAGCACCTGTTGACAAGAATGTCCAAGGTATTGAGATATCTGAGCAGGCAGTCTTTTTTAAAAACTTACAGTTGTAAGACTTTGTCTTAGTAATTTGGAAATTTAATGTCTTATTGCTTAAGTATTTTTTATTGTCTCTGTATGTGGACCTTTGCTGAATACTTTAAACCTCTTAGGTTTTTCCTCTTCTACATGCAAAATATTTTTTTCATTTTAGGTATGTACTATGCAGAAAACATGGTTGTCTTTGGATAGACTGCTTGAAGATAAGTGTATATGAATGGCATTAGAACTGAAAAACTAATTTATCCTAAGTTTGAGCAATGTAGAAATGCAAGAATCTGTTACTGTCGCTGAAAAAATAAGACAAACTACTAAAAACATGAACAAGGGCCACTGAACTCAACCTTAGGTGTTAATCATTCTGTTTCTTCAAACTTAAGTTGATTATATCCCAAACCAGTTCCATAAACTTGGAGGCTCTGTCCTATTCTGCAGTGGATCATTGTACATGATTCCAAAGTCCCACACCTGACAAATGCAGAAAGATTAGGATATTGTACATGTCTGTAATTGGTAGTTCTAGCTATGAATCTGATGTTTGCCACAAAGTGAATCAAGACTACATCTTTTTTCATTAAAAGCTCCTTTTTCTTATTTCTTTTGCAAGGTTTGATAACCCAGCTGCTGTTAGTCCATCCCCAGCAAGACAACTGACTTTCAACTACCTCCTCCCTGTAAATGCTTGGCTTCTTCTCAACCCCTCAGAACTATGCTGTGACTGGACAATGGGAACTATTCCTCTTGTGGAGTCTTTGTTAGATGTTAGAAATGTTGCCACCCTTACCTTCTTTTGCTTTCTGGGAGCTTTGATTGTCTTCAGTCTCCGATATCCTGATAATTCCTCCAAGACAGTATTGATGGTATGAATTCAAGTTGGCTTAAATCTATCAACCAGTTGTTCTGAAAATTTCTAGAAAATTCTTCTTTCTTCAAAGAAACATTCCATTTCTGCAGGTTTGGTTTTCTCAGTTTTTTTGTAACTTGGAGGCCAGATATTTTGTAATAATTATTCATGTCTTTTTTTGGACCAGAGATTGGAAAGCTGCTATTTAACAGTGACCCAGGACATAAAGGAAGTGGTTATGTCCACTTCCTTTGCAGTAGATGGATTTCTCTGCCTTTTAATAAACACACTTTTTGATAAGAAGTCTGTCACCAACCTGAGACCTGCAGTTATGCACTTCTTAGGGTCATTGTCGCTTTAGGTATTCTAGGGTGCTCTTAGCGCACTGTCTAAACACTGCTGTTTATTCAGTGGCTGATTCTGGTTTTTATGTTATTTCTTCACATTTCTTACAGAAACCTAAACCAGACTCTATTGTAATGTAAAAATAGCTGCTTTAGGCATCATATTGATTGATAAAAATTTGTAATTGTATGAAACATGATGTCCAAGGTTCTTAGACTGTCTTATTTGTGTATCTGGAACTCTTATTAAAACACTGCTTTGAAATTAATCTTTTGATCCTAGTGATTTGTCATACAGCTGCTCTTTTCTATAGCATAGAAAAGTGAATAGACCTGTAAGCCCTTAAATAAGGAGTAGAATCATTTGCAGGTTACTACTTGCCATATTCAGAGAGGTCTCCATGTAAAACAGATCTTAATTTTGAAAAGAAAAACAGCCAAATGTCTACTATCTATGTCTCTTTTTCTGGGATTATTTTTGTAGTTAGTATGTAATTTGTTTCCTGGGTACAGTTTGTCACCGCCTGATCTTGATTAGTAATGCCATTTGCATTTCTTTTCTAGGCACTCTGCTTAATAGTGCTACCATTCATTCCTGCATCAAACCTGTTTTTTCCTGTTGGATTCGTAGTAGCAGAACGAGTGTTGTATGTTCCTAGCATGGGATTCTGCATTTTAGTAGCGCATGGATGGAAGAAATTATCAAATAAAAGGTAAGATGGTGTTACCTAAAACTAGTCAAACTCATCCCTTACTTCACAGAAGATAACCATTTATAACTATAAGATTTCCCATTAGAGCTTTTATCAGTGTGAATTTATTACATTATAGCTCTTACTCTTTCAAGTTCTTAATGACCACAGAGTAATGACCAAGAAACCATTTCAAAGTCATGTAAACAAACGACAACAAGGAAGTTCTTAGGCAACTGGTGGATTATCCTGACAGTGTTATAAAATTTATTTAAAAGTATACAAATATATCTATATATACACAAGTGCATAATATATTTTTTATTTTATATATAAGCATACATGCATACATAGAAAGAGCCTCAGCCTGCACCAAACCTTTTTAGAATGCAGTGTACCTTATGTTACACATTGCTACAGAATAGAATTTACCTATGATCCTAGTAGTATAACCCATCTCTTTTCTGTAAAAGAAAATATTTTCTGTATAAGTCCTAGACGTTTTTAAGGATTAGGCAAAAAGTATTTCTTGGCCAGATTTGATTTATACTCTATTCCAGTGATTACTGACTGAAGTTTATGTAATGTGTGTGCATCAGCAAGTTAAAATATCTTTTGCTGATTAAATTTTCAGAGATGCTGTGCTAGGAATGGCTATCAGAGCCATTCAATATTTGCTAAACTAAAGAATTCTTTGGATAACAATTTCTCCTTACGAAATTCTGCTCTAAAAGCATTTTTTGCACATGCTTTTGTTTTTTCTGGTATGTTCTACATTGATCTGCACAAGCCTCCCACTGACCTGGATGCTTTACCCTTGTTACCCTGATGGCATCCTGATGCTAGTTCAGACAAATGGGAAGGCAGCAATTCACAGTCCTGTGTTGTGTGCTATCATAAGAGCTGAGGCCTGGCAGTATCACTTATGCCAACGGGTGCTGCTGAAGCTGACAGTACCTGCATAATGAGAAATTAGTGATACCTTGTGGGAGTGAGGAGAAAGTATTCTCACAAATCCCACTACAAGACAGTAAAAATAGAAGTGATGTGAAAGAAAGCAAGGAACCAGGAGAAGATGGCTGGGGAGAAAAATTAGGCAGCATTTAGTACAAAAATACTGGGGATCAGCACTCTAAAAAGGCTTATGAGAGAGAGAAGGCTCCTTGCTTTAGAAATCTGTTGAAAGAAAAAGCTTTCTTATAAGCCTGATGGGCATATAGATTACTGTATATGCCAGTTCTCATTGATCACTTTGCTAGTGTTTAAGAATTTCTCGCTTACAATTTTACAGTTCCACTTTTTTTAGTATTTTTAAAACCAATCATGGTAGTCTAAGTCTGCACAGCATTTTGTATATCTTAAAAAGTGGAGGGGAAAAAAACCTTTCAGTTTTTAGCAAACCCCTGTGAAGTAGGTAGTGGTGTGAACAACCATTGCATAAGTCAAGTATAAGAAATAGCTGTTCATGCTGAACAACTGTATGTCCTCTCAAGAATTACGTTTTTTTAAAACAAAATTATAATTGTAGGAAGGCTACTGAGTGTTTGACATGTTTTTTCATAATGAAGTTAGAATTCAGAAACAAAATGATCAGCATGTTAAGGCATATGTTTTATATGTTATGTTTAAACTACAGAAAAATAAACTGCACAAAATCAAGATTATTCCTGACAAGCTTGCCATAGAGGGTGACTTCTGCCCGAATTTGCAGCTTTAAAAATAAAACCGTTATAAAGACATTACACCTTTCTCCTATTTAGATATTACAGTAGCGCTAGGATTATATTTGTTTATGGAAGATTGCACAGTCTCCACATACCTCTCTGTTAAGATGTATTCTGCAGTGTGGGAAAGATTGGTGATGTGCGCAGTAAAAAACCTGTGTGGAATTGTCTGATATGAAACAAAAGGATGGGATGATATTTTAGTTGCCTTTTTTTATTTTCTAGAATTTTGTATAGTGTTTTGGAGAACCTCACGTTTTGCCATCATGCTTATTGTTTTAAATTACAGCTAAGTTTTAACAGATGTATAATTTTTGTATATTTTTGTTTACATTCTATTATGTGAATTACATTTGTTCTTAAAGGAATTACATAGTCATAACAAAAACATCAGGTAAAAACCAAAATTAATTTGAAATTAGGCGTTATTTCCTTTCAAACTCTAGAGTGCGCCATTCACAAATGTGGTCCTTGGTTTGTTTGCCTCAGCATGTGAGTTATTTACTCTAATTAAGATTAGAATTGTTTGTGTGCTTACAACAAGTCTTTGTTTTATTTGATAGTGTGCTAAGAAAAATTTCTTGGGTTTGTTTGGCTGCGGTACTATTCACTCATGCCTTAAAAACACTGCACAGGAACTGGGATTGGGAGTCGGAGTACACGTTATTTATGTCAGCTTTAAAGGTACTGTGTTCTATTTGGAAAGGATAATGGAAAGTTTGTTGCTGTTCTTATAAAGCTGCAGTAGAGCACGATAAAAATGGAGAAAAATTATGCTTGTTTTGGCACATTAATTTCTGTATTGACAGTATTGACATATAATTAGTTGCTTTGGGGAATGCTTTAAAAGCAGTGTCACGCGCACATGGGAATTCACATGCAAGAAATAGGTAGAAATTTTTCTTGTCTGGATCAAAGCAAGATATGTTTCAGTACAAAAATCTGCTAAAAGGTTGATTCATAGAATAATGTCTTTAAAGTTCATATGGCATGATAAGACAGTTTGTAAAAGATCCTATAACAATTACAATGAATGTTAAAATATTTGGTATTTCTAGGGGCAAATATCATTCTGGATATAGTGTTTTGTTATCCTTTACATATAGAAGCTTCATGAAATCAGTCATTTGCTGTGCATTTTTATGTCTTAAGACGTAGATAAGAGAAAATCAATTGCCATGTAATTTCTGCTTCATACCTTATGCATTGATATCTTTTTTTGTGGTTTTAGGTAAATAAGAATAATGCAAAACTATGGAACAATGTGGGGCATGCATTAGAAAATGAAAAGAACTTCGAAAGAGCTTTACAGTTTTTCATACAGGCCACACAAGTGCAACCAGGTAAAAGCTTTAACTAACTGCCATTGAATGTCATCTCTGCACTCCTAGTATTTCAATATGCTTAGCTTAATTAACATCTTCTCGATCTGTTTTTCTTAAACTGAACATCAAAGAATGTCGTATAATAAATTAAATGGTCCATAGTTTTTGGAAATAATCTAAAAAAGTCCTTCAGAAAAAGTTTCTGTCTATAAAAAGATGCAAAAACTATTATTTGTATGACATTCTTTTTGGATTAACTTAAACTGTAATTTCTTATGGAGGCTACTTATTACTTCATTTTCTTATTTAAAACTAAGGAGTTGTGTAAGAAAGTGAAAAAATCTAGATAATATCAAAGTGCATATTTAATCTATTTTACATATTGTTGCAGAAGAAGTTCTGGATAGTACTGGACCATCTTTCCTTTTTTCTTTTAGAAGTCTAATAAATAACCTTCAATTTATGTGCCTCTATTATAGCAAGAAATTAAAGATAGATACATGGAAGTATGATATGACCTCAACCTTTTTACAGTTTCCTGAGTAACTTTATAATCCCTCCTTAGTTCATGGCTAAACTATTAGCTTCATAATTAAGATGAAAAATTATATAGAATTGGATTTATTTTTTTTTTGTGATGGTGGTGGTCTATGCGGAGTACCTGTGTTTCACACTACTCTGAAGGCAGAGGTGTTTATTTTCACGATACTCAGTGCATGGAAGTATTTTAGATTTCATTCTTTTCTTTATTAAGATGATATTGGTGCCCACATGAATGTAGGAAGAACTTACAAGAACCTAAACAAAACTAAAGAAGCTGAAGAATCATATATGATTGCTAAATCATTGATGCCACAGGTAAGTAAACTTTATCTACCACCACAGGAGAGAACCTATATTCATTATACATTTTTTGTATTTTTCCTGTAATTTTGTGTAGCTGTAGTCTTTAAAGTTTGTCAGAGTTTTTTTAAAACTGATCTACAAAAAGAATACAATCATGGCTGTTAAAAAATGCTGATTGGGAATTCTGTTAAAATTGTTTTGATTTACTTTTTATAATACTGTGTTGTGGGGTTTTTTTTCTGAAATTGAGGATATAAAGGAAAGCAGCATCTAAAAATGTACACCTACAGTTTCTGGTGACAATAGGTCTATTTTCAATTACAGCTAATACATTGATGGTGACTGAGTTTGAGCCCTCAAGACAAGGCTTAAATACATTATTGGAGGTTCGAGAAGGTAGCCAGAGCAGCAACAAAAAAATTGTTGCCTGAACATGCTTTTATAAACATGTGTTTTGTTACCTTTACCATTTGTTAAGTTATATTTATAGCTAGCAAATGTTACTTGTTCAGCTCTTTAGGAGGAAAACGGAGAAGTATTTTGGAGAATGTATGAAGGTAACAAAAGCTGTGGTTACAATGAGACTGACAACAAAAATCAGCAGCCCCTGGATTAGAAGCATGGCATTAAGAAGTTTATATTGTGAATCAGTATGAAGACTATAAATGGATGAAGTATAAACACTACAACAGTTGCAATGTCATAGCATTTTTATCTTTCCTGACTACTTTTCATTTGCTATATCAGTGGCTGGTAAAATCTTACTTAAACGCTTACCTTAGGCTGAAGGGTTATTAAAAGGAATGGAAATGTTTTACAGAGTGTCCGTTTAGGCATTAGGAAATATTTTTGCCTGAATAGGGAAAGTCTTGCAAGGTCTGATTGGTTTCTAATGGCTATCTGCATGAGCCCAGTTAGGTAGTAGCAGAGCTTAGTTACCTGATACCTTAAATATGATATAAGTCATCTGTGTCTTCATACAAATAAAGAATAAAAAATACTCTTGTTTATATTTGGGTATGATTTTCCGGGAAAGAAGAATTGCTTTTTGTAATCATTAAGAGCCTGCACACTAATGTCCAGTAGTACCCTAAAACAAATGTAGCAGAGTGAAGAGGAGTTCTATACTGATCGTCTTTCATATTTTTACCCATCAGTGCTTGGTACATATATTCTCTTTGACAGATTATTCCAGGTAAAAAGTATGCAGCAAGAGTTGCTCCTAACCATCTGAATGTTTATATCAATCTTGCAAACTTAATTCGAGCAAACGAATCTCGCCTTGAAGAAGCAGATCAGTTGTATCGACAGGCAATTAGTATGAGGCCGGATTTCAAGCAGGCTTACATCAGCAGGTATATTTTCTAATTTTAAAGATATATATTATTGAATAAACATTTTTGTATTTACAGCGTTATGGACAATATTTAGTTCATACAGTTGAATTAGCTGCTGGATTTGATTCATTTCCAAATGAGATGATGATGATTTGGGACAATTATCAGTTATTCATTAAAAGCCCTGTTCTTTTAAATTCCTGCTTGAAATGGCATGTTTCCACATAGGTTTTGTATTCAAACACTGTATAGCAAGACAATTCCATTAGCTTGCTTTATGAATCTCTAACTGAAATTTCCAATCTCCTAGTTTAGTTTTGAACTGAAAAGCTTTTGGTTAGTCTGAATCATGGAACTTTCTTTATGCTTCTTTGTTAAAGATCGTCCAGAAAATGCAAGAATTAACTATTTAGCTGATATTAGTGTACATTTTAGTTAAGAGTAACGTGAATATGGTTACTGAGGCTTCTGTTCACTATTTAGTTTGTTGTGATCCTATTGGGACTTAGGGTGGTGCAAAATGGCTAAACTATAGCTGTTGCGGTGTAATTAAAGAGCTGAATCAGGAACCCTTGATCACTTTTTTTTGTTTTTTGTCCTGCTTATGCATTTGTTGTATACAGACTTCGGAGACCTGAAAGCTTTAGGAATGTTATGTAAATATGGTCTTGTATTGTTTTGTGTTTAAAACAAACAAAATAGAAAAAACACTGTCATCTCACATCTACTGTCTATAGGAAGGCAAACATTTAAAAAAACCTGTCAGTTATATTCATATGGTTTTGAATAAAAGTTGAAGGTTAAATCTGGTTCTTTAACAGGGGAGAGTTACTTTTAAAAATGAACAAACCTCTGAAAGCTAAGGAAGCTTACCTTAGAGCTCTAGAACTAGACAGAACCAATGCAGACCTGTGGTACAACTTGGCAATTGTTTACATTGAACTGAAAGATCCAACGGAAGCTCTGAAGAATTTCAACCGAGCGCTAGAACTCAACCCAACGCATAAACTGGCGTTATTCAACTCAGCACTGCTAATGCAGGAATCTGGTATGTTAATTGTCCCTTTTATAATTATTGCATATTTGCATTTATAGGATCCATACTATTAATTTTTTTTAATTAACTTTTTTATTTTTGGAAAGAAGAAGTACATAGCATCATCAAAAAAGAAACTGTTTACTTATAACAGCTTTGTAATTTGTAGTGTATAGAATTTGTCCAAAGTATGCATACGCCTTAGCTGATCAGCATCTTTAATACAAGTGCTATTTTACAATATAACATCTTATACATATAAAGAGTAGTGTTACACAAACATCTTCAAAATTGTGCCTATATAATCTTAAAAAATAATATTTAGTAAAATGTGTAATATCTATGTTTTGCATTATAGTGATTGATTTAATTATTGACTCAGAAATATAGCTGACTTCTGTGGACTTAAGTCTAGCTCTAGAACAGTGAATGCATTCGTAGGTTCCTGTGTGCTACTGCTAATTAAGATAATTCAGTCGGATTTTCATATGTGTAGCTTCTAGCTCTGTGGGTAAGGGGTAAGTGTGAGCCTTTAGTGAATTAAGGCTGTTGCAAAGAGTATTTGGCAAGTGAACTGCTAAGATTTGTTTTCCCTCTAAGAAACATAAAACAGAGTTGATTGGAGCAGAAGCCAATTGATAATTTTTCATCTCTTCGCACATTGTAAGTTCAAGACATGCATTGTTCCTTGTCTGTAGAAGCACAGGTTGCTTCAAACAAGCAGAAGCATTAACAATCTAGTATTCAATTTTTCATACTGAAAGGTGCAGCACTGTTTCAGAAGGTTGAAAGAGGGCAGTTGAAAGCAGCTCCCGATCCTTCAGTAAGTCCGGGACTGAAATTCTTCACTAAAATATGTTCACTGGATTATTCAGTAAAATAGTGCAGGCCACAAGCTCATCTAGCCAATCCTGGTATATCCTGATAAAATTGTTTTACCATATCTTTTTCAAACTTTGATGCAAATTAAAATATGGGAGTTACAGATGTTATTGCTTTGGGTTTAGAAGATATTTTAGCCTGGTTACATTAGAAGTCACCCTATGTGATCTCTGTCTAAATTTTTTCAGTCTGTCTTTCATAAAATTAGATCTTCTGCTCAAAGTTTGGCTCTGTAAGAGCTGGTTTGTCAGAACTGACATCTGCTCTGCATTCCATTTGCTAAACTCTGCATGAAAATAGCTTTTCTTAAACTTGTAGAGACACCTTTTGTGTCTGTTATACCAAACCTAAATACTATTCAACGGCTAATAGAGTAATGATGCTGACTTTGGCTACAAATCAACTGTACATAGTTTCATTCTGTAAAGAAGGTAGATGTCACTTATTTTGCTGTTACACAGCAGTGATAAAAAGTAGCATTTTAAACCCTTTTACAGTTGCATTTTATATTGTATAAAGATTAACCTTTCACAGACCTGGTCTAAAAATCCTTCAGAATAAATCTAGAATTAAATGTTTTTTCCGTCATTTAGGTGATGCTCGGCTTAGACCTGAAGCTAAACAAAGACTGTTACATTATGTGAAAGAAGAACCACAGGATGCAAATGGATACTTCAATTTGGGTATGCTGGCAATGGATGATAAAAAAGATACAGAAGCAGAGGCATGGATGAAGAAAGCCATAAGGTTACAGCCAAACTTCCGAAGTGCTTTGTTCAATTTGGCACTGCTTTATTCTCAGACAGCAAAAGAATTGATGGCTTTGCCTGTCTTGGAAGACCTACTGAGATACTACCCTGATCATACCAAAGGTCTGATTTTGAAAGGAGATATCCTTATGAACCAAAAGAAGGATATTGTTGGAGCAAAAATGTGTTTTGAAAAAATTTTGGAATTGGATCCCAACAATGTACAAGGAAAACATAATCTTTGTGTGGTTTATTTTGAAGAACAAGACTTAATAAAGGCAGAAAAATGTCTGGTTGAAACACTAGCACTGGCACCTCATGAAGAGTATATTCAGCGTCATCTAAACATAGTTAGAAGTAAAATTGCATCGCTCAGTGCTATGGAACAGTCGTCACTTCCATCAGAGGGAACTGCAGCGGCAGAAGAAAAAAAAAATTCATTTCAGAATTTGAAAGAAGTAAAAAATGAGAAGACAACCACCCAATCAACAGTTGATAACAAAAAAGAACACTCAAAAATTAAGAAACTAACAGAGAAAACCAGTGTGGACAAAGAGACTCCCAAAAAATCTACAAAAGAAATCAAAGACATTGAGAAAAAGAGAGTTGCTGCTTTGAAAAGACTCGAAGAGATTGAACGTATATTAAATGGTGAATAGACTTTATCATGTCACAAAAGAATAAGGGGAGAATACTATTTTCAATTATTGTTTAATTTGCAAGCCAATTGGAAAGTGTTCTCAGTGCTTTGAAAATAGAAATAATGTTGACTGCATATCAGTTATCAAGCAGTAAAAGACATTACAATGTCTTTTTTCTCTATGTGAGAAAACCGCAACTTTTAAATATGATGGAGGGATGGGTGGGAATTGAAGGATAAAAGGTTGAGAATAATCTTCAATGCAGAACTCTAAAAGTGAGGAAATAGCACTCATAAAAATCATTGGTAGTCAGGGATATTAAGTAATGCTACTTTCAAAGAATCAGTGGAAGAGCTGAATGGAGAATTGACAGGATAAGCCAGACACTGCTTCTTTCCCCCATACAGATCTCTTTGTACTAACATTATCAACATTTCGGTTTACACATCATCAGTTGAAATTTTTCTAGACCTCTGTTATACAAGAAAAACAGTTTTTCTTTCCATTATTTGTTTCCAGAACTTAACAAAAAGTCATCAAAATGCCACTGGCTGTAGTATAGGAAGATGCAACAACACACTAAAACTTTCAATTGCGTTCTAAATATGGAATGATGTAATAACTTTTTAAATGTTCTTTACTTACAATGCTAAGGGGTTTTAATCTTTTACCTGATAAGAAATCTTATGGTGCTCTTAACATCTTTAGACTATGCTTTTTCTTTTAAAAGAAATGTGGTTTTTTTCTTCAACTGTCAATCATGTAAAATTATACTAAAAAGGATGGGTTTGTCACTTTTTCTCCAGTTCATTGAATTCTGATAAATGCACTTTGGTACAGTAACTGGTATGCTATGCAGTAGTCCTTGTTGACTTTGTATCAATGGCTGTGGATTGACTCCTTGGTGTAGTAAATTCTTCCTTGTTTTATCTGGTTTTACTATTTCTGTCATTGGAACAGTATTTCTATTCTCATGACTTTTTACAACACTAATAGAAGCAATGATTGCTGAAGGAAGTGTGATAATAGTTAAGCCAACTGAATTTAGCAATGTTTAACACAAGACAATGTAGGTAGTGTCCTTTCAAATACTAAGTTCTGTTGTTTTGATACTTTGTCTTGGGTGCGTGGTTTTTATTAAATATTTATTTTGACTACTAAAATATTCCCATTTACACTTTTTCACTGATGCATCATTTTAATTTCTTACATGAAATGAAAATCTTTGCAATTTCAGTGTTGCTTTTATTCTTTTGCAATGGATATGTTTTTTTTCAGATATACCACCGATTACCTAAACCCAATGTTTTCCTTAATTCTGAGAAAGAAGTGTAAGAGCTGGGTTCATTAGTAGTTTCATTAATCATTAAATCTGACTTACTCTTTATGTTTTGTCTTATTTCACAATGTGGAAGTATTCCTTAACAACTCTACTCCTGAAACTTTATCCTTTGGATACCTGCTCAGCTTTCTGCTTCAAGCAGTAATCCAGCTGTAAGATGTAATAATTATCTCTGTGGGAGGGAGGGTCTGAAATAGTTAAAGGCTTTCCTTGCATGGACCTTTTCTTTGTTATGTGTCATTCATAATGTTAGCACAACAATTGCTTGCATGGTAATAACCGGGGGGAGAAAAGTGGGTTTTACAAAACATGATTTACAAGCAGCTGACAGGAACAAGTGCATGGTGAGCAACTGTTCATCATACAAAAAATTGACGTGCTACTTGTAGTGAAGTGCTCACAGGAATCTATTGACCACACCTTGAAAATCACTTGTCTGTGAATAACTCAAATACTTGTAACTAAAATAGCTGCTATGTTGACCTTTATAGAAACTTTAACTTGCATATTAAGTCTTCCTGCAAACCTTTGTTTTGCAAAATGATTAGTCATTGTTCTGCTCAATATGAAGGAACGTTCATTTGAAAATGTAGGAACTAAGTAATATGAAAAGGTACTTTCTGATAGAGGAGGTCAGGATTCTTCCCTCTTCTATATTAAGAGCTCCTAGAATCCTACTGCCACACCATTTTTATTTGGTCTGTGAATTGAAGGGGGGAGGAAAGACACATTCTTGATTTCTGCATCTGAGCCTCTGTTATGCTGCTCTCATCTTGACCATCCAAGTGGCTTTTTAGGGACTAGCCAGAACTGTTAGATTTATTGACACTAAGAAGTGCCATCAGGTTTACTTAAAGTCACCAGGTGAATGTAAAAGGAAGGATGCTGGATGTCTTTCAGTCTGTTACCAAGTACTATTTCCCCTTTGTCTCTGTCAGAGAAATTTTAGTGAAACCAAGTATTTTTGCTAACATCAGTGTGCTGAGTTGTATTTAGCCTGTTAGGATGTGTCAGCCATTTTAAAATTAAGCTGTCATGAGAAAAACTGTTCAGTAAATGGAATTGGCATAACTTGTGAAAATAATCAAAATAGCATTTGTACATAGGAAAATTATCAGAGAATAAATTCATTTTTGTCTGCTTGCAGGTAAAACAGAATAATCAACAGGTGTTTCTCCCCTTCCAGTTCAATTTATCCTTTCTCCTTTCCCTGCCATCATCATGTGCAAGAACACCATAAATATCATCCCTTTTCAGAACTCCCAGTTTCACTAATACACAAGAATTAGGAATTTTTGAGAGTGGGGACAGGCATACTAAAACAACTTGTACCCCTCTTACCATAAAATGCAATTGCTGTGGTTGCTGAAAAAACCTGAAGAGATGTCTTCTATCATCTTTGCATACATACACAAAATTATTCAAACTTACCTGTACAGCTGCACTAAGCATTTTAGGTGTTACACACGTTTGTGCATGCAATTTCAGTACAGACTCATGCATTTGTCAGATTAGATTTTGGATCTTTTGCAGGTGAGTATATGCATAAAGAGAGAGAAACTTGTATAAACATATGGATTAATTTGATATGCATGCATATATTTGGGACACTTTAGTACTTAGTACTGCAATTGCAGAAGGACAACATGCAAGTGTAGGTTAATCTTTGAGTATAGAATTTTTTTGTCTCTTTTGTCCATGAAACATCCTAGGACTTAATTTTCTAAGTATTGCAAGTATTCTTTATTTTCAAAATATTATCCTTTGCATTACAACTGGTTAAAAACATGATTGATCAGATCTCTTTTTTTTTTAATTGTCTATTGTTTTTTATCAGCTGCCAGTGAAGTAGTCTTGTCTTGTGAAGGCTGGGAAATGTTTTCCTACAAAAAGGCATGTACAAAGTGTTGGAGATTGGAGTCAAAGGATTAAGTGGGACAGAAATTCGTTGCATTGTGCAGTGCAGTTTGTACACTTGATTAGGCAATACTGGAAGAGATAAAGTCAAGCTAGGAGTAGGCATAGAGGAAGATTGCAATGAATGGAGGATTTCATATAAAGAAAAGAAAACATGCAACACCTGTGCTGCCAGAGCCTTTAGCTGAAAGAAGTAGGAAGTTTTAGATTTATGCTCAGCTGTGGAGACTTGTTGAACTGCACCTTATTCTTGGAACCTAACAGTAATTTCTGTATATTTAAAAGGAAAATTACATGTTAAAATCTTAGGTAAGTGGATCTTGGCTTCAACCTGGGAAATAATACCTGCATAGCTGTAAAACCCACAGAGACTTCTCATCCAGCTTGTCATTCCCCACTGGCTCTCTGGCATGAAGCAGACAAGTTTGGAAGATCCCACTCTGAAGGGGGCACAGGTTTGTTCTGTGCCCGTGGGATGCAACAGATGCACATGTTCTTTGTTTTCTGGGAGTTACAACAGTATGGTTACTGAGTTCCCCCTAAATGTGTTTAAATTGCAGACAACAGTAAGGTGTGTTACTTAACCTTCATTTAGCACAGCTGGCTGAACCATAGGCTTGGGGGATATGCAACCTCATGTTTAATGGGATTTCAAAGCAAAGCGCTGACCTGTGAGAAAAGTTAGTTTGCTGAAAGAGGAGTAAGCACTCACAAAGCAAAAGCTCCTGAAACATTTTGGCACTATACGTGTAGGTTCTCAGCAGCTTTTCTTTCCTTGCAGCTGTTGGTCAATCCAAGACCAAGGGGCACTGAGAGCAGCTCTTCAGTCCCAGTCATTCAGCCATCTGCTTCTCTCTTGTCAGATGAGGTTTTTGCAAGACCTAGCTGTGCTTTGTAGATTTAAAGCTGCTTACATACCTTCTTTCCAGAGTATGGAACTTTGTGCTGAACATGCAGGCATCTGTTCCTTCCTGAAGTTTCTTTTGGAAAGACTCAATGAAGATCAAAACAATTCTGGGAAGTTAGCAGCCTGCCCCAGGCTCTTGCAAACTTTGGATTGCACAAAAGCTCCAGGAAGGGTCCCAGTTTACCTAAGTGTACATGGCTGGGCTTTTTCTTGAAAGTTCTGGAATCCACCTCTGCCTGGCACAATGTCTGAAGTGCAGCAGAACCTGCTACTCCTGTAAAGTACTGCTTCAGCTGCTACTGTGTAAGCAAAACTATGCTTTGACTTTCAGCCTAGGAATCCTGCTTTGCTTAGACAGAAAGCATGAGAATGGAAAGGCTGGAAAACACCTTCCACCCATCCTTCACCTCACTTCCTCTCCCTTCAAAAATGTAACATTATGTGTAGTGTTCCAACTGAGCAAGAAGAACCTGCCCGCAAACCTCCAACCTAGTTTACAAAAAGGTAAGATATTCCTGCTTGAGATCAAAATAACATAGCTTACTATGTTACATCCATTATAATACTTTTTTTTTTAAATAATCCTAGATGGATATGACATTATTTTTATAGCATTGAGTAACTAGTAATGCAGCTAATATACTTAGAAAAAAACTGCTCCCTATGGTCTAGTGCCTGTCTACAAATTAGAGATTCTGCATGTGTGTTATATGTCTCTCATGAACAGCAAGAAGAAGTCAAACACACATCAACTCACAAAAAACAAGAGTAACAAAACCAAACCAAAACTGGAAAAAAAAAAAGAAAAAAAATCACAGAACTTTCTGCATAATTATCCTGGTACAGGAATGACATAAAAAGCTATATAACTTTCTTGGCCTAGGAAATCATCCTGGAAAAACACATTTAACCTTCCCTGGCAGTCATACTTTAAAAGACTGCTGGAAGGAGAATTGGACTTTATGGATACCATTTACTCTGAACTAAGGACTTATGTTTAAAATAAAATGTTAATATAATGTTATTACTCTAGCATAATGCAAACAACTGTTAGCTGCTACATCTTTACCAGTATAAGAAAGATACAATAAAAGTGAGTAAAAAGTCCCTGTTCAGCTTGTGTCCTCACCAGTGCTTACAGAACTGTAAATGTCTTTTGCTAAACATTCATACAGAAGCACTGACTTTCTTTACAGTGAGTTTAGAGGTTACATGCTTACTTGGGTGAACTCAGCCTTTTGCAGATGTGGACAGAAACAGAGGAAAATCGAAACGTGGGATTGGTGGGGCTTTGCATGCCAGACTAGACCTTGGCAAACGTATATATACTTGGCAAAATTTTAGTTACTGGTAGGTCAATGTAGCAGGCAAATTGATGTATTTGATATAGTTTTAGAGGGTGATACAACTCAAAAGCTTTATATGAGGCTATGAATTCTTTGTCTTTTCTACATGGTAACTGTTGGGAATGTGAAACCTTGAAGGATTCCGTATAGAGCAGAAGTGAGCACTGCAGTAAAGCACGCTGTTCAGATATCCTACACCTATTTAGCATATATGTTTGTTCCTTACATGTAATTATCAAGGTATTGCCTTTTTAAATAGACATAGCAAGGTATTTTTAATTATATGTGTATTCATCTATGCACAATGAGAGTAGGTGGAGGAGGAAAGTACAACAATTACAGGATGTCTTACCAAAAGTAGAAGTCATAAATCTTGATTTTTAAAATACCATCTTGAACATGCATTCACCTTTACAATTTTTAACCCAGTCCTACACTTCTGTTGTACGTGAGCATCAGTCTATAGCACCGACTGCCCAGTACCAAGAACTCAAATGAGATTCTGACAGCTGGAGCTTACAGATTGGGGAATTAGTTGTTATCGCTTCTCAGTCTCAGGGTGAATAATCAAGGCTTGCTTATTTGTTTGGGTGGACTGCTCATTTCATCTACAAAAATATCAGTGATTATGGATGAATATGTCAGTTTGCAAGATATAGTACTTTCTCTGTTGATAAAAGGAGTTCAAAGAGAGCTTCTGAATACCCTTCCTGCCCCCTTGAGTAAGTTTTAAACAGATCTGGAATGCTGGGCTTTCTTCAACTCCAAACATTTATCAGTTTTCCACAATAAATAGCTACAAACAAATACATAAAGAAAATGGAAAGGTATGTGAAAGCTTAAATCTCATGAAATGCAAATACTGTGCAAAAACATAAGCTGAATTCTGTAGGACTTCTTTAGATGTATTTATATGAGAGAGTTTTCATGAACTGTATGGTCTGTAATGCTGAGTATTATTTGTATAAGTCATACTGTATTTCTGCCCCTTACTTGGGTGAATATAATCAAAGTTTTAGTACAAGTGTTTAGGTTTAAATTTATCTTCCCAGGGGTAATCCTTCAGATGTTTTAATAGACAATGCAAAACAGCTAATTGGCTAGAATATTCATGAAAAGCAAAAATAAGAAGCATAATTAAGTTTTAGGAGTTTTTTCCTTCTGATCAACATACATGAAAAATATAGATTGGAATAAAAAATATATGTATTGCACAATGATAAAAGCACCACTGAAGTTATAGATTCAGAAATTAAAATGCTGGAAAAGAATTTTTCAAAGATTTTCTAATTATCTGCACTGTTTTCTCTTGTGATAAAAAGGAACCCTCTTTCCATTTACTTCCTTTTATCTTTTGATTTTTTTTGTTGACTGTAAGACCTTTACCCCTAAATAACAGCTTTTTCAAAAATTCTGAGTACAAAATTGACAGATAATCCTTGAGCTTACAAACACAATACACACAATGACTGTAGAAAAAGAAAAAAATACATAAAGCAGAAAGCAACTGAAATGCAAGAAAGCATCTAAGGGGTTTTGTTTTAAAAAGATAATAACAAAATAACAAATACTGTTATCCTAGGCTGTTTCATATCTGGGTGTCCTCATCCTTCTAGCTGATGAGCAAGTGAAGCAACTTCGGAGTCTAAAAACCATGCTACATGGTTGTTTTTACTACTATACTGTTTCTTGTTCAGCATTAAATAAAATTATATAAAGGGAATGAAGGTGAGATTGAATTTCAGTAGCACAGTCTCTGTAATTTTTTAATATCTTTTTTTGTTTCTGTGGCAGTGATACTTTCTTACACTGCAAGTGTTCCAGGACAGAAAGGTGAAAAGAGGAGCTAATTGAAGGTTTTAAAGTATTTATATATAACTAATAAGCATCTTCAGTGTTCTGCTGTCTGCTTTTGATTAAAATACATATGAATAAGGTATATAAGTATATAAATTGCAAATGTAAGACTTTGCTAAAGAACTGGAACACAATTATTTCAACATTCACTATGAAAAGTGCTCATTGTTTATTATTCAAACTAGTGTTATTTGGAACAGCAATGCAGAAAAATTCATACAGGCAGTGATGACCAAGTTACTGCTTCAGGTTATTACCTGTTGTGAAGCAGTTGCATAAAACACACAAATGATCAGCTAACAGTAGAGACTTACATAAATGAATCAATATAGTTGTGTAATATAGAAAGCGTAACACCATGTGTGAATGAATTTTCCTGTTGTGTCTTAACATTGGATTTCTTTATTGCTCGTGATCTGGCAGGATGTTGAAAAGGTAGGAGTTTCTGCTTCCAGGGGCAGCAACTGTATAGACTGTTGTTCATCTGCTGTTCATTATCACTTTAGAGATGAAGGCTGTTGTCTTTGTACTTGACCTCTTGGTAACTCTTGTTAAAAGGAGAAGCAGAGCGTTCAGTCAACAGGCTAAACTAGAACAAGATTTCCAGATCATGTTTATATCAATCTACAGATAAGGATGAAATTAGCTGCCATTGTTCTGTATTTCTGTGCTACATTCAGCAATTTACAGAATGTCATCCTCATAGTCCGAGTAACAGCTTTGGTACAGCTTGGGCCAGTAACTATAAATCTTAAGCAGCAATCCAACCCCTGTTCTATATGGGTCAGGATAAATTGCAATGCTTTCGATAACACCACTGGAAGATTTCTCTGGCCTGAGAAATTTATCATCATGGAAGAATGTGATGATCTAAACTAGGAAATAAATAAAAATGGCATTTTCATTGTATGTTTGGAACTAGCAATAAAGCATCTAGTGTCTTAGAAAGCTTCTTAATTCTACTGAAATATGACAATCTTCATTATATTGCTTGTTAACATTCCTCCAGGCCTGTGACTGTTTTTTTAAGGATTTATTGCTTATCTGCAACTGCATAATTAAAGGAAAATTAGTAATTTGCTTTTAAATGTTACTGTCAAATCTCATACTCACAAATTTTTAGTTTTAATTCAGCATGACTATGCATAAATCCTGAAGCACCTGTACGTAGAATTGCACCAAACAGTTAAAGTGCTGTGAATACTCCATGTTTGGAGTATTGCAGGAACAACATGACTGGAAAGCATTAAGAGGAATAAAAAACATGAATCCAAGACTTTTGGGTACAAAGGTACCATCAGTGTGTCAAGGCGTGTTTATGCCACAGAGTACTGGGTGCTTGAGTATACACTGGATCAGTGTCACTTCAACTTGCTTTTCACTTTTTCTAAGCATTCACCTTCAGTATCTGAAAGTGGGTTACATAGATTATGGTTTCATTTGGTGTGGTCGCTCTTAAAAGGAATTCTGTGGTGTACCCAAGGTGTTTGGGGGCTGTAGCATGTGATGTGTGAAGAGAGACTGAAGCAACTCATTCTGTTTTGCCTGAAGAGACAAGGTTATAGGGGCTTCTTACTGCCATCTTCAACTCTATGGAGGTATTTGCACAGAAGCAAATAATGCTAAAGATAATGGACACAAACTGCAGCAGGGGAAATTCTAACTAAATGCAAGAAAATAATTGTTCTCAGCATTCCCATTTGCAGGTGATTGTACTATTCAGAGGCACATGACCCCTTTGACATATTGCCTGCTTCAGACTCTTCAGCAGTCATGTCCCAGTGAGAAGAGGACTGCTGGCCAACTACTTCAGCAGAGCCATAGTGAGACATTTTGCCATGACAGATACCACGGGGCCTAAGTCCAGGCATACATGTGTAGAATTGAAAAAGGTACACAGAAGGATAACAGCAACTAAATTCATGCAAAGGCATCACAAAGGTCATGCATTACTTATGCAAGGATTTTCCAGGGAAGAATCATGCAATTTACAGTAAAGGTGAACAGGAAGTGACATTTCTTTATTTCTCTTAGTACCAGTCTAGATGACTTAAATGGATGAAAATTTTGTTGGTAAAAATAAGATCTTCACAGAGCACAAAATTAAGCTGTTGTTCATTGCAAGGTGCTGTGGTTAAAAGATCCTAAGAACCAAATAGCTACATTCATGAAAGTGAAGATCTATGAAATACGATGCAACTTTTGATTTAGGAAGACACTCACGTGCAAATTCCCAAAACATAGTAGGATGTACCAAGAGAAAAACTACCGTATTATTTGCATGATTCCTAAACTCTTTCCCTAACCCTTTGGCAGTAGAGACAGAGACTCCACAGCAAGCTAATTTAACTTTTGGTCAGACCCATGCCATAAAAAATATTATTCTTAACTTCAAAATCATTAGAGAAAAAAAGTAGAAAAGTTTTGTTTGGAGTAACATAGAATAAACAATTATCTATTGTAGCTCCAGTTTTGATTGTATAAATATAGATGAAGATTTTGTCTGTAATGTTTTTGGACAGAGAAATGCTTGGGAAACTTTGACTTTGCAGATGCAGACTAGAGGACAAATGCTAAGGATATGGTAAGACCTGGAAATTTGTGTGTGTGGTGACCAGCCAATTTTTAGGTAGATAGGCTGTGAACCTGCAGAAGGTGGCATTCATTAAAATGAGTTTCGATAAACAGTGGAGTATTTGAGAGGTTATGGCTGTAAAAATAATGACACAAAAAAAAAAAAACCCAAACAAACCAAAACTAGTTTTTCATTAAAAACAAAAACAAAACCAAAAAAACAACAAACCCAGATGGATTTATTTTGAATTAAGTGGAATTAAATGGCTGTTATCCATGTCTCATTCTACAAAAGGTGGATTTTATACACAGATATACTAAGACAATTAAAAGGATAAATTAAATATAGAGAAAGGTGGAAGTAAAATACCATAACATTCTCAATCTGCGTAGATTGAGATGCTATTTTATAGTTGATTTAACAGATGAAGAAAACAATTGATATCATCTTTCTAAAATTCAGCTCAGGAGAAACTAATAGTTAAAGTACAAATGACAAGAATTGGTGGAATTATTGGATAAAAGCTTTGCAAAAGGGAAAGAGCAGCAGACAGTTCTGCAGTATCTGATAGCATTGTAGTTACTAGTGATGTTCCTAAAATAACTTAGTACCGAACTTCTTTAATAATGTCAGGCACAGCTCTGGTAGAAATACAGTAAAAATGCTGATTGTATTTGGTGACAATATAAATATATAAGCATTGTCAATACAGGGTAGGGTATAGTATAAAAATCTCTTGTTACAACTGCATTAGTAGAAATGGGATGAAATTCAATAATAGATAATATCAAGTGATGCACATTTCCCCTTAAGGGTGGGTCATCACAACCCTGCTACTGGTATCAACACTTCTGTTGGAAGCTAGAATTTTGCAAAGAAATAAGGTGGAAATGTACTGACTATCCTACATAACAGTATGATCATAAATTAGTGAGTTCATTTAGCCAGATAATGAGATAACTGTGTTGAAAAGTTAACTCCAGTAGAAATAAAGTGAATAAGTAAAGCAGAAGTGTCTTCTGCTAAGAGCTAGAGCTTGTTATCTGAGGCTAAACAAGTCAAAAGGGCATGTCTTTGTTAAGATATTCAGTAGGAGGATAAAAACTGGCAGAAATATTACCATTTAGGCTAAAAGCCAATGTTTGTACAAGAGCAAAAAGAGAGAAAACAATTATAAATATACTCAGACTGGAAATGAGGCAAAAGGCCCAGTCTACTGGAACAATATATTTTGATACTATCTCTAAAGGAGACTGGTGAGGGGAGGGAAAAGAAAGGTATTTTAAACTAAGGCTATGAACAGTTTTGAAAGTGAATGCATGAAATGCTACCTGTAATAATAAAGAACTACATTTTGTGATCCAGGAAGTTCATTCTAATTTTGTGCTTACTTAAAACACTCTCAGCTATGAAATGATAGGAATTTGCATCCCATCTTCTGTTTATTTCAGAGCATATGTTTGAATTGGAAGTACTCCTGCGAAAACAACGACTGTTGCAAACTGATGTATTTGACATGTGAAATCTTTCTGCATGGAACAATACAAAATCAGATCACATTAAAGTTGCCTGTTTTCAGCAGTTATAATTTTACTTAAATCTTAATGCAGCAGTGAAAAATTTTCTAAACTTGCTCATTTATTGTCTTCCTCAATTATTTTGCCATCTTACTCTTTCACATCAAGAAACTTCTATTATAGATTAAATAAAGGACCTTTCAAAGAGCCAACTCGATGTTAAGACAAATCCTTTGATGTGAAAGTTCCACAGAGTTGTGCGTGCCAAGTTACTGGTGCAGTTCATGGGACAGTACATGAAGTTAACTGAAAATTTGCAGTAGAATTCTGTTTTTGTGAAGGCGCAAATAATGACTGATTTATATCTCTTGGAGATGGTAGTGAAAGCCTTACAAAACATTGGAGTGAATCATTATTGAGGGTAATATGAAGTTAGAGAAGAATATGCAGATTTCTCCCTTTTCTTTTCTTGCTTCCATGCCCTCTACCTGGTAGGCCAGTTTGCTACAAACATTTATATAATAAAATATATTTATTCTGCATAATGATAACATAGTAGTAGTAGTCAAAATGAAAAACTGATTGTAAATTAAAAAGAAATTGAACATGTATTATTTTTACTGGATGATGATAATTATTATTATTGATTTTTAATATTATATATAGTTCTGACTTTATATGTATACAAAAAGTAAATCATAGGTCACAGAATTCTTTCCTAGAAACATTTTAACCAGTTAAGGTAATAAAGAATTACAATGCAGTAGTAGAACCTGTTGTATTCTGCTATTCAGGAAATATGGGGTAAAATGGTTGCTGAAGTAATTTGTTAAATTTCAATTTAAACAAAACTTATGTCAGCTACATCTTTTACATGTTGAAAAAAAAAAGAGCAGTGAAAGTGAGTCTGAATTCACAACTCAGGAATGACAATCCCAAAGAGAATGTACACTTAAAAATAAAATGCTGTGCCTAATTTAAGATATTCTTCCTGAGCAGCAAAGGTTTAATCCAAAACCTTTAGCATGTGCTAATATTCATCCCTCAGTGCCTTCTCAGTGTAGAAACACCTCTTTTCCAGATCTGATTCCCTCTGGGGACAGGTAGACACCCTGTGCCTCTACTTGCTGTGCTGTAGCCAAACCCTCATGTGTCTGTATTTGAAAAAAAAGGATACAGGTAGTTTGTCATCCATTTCTATTCAGCAAATTCTTAAAAGTAAATATAACTCTTTCTCAGATTTATCTTACACAAAGCCGGTGTAGGCAGTTACTTTAACAGTCACAAGAGAATTTTTTTCTGTTTACTATGATATTGTAGCTTTTCCCACTTTTTTCCTTAAGGATCATGCTATTTATTCTTCTCTTACCTACAGTCTTTCCAGGAAGTCTTAGTGGCCTTCAAACCTTTTATTTCCTAGATGATGTATGGTTTCACCTGTTTCTGAACAGTTCTGTAAATTCATGTGCCAGACCCATGAGGTTCTTTAATGTTTGACTGCCACATGAGAGATGCAAGGATGAGGTGCAGGTCCTCAGTAACCCTGCTCAGCTGTCATATCATGCTGAGGCTTTCCTTGTGCACACTGGACTCACTTCAACAGCACTCTAAGCTTCTGCTTGTCAAGATCTTATGGGGTATGTATGTGTGTTCCCAAGCCATTAAGGCACTGAAGTGGTCAGTTCTCAGTCTTCAGGAGATGGAAGCACTTCAGCTTGTGTTTCTATGGAGACTTACTCCCTTTGACATTCTTAAAGTGCATTGGGAAGATATAGCCTTACACAAAACGTAAATCAAGAAAAAGGCATTTAATTTTATTGTGGTTTAGGGGGTTTGGGATTTTATTTTGTTGTTGTTGTTGTTGTTCGTTTGGTTTTTTGTTTGATTTTTGTGTGTCTAGCAATCAGCTATGTCAGCTATATCAAATATATCTGCTTTGTATCCAGAAGTTTTGGGTTTAAAACTAGGTTCTTGATTTGAGACTGTCCTCAAGTATGCACAGGGGCTACATTTTAAGGCGTGCTTCTCATACTCTTTGCCTGAGAATATATTCCATTGAGAGCAATAGGGATTTAGTTTAGATCTTCATGAGGACACAAGCTGTTAGGAGTCAGGGGAATTCCCCTGGCACTGGACCTGTTCACATTACATCTGAGAACTTGAGTTGTCTTTTATGCTGCTTTATCTCATCTTTATTGAAAATGACAGTTTTGTTGTTTTTATTTAATTGTCTCCTATATTCACAGAGAAGAGCTTGAGTGGAACTTTTTTTCCTATCTGGAATGATTTATTTTTTAAAGAAAAAAAAAAAGACAGTTTTAAGCAATCTAACAGATGACTATAAGGATTTGCTTTTTAAATGTCTCAGAGTTCTGACCTAAGACAGCTAAGTGCTTAATTAGTCTGTTTTGAACTCAGACCCCAGATATGTCTCATACAAGAAAAGAATCTTGATTAAATTCATCCCAAGTGTAGGATAGAGGAGGCTAGTCACTTGTATTCCAGAGTAGGGGTTTTTTTGTTTCTTTGTTCTGTAATATGAATCTGGCAAAGAAAGGCTGTTTTGTTTTAATTTTCTTTTAGGGGAAAATGTCTGTTCAAATAAATGCTTGTAAGTTATCTCTTCATGTAGAAGACATGCACACTCAAACAATCCAGTAAAAATTTATCAGACCTATGAAAAAGATCATGCATTCTTCTATAATTATAGGAAAACATGGGATAGTGAGATAGATTGGATATGGGCAGCCAAAGTACTTGAAAATAATTCATTAAGATTAGCAGCAATGAAAAAAAAAAGGTAATACAAGGATAATAATGATAGGGCAAGTAAGTATCTGGCAAAAGCAACTCTTACAAATCTACTGGGTCATTTTCACTCCCAAAATAGTGGAGTGTAATTCTAAAGGAATATAATGAAAAAAAACATAGAGGGGTAAAGATGAAGGGAAATTATACATATAGGTGTATACCTATGTATTATATATGTATATGCAATATTTATATGCACATACATATTACATATTAGTATATAATTTTGTCTACTTGACAAATATGTGTATGTTCTATAATGTATATATGTGTAAAAGTTTTCTGACTGTTTCACCACATTGTTATTCATACATTTTAATGAGTTTCTTATAAGAGTCTGTGCCTGTGTATGTTATTTTTCACAGCACTGTTAGATTATAATTTTCTTTCCTTTCTGCATCCTTTTCTTTTAAGGCAAAAAGCACATTGGATCAGATCCTGTGGAGGTTTGAAATTTTCAGAAAGGTTTGTACTGTCCACATGGATAAGCTATTGTATGACTAAAGTAGGAAATTAAGCATGATGGAAGATACTGTTTTGCAGTGTACTAGCTGCACCCTAATAATTGATTGCGCCAATGTTTTCGTTCCACAGTAAATGAAAGGAATCTAACACTGTGCTGAAGGTGGCAGTTTCCAATCAAATAATGCATTACTGATTCATAGCCTGTCTTTTTCTCACAATAAGAGAATGAGAGCCATGTAACAGTATTGATTATGGTATTTCTCAGCCTGCGATATTACTCAAATTAGTAAGTAAACAACAAAAAATATCGTCTTAATATTTCAGTAGATAAGTATTGTGCAAGAGATTACTTTGATTAAGTTTGATTAAGTGGAATTTTGTATAATGAATGTAGAGTTTTCACTGTATTCCCTATTCAAATACTATTTCCAAAAAAGATTTCTTAAGTCATGATCACAGCTATTCTCACAGATACCTCATTTTTTACTATGTAAACAAATTGAAAATATTAATATGGAAATTGTGCTTCTGCTTACACTTCAGTTATTTTATTCCTCTTGAGCAATTATGGTTGGAAATGATACTATCGAAATAGAAGAACTCCCTTAATGATACAATTTTTCACATATATTTTCAAGTAACTTGTGTAAGCATATCAGAGAGATAAGTGAAATCAGATGAGGAAGGAAATTGTGTGGGATCTAGAGCAAGAGGACTTGAAAGGAGAGGAGGTCCTGGGGTTAAGTCTCCTCTTTCATAACTCTCAAATACATAGAAACTGTTCTGCTGTTAAATCACAGTGTTTGTTTGGACTTTTTAATCTCTAATGAGTTATACAAAAGAAAAAACACATTATCCCCATGAGAAGTTCATGTTTTATAACAATCTGACAATGCAGATACTTGAGAGTTACAGTCAGCAATGAATTCATTTAATTTTGAAATAAAATCCTGCTCAAAGATTAAATTTTTCATGAAATTTTAAAAACATTTGTATTTATAATATAGAAGATAAGGGTGTAATATAATAAGGAAAGGGAATATAATTTTGATGAGACTAATCACAAGTTCTGTAAACCTGTGCTTCAGCATGTGTGGTCTTTGCTGACAGCAATATATAAAATAAAGAATATTTGTAAAACTTTTAATAATATTATAAATAGTTTCCTGTATATGTAAAGATACATCTCAGAAATGAAACCTTCCAATAGACTGAGCATCTGAGGAATACTTTCCAAAGAGACCTGAATGATGACTCCTGAAAATGTGTTGGTTCATAATTTGTTACAGTTAGCCCGTTCATAATTAGTGTTGCTAGTAGTACATATTTTAGAACAGTATGCAAAATGTTAAACTCTTCAAAGGATCTCTATAATCACTATGTTTATTTGACCTTACTGAAGATTCAGCTTTTATTTTGGATTTGTAGAGGTCAACACTTCTGATTTCATAACAGATCATTTTTCTGGTAGGTCTATGAGATCTCAGGTGGTTAGAATAAACACTAGGCTTCTTTTGAATGATCAGAAGCAAACACTGAAGATGTGACCTTTGGTTTTCTTTCTTTTTGCACTTTTACATGACTAAAATAAAAGTTCTTAGCTTTTAAGGTCAAATGTATTAAAAAATTAGTATGAGATACTGCCCTCTGTGAAAAATTTTGGTGAAATCTTTTCCAGTAGACTGATCCTTGAAATGCTGGCTAGTGAACTGAATGAAGTCCAAATTACCTTTTTATTCTGAGCAGAACTGTATTCCATGTGCATATTGTATATGTAACTTGCATTTAAGACGTTAAAACTTATACAAAGAATGAAGTTGTCATGACTTTTGCCTTCAATGAATTTTAGAAGGTAGAATTTTTCTACTCACAATGGAACTAAGGAGAAATTAATGAAATTCCAAAGAAATCTCTGCTTTGTATCTATTGATGTCAGTAACCATTGGTCTTTTCTTTTTTGATGGTAGTGATGTCTACTTATATCTCAGAGAACAGAAGCTGTGCATGTATGCTAAAGGCAGGTTGTGAAATACTTGGTTTGGAACCCATGACACCAACATTCTTACTGGACCACTGTTGTCATACAAGAAGTGGTAGATGATCTGAGGAAAGAATCACTTAGGAAAATCAGTGAATAAAAATAAGTAATTTCAATTAAGAAATATTCCCACTGTACAAGAAGTAGCTGTATATAGATAGTTTAAAAATTACTCCCCTGCTTCAGAAAATATATGTTTAAAAAGAGAGTTAATTATATCAAGGGTCATAAGAAAATTATTTATGCTATTCGTAAGAGTCATATTTTAGTGATTTGACTGTAAAATGAATAACAAATATTCTTAAGTAAAGCGTTTTTTAAAAAGCCAGTTTATAGAGCTTTGTGTTTTGTTCAAATGAACTTTTGAAGGTTCAATTGATTTTGAACAATGTCAACAGAGCAGTCTCACTGGGATAGGGAAAATCTGCCAGGATGTTTGGTGGATGCGCAGCAGGTTCAGAAAAGCTGCATTGCTGGAAGCAGTGTGGCCACCAATCGTGTAATAACCTGGTAATTGACCTTGTGAATAAGCTTGTAAATGACCTTGTAAATCAGATCTTCTTCAGAGATTTGCTGATTCTCTTAGCAGTGAAGTAGCCAAAAACATACGAGGAGAGTCAGAGCCAAAATCTTCCCATTTACTGGAAAGTACTTTCAAAAAGTAAACAAATTCTGTCAAAGTAGAATCCTAGTTTTCAGGGGCTTTGTATGTTTATTGAAAATACCACGTGTGACTATCTTTTGCCTTCACTGAAAGGTAGCCTTTAGTCATAAATCTGAATTCTAAAGGTACTTTGACTGAAGCATATAGTTTGAAGGCACACATGCTAGGTCCTCAGTGCTATTCAGTAAAACCCTTATGATTGCAGTATTTCACATGATATCTTGGTAATGTCAAGCCTGTCTTCTACTTGCAGATAAAAATTTGTGTTGCCTTTGTTACAGGTCCGTTGGTTTGGGCTACATTCTTTTTCTAAATCCTGCTAGTCTGAAGAAACCCAAAAGAAGTAAGTTGGAATTTTGAAGTTACATTGATTTGGGCCATTAGCAAGATTTACTTAGTAATTGATGTCAAGTATGCTATGAAAATATGTATGCATTAAAATACAGTGATGCACTATAATTCAAATCTGAAAAAAAAAGAAAAAGAGCATCAGTTGTGTAACCAGTGAAGGTTAAGAAATGCTTACAAAAAATTTCCATTTCAGCAACTACAGTTAAATGGATAAACAAGTTTCTGTCTCTGAATATAGATAACAAACTGATGCATCACTTCTCGTGTTCTACTTCTGCTGTTCTGATTTTAGTAGTCACAAGAAATCATGACTCAGTTTCTTCTGAGATAAACCCATAATATCCTGCAATACTTTCTAAATATTGAGTCAGGGAGAAAGAAAGTGGCATTTGCCAGTATTTCATATATCAAAACAAATGTTATTGTTATGTTTATTTACAGGTATTTAAATGTAAAATTGTGTAATACAAGTTGGATACCTATTTTACATGAAAGTTAGTGGTTTATGTGCAAATACAGGAATGTACTAAGGTACTGTGATTAGTTACCACTAAAAAAATGATAAAGAAAGGCTTTCTAATTTTTTACATTAAAATATTTTTTGGTCCAAAGAAAGTTTTAATTACTTTTACATCCTAACAATAGAAGAATATGAATTAAACAAAAAATAGTTAAAACATTAGGGATATTAAGGATAATTTATTAAATCCCACTGGAAAAGAATCAAGCAACATTTTCTGCAGTAGAGGATTTTGTATTAAAAAATGAAGTCAAGAATACACTAAAGCTTATTCCCATTACAGTCTTGGAAACTGAAAAATATAGGAGACTATTATCTGTGTACAGCTAAGTCCCAGAAACACGTTCCATCTTTGATGAGACCTTGGAGAAAGCTGAATAATGAGTCTGGTTTTGCTTCCTGATTTCCAGTTTACTATACTGCACAATCTTTGTTCATGCACTTCAGCACTGAGATCAGTTTTCATTAGCAAACCATAAGCAGTAGCAAAACAATAGAAGGGAAGAAAGAAGCCGTGGTACAGTACCAAAAATGGAACATACTAATTTACTGAGTCTTACTTATTAGATAAAGAATTCAACTTAGTGCTGTTAAGGAGGTATTAACTTTAATTTTTCTAACAATAATTTTTAAACTAGACTGAAGTTAGCTTCTAATGCTACAAGATTTTTAATTGCTGCACTTAGGCAAGACCTGCTATAGGTTACGGAGAAATAAACTTTGATCTTCTCCTTTTTTGTAGGAGATAAGATTAATTCTTGTTCTGACATCCTGAAACTGTAATCTCTGTTGGACGATCTTTGTGAATGGGACAATCAGAAAATACCATAGTAGAGATAACTAAGGCTTTGGGAGGGGTTTCTTTGTGTTCAAATTTAATTGAATTTATTTAGACTGTTTCTTTTCTTTTCTTATTTTCTTATTAGTAAAGTAGCTGTTCCTAAGAGGTGTGTGTACCTTACTTCTCTTTGTGTTGCATCTCTTAAATCTGTGTAGGTGAGTAGTGAACGCTCCCTAACCTGCTCCCAGTAGTTCCAACTCCCAGACTATTTTCAGGAAATATTTTTAGCAGCCCAGCTGGCACTGGTTTTTTTGTTTGTTTGTTTCTTTGTTTGGGGTTTTTTGGGGTTCTTTTGTTTGGTTTGTTTTGTTTGGGGTTTTTTTGCATGGCCTGCCTTTTTTTTTTCTCTTTAGTCTATGTGTTAGTACTAACTGGGGGGACAAATTTACTTGGTGCTTATCATCAAAATGCCTCTTTCTATGCCACTTTAGAATAAGTGATAGCAGACCCTGAGAGCAGGGTATAGCCATACATAGTACATATAGTTGACGTTTTTAAGAGAGAATCCAGCTCATAATGCACTTTTGCAGGAAACACTCATTTCATGAAAGGATTTGTTTTGATTCATCTCCCAACAGATATGAAATTAGGCTCTTTTCTTTCTTGATAAATATTTATCTTTTGAGTCACTTTAGACCATGTATTTCTGCCCTCGAGTAGAAATTAAGAAATGATAGAACTTTAGTTTCGTTCTTCGAAAGATTTTGCTATATGAACTTGAAAAATGTCATTTTCTTTGGCTTTTCTCATCCTATTTCAACTTCTGGATAGAGCAACTTTTCTTTTAACTAACTATAATTTAATTACATTTTGTGTAAGTGGATCCCAAGCCTTACTTGAGCAAATAACTGACTTTGTTTTCAGATCTTGTTTTTTCTACAAATTCTACATGTGGTACACTTCATTTAATTCTGGTTCTGTCTTCAAAGTTCTGGTCTGTTTTTATTTCCAGAAGTACTTTTCAGTATCTTTGAACTTTTATTTATTATAATGTATTTGGTTGTTGAGCACTGAAGAAACTAAGTGTATCAAACATCAAAAGTCATCCAGCTGGATTTCTACTCTGCTCTCTGTATTCTGTACAGCTTTAAAACTTTTGCATCATGTCTAAGGCCTATTTATTATTATTGACTCAAGCTAATAATTTCCACTTAAAATAGTGACTTTGGTAGACTTTTGAGATAAGATGGCCTTCCTGCACAAGCCTATAAATCAAATAATGTAATTGATATTAATGTTAAATGGAATCCGAATATAGTATTTAGATTTATTACAAAGCATTTCCTAATGTTCTGCTAACAGAATCTGTGCTCCGACTGAAATAGTGATCAGAAGTTTTAATTGAAAAGCAACCCTGAAATTAATACCAACAGCAGTAACTATGCGTTTCATCTGCTTATTTTTTTATGGTGTATGTGCATATGACAAATCTAAAAAGCGAAGATAGAGTTTAGGCAACTTTCTCAATGCCATCCTCTCTATACCTAGTCTTGCTAGAAATCTAAATTGCCTGATTTTTCCTGGCAGTGTTCCGTGGTGGTTTTTTACCATGACAATTATTTTGTACAAGCTGATTATTCTTTTAGGGAAACAAAATACATTCTTTGTAAAATCTAAATTAATGATGTGATCATCAGCAGGATTAATTTTCTGACATCAGAAGATAATGCTCCAAATCAAAAAGTTGAAATGAATTGATGAATTCAGTCTTCCACATTCATCTGGTATGGAGCATACAAACACCAATCCTCAGTTAAATACCAAACAATGTTAAATATTGCCCAGATACCAGTTTGAGACTCTCACCTTGAGGTTACGTTCCAAGGATTGTATCTGTCTACAAGGTATAAAGAGGAGCAAATATTTAATTTCCCCCAGTCTCAGAGCCAGTACAGAACCAGTCTCTTTTGATGACTTGCTCTGCTCTAGTGCTATGGCTATCGTGGACGTTCTCAATAAAGCTCATCTCTAACCTGTCATGCGTTTTTTCTTTTCACCAACAAACTTAAATTTCAGCCCTGGAAGATTTAAAACTTTAGGAGCTGCAAACAGAGGGAACAGAAGGGACAGGCAAAAAATGTTTATCTTTTTTGCTCTACTTGTCCTGCAAGAGAGTATTAGTTGAATTGTGGTGAGTTCAGTTGGTCAGTACATTCACTTACCGCAAAGCAGACCAATGTTTGCTTCCAAGGAATGCTTCAATATTTCATATTAAGCAATCATTGGAACAGGGATTAGAAATGACATTTGACTCATTCCTGTTAATAAGGACTTCATTAATGCAGTGCATTATTACCAAATTGTGTTAAGATTGTTAGGATAACTTAGTTTCTAAGAAATTTTAAAGAAAACCAGTATTAAAAAACTACCCAATATCTGAATTTTATAGTCTAAAAGGACTCAGAAATTTATTTGATTCTTAGAAGGGTCATTGGGGAGTACATATTTTAGTGAATGATGAATTTGACCTGCAATAACAAAAATAGTAATCTGCTAATAGTTCTAATAAGAGCTACTTCTAGGCCACGATTTCAGAAGGTATATAGAAACCCTCTTTAACTAAGCATAAGCTAGGCTGATAGCTGGCACTGTGACTGCATAATGATACTTCAGGTTTATAATTTTGTTTACTAAGAAAATGTGGGGACTTCAGTACTTCCAGCATGTTGAGACTCTAAATTCTTACAGCAGACTGTAGTGTGCTTGCACATAACAACCTTCTAGAGATGAGCAGATTGACAACAGAGCTGAGACTGTTTTGCATTACGTGTTAATTATGTAGTTGATGGTTATTTTTTATTTATAGAAAATGAAAGATAAGTTTTGCTTTTCCATCCTTTGAAATAAAAATGAGGTTTATATTTCTGTTCTTAAACACTTTATTAAATACAGCTACAAAATTTTTGGGGATTTTATTTTTCTTTTTATTTTCTATGTATTTTACCTTATTCTTACCTGCTGCTCCTCACTGTAAACATAGATGACCGGATGTATTGGGAAAAGAAGTAATCACATGAAACACAATGGATTTAATCAGAATTGTATCTGATGATTTTGTTATAAAAATCTTACTTTGTAAATTAATAATACTTTTTAAAAACTGAGATTATGTTTTTCTGAACAGTATTTTAAATGCATTTAAAATGCTAGGACTGCTTATCACATAGACTCCAGCCTCTTGGACATAGAGAAGATACATGATGTTTATCAGAAGATCTGCACTCTGACATAGTCATTTATTGGCACCAAAAGAATCAGATAGCAGCGCAGATGAGAAGAAGCATGAGACTTTAAATCATCTTTTCACATTCAAATGCTGGCTTAATGAATATTATGAGAACAAAATAAATCGAAATAAGAAAAAAGAGATGTGAGAAAAAATTAAGTATTTTGACTAATTATTACCAAAACAAAATCAGTTAAAAATCACTTAAAAACCCATACCCCGTTTACTTATTATTGGTTCCTTTTGTAAGGAAGGCTATTAATTACTATTCTTGACATTGCTAAATTCTTATCTTTTGCACTCAGAGACCTTTATTAAGCTTTTTGACAAAACATTTTATTTCCTTTATAATAACAATTCTTTTGTTTGTTTGTATGGTTTCCAGAAGAAGAAAAATGAATCAAGTTTTTTAAAAAAAAAAACAACACCTAAGGATTATTGAAGACCAAAGGAAATATGAAATGAAGAACTTGTAAACTGAAAGATTCATGCTTGTTTTTTCATGTAGCTGTTACTGTGAAGGATTTTACAGAGGATTTTACAGATAGATGAAGTCACATGGCCAAGGCTGAGTCAAAGGCAGAATGTATTAGCCCTGCTAATGAATGCTTTATCTTTTCTCCATAATAATATTTTATTTTTAAATGACCATTACCTAAATGTTACAATTAGAGCCTCTTCTTTGACAACCTTAATTAAATTGAATTAGTATTTAATTAAATATATGACAAGTTAATACTTTTATTTACCTGTAGTTATTTGTTGTACTGGTTTATAATTTGGTTATTGGGTCTGTCTTTAAATTAAATTAAGACGCTGTTTTACTCAGAAAAAAAATAAAATAAAAACCCAAAACAAAACCAAAACTTAATATCACAGCCATCTTTTTAGTATAATACTAAGTAGTAGAACTACTGTTAGTAATCAGTAGGTCAAGCGAGGTGATTCTTCCCTCTCTGCTCTCACAAGTCCTTACCTGGAGTACTGTGTCCAGCTCTGGGGCCTTCAATGTAAGGAGGATGTGGACCTGTTGGAGCAAGTCCAGAGGAGGGACATGAAGATGTTCAGAGGGCTGGAGCACCCATCCTCTGAAGACATGCTGAGAGAGTTAGGGTTGTTCAGCCTGGAGAAGTTGTGGATGCCCCACCCCTGATAGTGTTCAAGGCCAGGTTGGATGGAGCTTTGAGCAACCTGGTCAAGTGTAAGGTGTCCTTGCCTATGGCAGGGGTGTTGGAAGGAAATGATATTTAAGGTCCCTTCCAACCCAAACCATTCTAGGATTCTCTGAACCTCTGCATGTTACTGATGGGTTTTTTAGTGGGAAGTTGGTATGGGAAGTGGATGTTAGATCTGATCTGTTTTGAACATGAGAAGCAATGTACTAGTAGATGAGCCAAAGCAATTAAATCTTCTAGTCCAAGTGTATCAGACGGATATCATTTAAGAAGTGATCGAAGCCTGCAGTTCATCTGAATGAGGCAAAATTTAGTGCCTAAATGTTATTGTCTAGTGTCTCGCTTCGAGCTTTAGAGCCAACAGTTGTCTAAACTTCTCTCCAAGAAAAATCATGTTTCCCTCAACCTTCTGTGCAAATGAAGGACATACATCTACAAGTGCAGCTGCCATGCTTGTAACCTGTCAAGTCATTAAGGTCTCTTCCAACCCAGGCCATTCTCTGATTCTGTCGTTCTTTGATTATGTCATGTATAACAGTAATTTTCTTTCACAAAGTTGTCTAGAAGCTGTGTTAGTATGATCCCATTACTGTCAACATGAAAGGACATATTTTTAGAGAATGCAGAATAGAGTAATTGCAGAAATCGAAGGATTTCTGATTTCCCCTTTAAAAATCAAATTTCTATTGTATGGGACAACTGAAAAGTATGGCTTTCATGTGAAAATTAATCCAAATAATTGAGATGGTAGTACTTATATTTTGAAAATATGTGCAGATATACCATGGCTACATTACTTATGCAGAAGCAGTTACATAGACAACTGTATATATGTGAATAAATTTGTTAGGTGTAATAGCAGAGCAACAGACAAATTAAAAATGTCTAAATGAAATACAGGTTTCATTATTTGCAGAAGTTAATTAAAATCTTGGCAAGATTTTTTCTTTGATGTTCTATACATAATTCTTTTTTAAAAATGGATATTTTTACAAACTTCCTAGAATTGTGTCTGGCATCTTTAAGGATGCAGTTAGTTTAGTCGGTAGCTTGTTCTCTGTTCTAAAAGCTAACATTGCCTTTGTTCTTTAAACACAAAACATGTCCCTATTGTCATTTCCAATTTTAATTTTAGCTGATCTGAGAATGAAAACATTTTTAATTCCAGGACAAGTAGAACTTTCATGTCTGACTCCATAAAAGAATAATCTTTACCTTATATTTTATCCACCTATGAGCACCTCTGTTCATATGTCATTATTCAGTTGCAAAGGGTTACTCGTAAAATTTAGGAAACTCCATAAATAAATTTGCCTCTGCAATATTATGCCAGCCCCCTTGTGTACTTTTCAGTTTAATTATATTTTTAGCCTTTATTCCAAATACGTGCTTACAATTAACTTTACAAACACCTCTTTCCATTTTCCATAATCATTCACTCAGGCATAAAAACATGGAGCTGAGACAGAAGGTGTAATAGAAGGTGTAATTGACTAAGTTAGAATTTGTTTGGCATATTCAAGTTAACTCAAACACTTATTTCTTACTTCAACCATATAGTTTACTACTCCTCTGAAACATCATTCAATTGCTAAAGATCTTAAGGCTAAACAAGGACTAATTCAGGAAAGAAAACTTTAGTGCATATATATATATATGTGTATATATATATATATAATTCTCTTGAATAAAAGTTTTTCTCCTAGTGAAGCATAATATGGTTATATAAAAATATATGTTTACATATTTATGTGTGTGTATGAGTGTTTGTGAACTGCAAAAGTAGATACAGAAACTTTTTTTAAGAACAAAGAAATGAGTAGTTTATATGAATCATGGCATACTAAGACTTAACTGAAACATCAACACTGATTTTATTGAAAGTTCTGAGAGATGGCCAATGGATCATGGCTGGCCAATTGAATGGAAAGAGGCAGATTTATTTTTGACTGTCACGTTACACTGAATGAGTTCACAAAGTTTCAGTTAACTCAGTAGAAGACATTAATGATTTGAATATGATAGATCTAGCAAACCCAGGGAATACTGACCAAAGCTTATGGAAGACAAAATTATGACTTGGATCTGACCAAGTACAAATATTATCAAAGTAGGACCCTCTGTGAATTAACAGGGCATACACTAGCTAAGGTCTGAAGATACTCTCTAGACATGCAGGTGCTGGATTATGACCAAATATATTGGGTTTATGTGACAAGGTTTTAATGGGGAGGGAGCTGCAGAGGGATCAGAAGCTGCCCCCATATTGGACAGAGCCAGATGCAGCCAGCTCCAAGGTGGACCCGCCACTGTCCAAAGCTGGGCCAGTCAGTGGTTTTGGTAACATCTTTGTGATAGCATATTTAAGAAGGGGAAAAAACTACTTCTGCATAACAGCAGATGAGAGAAAGGAGTGAATATATGAGAGAAACAGCTCTGCAGACACCAAGGTCAACGCAAATGGAGAAGGCTGAGGTGCTCCAGGTGCCAGAGCAGAGATTCCCCTGCAGCCCATGGTGTACCCCTACCAGTCCATGGAGGTCCACTGTGGTGTAGATATCCACCCACCACAACTTTATATACACAATCTCTCTCAGAGAAATTACTTTCTCCTGTTTTTATTCTTCTTGACATCTGGCACTGTAGACAAATTCAGAGAAGGATGGATTGTTGCAAGACTTGGAATTAATCCCTAATATAAAAAGATAAATAAAAAAAAATTTTCAAACCATGAAATTATAATGAATAAATGAATACAGGACAGACAGCGGCTTGACCTATTGATATATTCAAAGATGAAAACAATAGAAGCTGGAACATGCACATTCCTCCTAAAGGAGCATGTGAAATATGTGCACTGGTGAATAACAAATTTAAAGAGATATATTGTAGTGCAAAGGAAAAAACCTTCTGTTACTGGACTGGCCATGCACCAAGGTTCGTGCTATTGTCAGGAGGATATCCTCACTGAAGGTTCAGAGGGCCAGAACAATTAAGTAGTTTAAAAATCTCTCCCAGAGAGCAGAGAAACCCTTAATAAAGAACAAAAGATATCTGTAAGAAATTGACACAGGACGTGTGTACGTAGATCACAGCACAGCTGAGATCACCACCGAAATGTCTGCCCTAGCTGGTGAAAAGAGTGTCCATGGGAATGACAGACTATTCTTGGAAATTTTTATTCAGTTTTGTTTACTTAACCCACCATCTTGCAAATGCTGTTGAGCACTGTTTCTCCACAGATATGCAATGAAGATAAAGACTGAGAAAATGAAAACTTACCAAGGTTCAAATTCTCAGTCAGACCAAAGTACAAAATTTAGTTCTGCACAAGTACTTCCATGGAGGGATATATTTCAATTCTAAAGAAGTAAGTTCAAATTTAGAGATTTAGGGATTTTGAGCACTAATGAAAATTCAAAGCATAATTCATTCCAAGATATTTAGTGTGCTTTGAAACCTGCACTGAAAATGACTTTACGTTGGACAACCTGGCCTTTGAGAAAACATAAATGAACAGGTCGGATTTATTTCCTTACTTTTTGTTTATTAAGATTTGTTCGTATTACTCCTACCCTATTTAAGTAACTTCAAATACATAAAGATATATATAATCAGTTTGAACAGATAACTCGATGCATACAAGAAATTTTAAGTGCAATTAAGCGAAGTACAAAGGTAATTTTTACAGCACCATGTCGTGAAATGGAGATGGAGACTCTACAGCCATCTAGGAATGAGGGCTATAGCTGTGTCATATGCTGTGAGATACAGTGAAGGGATTTCATGACAAATGCCTTAAGATATGTGGTAATAGATTTCTGTGGGAAAAAAGGCATGCTGAGGGGGTGATAGGTTATTAGGCAGAAGCTGGATGACCCTTATCAATGCAACCAGCCAGGTGAAAGAGGGAGTGTTACTAAGGTGTCACAGTTCTGTTCCACCCTTGCACAAGATCCACAAGTCTTTGTAATTTTTCTTTGTAACTCTGGATATCCCTCAGTTACATATAAAGTGGCTGCTATCCCACCATTTATGATGGCAATAGCAGAATATTTGACTACACTCTCACCACCACTTTTCCCAAAAGTATATATTGGCATTTGAAATCCTCAGTGGCAGGGAATGAGAATATGACTACCCTGCAGACAAGTTGATGGGATTTCTCCTCTCTCCTCCCCAAAACAGGGGACACCACTTTGGTAAGATTTGCACCTCTGACCGCATCAGAATATACCCAGGAACACTTTTACATTGCACTATACGTTTATATTTTGCAGGTCCAGTGAATTTATCACCAGCATTCTAAAAGAATCTACAATCTGTTGCTCCAATAAACTTACTGTTTGTGAATCTGTGTTCATGAAAGTTCCTTTTGAACTTGACGAGACTTAAAGAAGTGTTGTATTGGTAAATCACACTATTTGTGAATTTGTGATCATAAATGAGAACAGACTTATAGTATAACCCACACTATTGGTGCATCTGGGATCTTATTGACCATGACTGGATTTATAGTGCTGAATTAGTTATGATCAGAAATTAAGCCTAGCCACACCCAGCCTACCTGATCTCTGAGGACAAGCTGGAAAGCAAAAGGATTTATTTTCTGCTAATTTTCTAAGCTCTTAATGCAACAGACCTGCCTGGAAACCTGGTCCATTGTTTGACCTCCCTCACAGTGAAAAAAATCTCTTCTTCTGTTGAAGTGGAAATTCCAATATCTCACTTGGAGCCCTTTAGCTGAGCACCATGATTAAAAGTATGACTTCACCATCTTCCCCCCTTGCCCTCCCCCCAGTATTTGTACACATTGGTAAGATCCTCTTAAGCATTCTCTTCCACAGCATGGACAATTACAGCTCTCTCAGACTCTTTTTGTATGTCAGATACTTTAATGCTTTAATACTTTAATTAATCTTCATGGTTCTGCACAGGACTCACTCCAACATGTCCATGTTTCTTGTACTGGGAAACCCAGAACTGAATGTTGCACTCCGTGTATGGCCTCACTAGTGTTGAGCAGAAGTAAATATCACCTCCTTCAACTTACAAGCAATGCAACCCAGGAGGATTTTGGCATTCTTTCCTGCAAGGGTGCATTGCTGGTTCATGTCCAACTCCTTGCCCCTCAGTACTCCCTTGACTTTCTGTGCAAAGCTGCTTTCTAGGTAGTTGGCTCCTAGCTTGTACTGGTATCTGGGATTATTCCTTCCCAGGGGCGGGATTTGGCATTTGCTTTTGTTGACTTTCATTAGGTTCCTGTTGGCCCCTTTCTCCAGCTTGTCCAGGTCCCCCTGGAATGCATGACATTCTGGTGTATCAGCCACTGCTCCCTGTTTTGTATCATCAGGAAACTTGCTGAGCATATGTTCTGCTTCAGTTGTCCAGATCATTAATGTATATGTTAAACAATTTGGCACACTATTGGCTCGTGGGTGCACCACCAGTGACTTGCCTCCAACTGTGCTTCATGCTGCTGATCCCAAACTTCTGAGGCCAGCAGTTCAGCTAGTTTTCAGTGCATGTCACTTTTGCCTAGTCCATATTTCATCTGTTTGTCAATGATTTTCTGTGTCTAAAGCCTTAATGAAGTCAAGATAAACAACATCCACTGTTCTCTCCACATCTACCAAGTGAGTCGTCTCACTGTAGAAGGTTACCAGGTAGGTAAGACATGATTTCCCCTTCATAAATCTGTAAAATAATCCTCATCCTCTTCTTGTCCTTCATGTGCCTGGAAACGATTTCCAAGAGGATTTAACTCCATCATGCTTCTAGACAGGGACTGAGGTGAGACTGACCAGCCCACAGATCCCTGAGTCCCCCTTGTTGCCCTTCCTGAAGTAACATTTGCTTTCTTCTGGTCTTCAGGAATCTCTCCCAGTTGCCATGACCTTTCAAATATAGTGAAGAGTGGCCTCACGGTGACATCTGCCAGTTCTCACAGGATTCATGTGCATCCCGTCATGCTCCATGGAGTTAAGTATGTGCTGTTTGATTAAGCACTCCCTAAACTGTTGTTCCTTCACCAAGGTTAATTCATCTTTGCTCCTGATTTTTTCGCTTGCCTCAGGAAACTGGGATTACTGACAGTTGGTCTAACTAGTAAAGACAAAGCCAAAGAAGACATTGCATAACTCAGCCTTTTAAGTCCTTTGTCACCAGGTGTTCCACCTGTGTCAGCCGTGGGTCTGTGTTTTCCCTTGTCTTACTTTATTGCTTATGTATCTGTAGAAGCTTTTCATGTTGCCCTTCATACGCCCTACCAGATTCACCTCCTGCTGGGCATTTCCTAACACTGTCCCTGTGCAAGTGGACAGTATTTTTACATTCTTTCTGTGTGATGTGATCCTGCTTCCACTTCTTGTATGTCTCTTTTTTAAGTTTGGATTTTTAAAGGAGCTCCTTGGATATCTGTGAAGGCCTCCTGCCACCCTTTCCTGATTTCCTAGTCATCAGGATGGATCATTCTAGATATTGTAGGAGGCGATTCTTAAAATCACTTGGCTCTTCTGGAATAATCTATGGTACAGGACTGTTTTCCATAGAAACCTTCCAAGCAGATCCCTGTGCAGGCTGGAAGAATGCAAAAGTTCGCTGGAGTGGTTTGCTTGACAGCCTCAAGATAATAACTCCTTAGTTATTTGGGAAAATCTGGCTTTCCCTGCACTCCAGTTAATACCATACAGCACTAAGCATTTGGTGTCGGTGATAAAGAGAGGTTGCAAGCTTGTAGTGTCTCTGCATGCCATTTCCCTTTATCCCGCCCTCCCATTACTGCATTCATCCCTAAAAACAGAAATGTTGAGGAAACTTTGTCCTTTATGTATACACCAAACTGTGAGTAAATAAAGCAGATATGTATAAACAGGTTTGAATTCACCAGACAAATTTTTCATTTCCATTAGATTATTTTTCTTCTATTAGATAAACAGTAGATAGTGTGTTTCAGTTCTGTTTTTTTTTTTTCAGCCATGGTATATTCACAGGGGTCTATTTGTCAAGAGATGTGGACATGATTTAAACAGTTTACAGTGAAATCTGGATTTAGATATGCAACTGTTAGTCCTTATAACACAGTGACATAGGCTGGTAGAAAAAAAATATTCAGACTAATAAAATGTGTACTGAAAACAAATGCAGTCAGATCCTGATCCATAATTAGCATGGTTGCTATGGAGTAGCACAGATTAACATACTATCAGCCACTGACATGATACTGAAGAAGAACTGGGAATTAAAAAAAAAAAGAAAAAAAGAAGTGGACAGTTAATATTTCAAAATAACTTATATAAGTATTGTATTTCAGAAGAACAGTGCAGGTGGTAGGTGTGGTAGGAGTCAATGGTTACCAGACACTGAAACATTAAGGGTGCTGTTATAAATCACCCTAGTTGGACATATAAAATAAAAAGGAGTTAAGGACATGTTTTCTATGTTCAAATGATGAGGATGAAGAACATTTATTCTGCACTTTTTCCTAGAAAGAAACATCAATTTAAGATATGTATACAGCAGGACATGTTACTGTTATAAGAAATTACTTTGTCATCTCTCAGCAATACTATGAACAAAGGTTTTCAAGTCCAAAAGGCAGAATAAGGCATCTCAGAGGCTAGCTGGACAATTTCGGAAGGCCTTAAAGCTTTCTATTACTTTTATAAGTGCTGTTGTTGGTGCTATGTTGGTGTGGCAAGTGAAGATGTGCTGTTAGAAATTATCTTTAAAGTAACTTAACTTTGAGGACAGAATGTCTGTGCCAGGGTTGTAGACACTGATGTTTTGTTAAAACAATTCTTGAACAGGAGATAAATGAAACAGAGCTGTGTCAAATTTAATTAAACCAGACAGCTCCCCACTTCTCATGTGCTAGATCTTTGGGTTTGATTGCAGATGTGTTATAATGAGCCAGCCCCAACATTCAAACAACAATCCCTGGTACAAATACTATGAGACTTTCTCAGCAATGTGTTTTTGTGGATAAATATACGCTTCCATATTGTCTGTGTTAAAATTGAATTCTTGATATGAAAAAAATAATGGCATATGTTGGAATTCATTAGGAAAAAGATTTGCCTGACAATTGTTTCTTTTTAAGTAGGTGATCCATAATGTAAAGAAAATGTCATAAGAATACAGTGGCTGCATAATCAGAGCATACATTGTTGGTCTCTTGGTCCTGTGCGGTGTTTTGTTCATATATTGCCTGTAACTTCCAAAATTCAAATAAGCTGTATTTCACTTAATTACTTGGAGAGAAGAGGCCAACTTTTATGGTGTTAGATCTTTATATGTTATTCTTTTCTCTTTTGGCTTAAATTCTGGATGTATATCATGCATAAATCAGAAACGCTGAAACCCCTTGAATGTCTTAGACACATCACTAGGGCTTACAGACTAGAAAGAAATATCATGTGTGTCCCTCCAAACTGCTTACATGAATTTGTCACTCATTAATTTGTAGGAAAAAATCGTTATAGAAAAAACCCTGTAATTATGTAATTTTTCAAAGAAGAACAAAGAGGAATGCTTTTATAAATGTTCACTGTAAACTGATTTTGGTATGATGCTGCTTCTCTTATCTTTTCACTTACACACAAGCAGGAAGAGACTTCTGTTGCATTCATGTCAGGAAACAATGGATAGAGGAAGTGTTCATTAACAGAGGTTTATTTTAAGTCAGAAAAGTCAGCCAGAACAGCAAAATATGCAGGTATATGACACTCTAGACTATATTTTTTACTGCATAAAATTTTTATTTCAGTATATATCCTCAAGGATCATCTGTCAGAGTGACTACTCACTTTGCCTTACTTTTTAGGCAGAACTATTTTCAATTCCCATAATAACATCTTCAGTCCACATGAACTTTTCTCCTGCTGTGCTAGAGATCTTAGTAATAAATTGTAGACTGGGAACCTGGAACATAAATATGACCGAGTAGCTACTCTGAAGTAATGGATGCTGAATTTAGTGAGCAAGATTTGTGACAAACATTTTTAAATAGTTAATAGAAAAAAATATTCCAGAGACAGCAGACATATTAATTCCGATAGTTGAATTATTTCGTTACTTCTATCTTAAATTTATGGGTTTGGTATTTCCTTTGAATTTCTTTGGATTTCTTAGAAATATTTGTAATTTTTGTTGGGTAAATAAACGCTCTTGTTGACAGAATATGTAAGCATAAATGCTGTACTGACAACACAGTTTTCAGTCAATTTAGATTGTCGGAGTTGTACCTAGGTGACCTCTTGTCACAGTTGGCATCTCAGAGTGGTTTCAAAGGACTCTAATAGTGTGAGGTTCAGATAACATAACAGTAATGAGCTTTTTCATACTAATTCCAGTTTACAAAAGAAGTTTACTGCCTCCCCTGGTTGTTTTGGAATTAAACTAACAAATCTGGAAGTAATAAACATTTATTTCTGGCAGGAAAGCAAGTCAGTGCTAAATAAGTTCTACTAGTTTTTTATTTAGCTTGAAAGTTTGCAGACTAGCTAAAGCTTCAGCTAGAAATTCAATACTTTGAAATAAATCAGGGGAACCCCATGGCAGAAAGGGTAGATTATTTCATTTGCAAGATTTCTGGCAAAGAACAAAGGGAAAAGTCAATGCACTATAGACTATATCTATGTATATACATAGATATAATATATATATTGTGTGTATATGTATATATATAGTATTACTACACACACAAATATGTATATGCAATACCCATAATGCATTGACTGTAGTGACTGTATACGTGCTTACACACATATACATATATATAAAGATAAACAGATATATATATACACACACAATGAATTCTTTGAGTAAATAAATGCAAGACGTGAACTACAATCTTGCTTTAATTAAACTTGTTAATTTCTCCTTTTGGCTTAAAATGAACTTGTAATTTAAAACATTTTGATGCGTGCAGAGCTCCAGAAACTCAGCAAGTTCTAGTTCACTTAGGGGGTCTGGAGGGTAAGGCAAATTAAAACAACAGGGTGCTTCAGTTCCACAAGTAATGCCAGGTTATGGACTTCCTTCCCCTTCCTGTCTTAGGCTATTTATTTCTGCTCCTGCAGTACAGCTCCATTCCTCTGTCACCTCCTAGGACTCTAATCTGCTTTGTACTTAACTGAGAGAAAACCATTTTACAAGAAATGGTGTAAACCAGGAATTTCAATGTGCCGCTCGTACCTGGCTTCCTTTTTATGTGTGTTAGGGAGATCTACGGAGTTTCCTATCGCTATAGATTACAGGCCATATAAGCAAGAAGAAACACTAACGAAAGCACAGCTATTATCTGTCTTTCAGACTTCTGGAAAAGTCTGCTGTTATTCACAGTCATATTTCTTGTAATCTGCAACTCAATACTCTGCATTTTAGCATATCTCTCTGAGTGTAAATGACAGCAGCTGGGTGCCTTGCACAGCCTGTGGCAGTATGTTTACTTCTGTACTGTGTTAGCACTTACCTGACAGCATACTCGGCTTGTTTTTTTCTGTAAATCTCTTCTCTCCTGTTCATGTTCTGGAAAGGAGTATCTTTGGAAAGGAGTAATGGAAACATGTCTGACTGTTCTGACATACTGAATGCTTCATTATTCTGGAGAATGCACATAATAGAAAGGCAAGAGAATATATTAAGAGGGATACCAGATTAGCTAATACACCTGACTGAGGAGTAACAAAAACTGACAACCTGTTTTAACTGCCAGGGTTTACTAAAATGAAAAGTGAGTGGTAGGCATTTAACTACATGGGCATTTAAACCTTGCCTACAAAACTGTAAGTCACAGCCCACATTTGCAACAACAACTATATGTGCTTGACTGATGCTTTAATTTATAAGAAATTATTATAGAAACTCAGTTTTGCTCTGGGGTCAAAAACCTAAAGAATGTAATGATTGTATGCCATGAATACTTTTAGCTAAGACAAATATATTCAAAAATTTACATAGAAAAAGCAGGAAAAGAACAGGGGAAAGTACAGGAAAAGAGCAGAAAAAGAGAAAGGGGAAAGGACAGAAGCCATAAACAGTGTTTTCATTTCCCTCAGATTTGTTATACATGTACTTCTCAACCCATGCTGGTAGGCTGTATTTTGAGATCCCCAGCTCCCAGGAAATTTTCATCTCACACCCCTCTAGGCATGCTCAACTTGCATTTCTCAGTTGCGTTGTTCTTTGCGTTATGATCATCCATGTTTGACCCATACATCCAGTTGATGGATTTATTTAGTTGATCAGTTATCCAGTAATAAACCCCAGACTTTTCATCAGCTTCTAAATCAATGTGTTTGCACTGCATAGTGACAAATGTAATTTTATATTTGATTTAGTCTACAGTTTGCTAAGAATTGGTCAAGGCTATTGATACAATACCTCAAAATACTCACACATCCTGGCTGCATCTTCACTGAATATCAGGGCACACTTTCCCTGACAATATTGTCTTTCTGTCTTGACACATTTCTTCAAGCAATAATATTCCTGATTTTTTTTCTATTGTGAATGAGAATCTAATGAAAAAGTAGAGCTGCTTCCATTGTTGGGACAACACAATATTTCAAATTCCATTTTCCCAATTATATTAAAACCTCTTTGCTATGGACAGCTGCTAAATTTTTAAGAGTTGCTTTTTTTTCCCCTTCTTTCCCTACAGTGTGATAATTTTTCCACTTTTATAAAAATGGTGTCACACAGAGAATGCTTTCTAAGAATATATTTATGGAAGTTCCCTTTCTATTTTTCCTAAAGTATCTTCTCTAGTGAAGAGATTTTCATATTCTATTTTTGCAGATAGTATTTCATCCGTTCAATTTACAAACCACAAAGTGCAGATATCAAAGGTTACACTCAGTACAGAAGAAAACTCCTGTATGCAATTATGTCTGACTTGTTTCCATTAGGATGAGATAATGGGCAAGGAAAAAAAATCTATTTTCCTTCAATGTGTAGCTGTCTTCTTGTATACCCCCTGATTATTATGTATTCTAGAATTTTTATTTTTTTTTTTAAAGTTACAGTGTTTCTCAATAGTAGTTCAGGAGATCCAGGTCAGTTGAATATGATGCAAAATAGGTGATTCCCATCTGGATTCCCATCTGTATGTTCTCCACCAAGAGCCAGTGAAGAGTTGCATGGCTTAACTCTAGTCATACATTTGTGTGTAAGGTATTCTTTCTACTAGACATTTAAATAAATAATAGGTTTCAATGGATGGAGGCATTTTATAGTGCATTGTAGATGGCTATAGACTAGAGGGAGCAGTTTTACTTCTGACTCAAGGAATTGTACGTGAGTCAAGTGTGAGACACTGTAATCTTCATACAGGTGACACTTTTCCTTGTTTAGTAGAAAGATATGGCCAGTATGACCACCAGAAAACATTAAAGGTGATGAGGTTTGGGGATAAAGAATTGAATGTGACTGCAATTACTAGAGGGAAATGAGATTATTCCTAGAAAGCTACTATGGTTTACTAGAGAAAAAAGTTTGCTGGATAGTATCTGAGAGTTACTTCAGTTAAATGCATGTAGATAGCCAACTGTGTTTAAGTGGAGGGAAAGGAACTACAAACATTTGTTTGTATGTACAGAGGTTGAATATGACGTTACTTTTTATATTTACCTTGGTCTTCTATAAACACCTATAGCTGCCATCTTTATTTTATGTGTTATAAAAACAAAACAAAAAACCCCAAACTTGCATTGTATTGTCAAGATATAAATAACTAGAATGCTGTGACATGGGGCGAGCGTTTGCCTCAATAATGAAAGGCACTGAGAGTATAGAGTTTGTCCTAACTTAGAAGTCATACTAACCTTACTACTTCCTTAACAAGGTTAATTTAAGGTCTAAATAGTGTTTTAGATATATGAGCTCCTGAGAGAACCTGAAAGGAAGAAGTCAGATCCCTTCAAGATTCAAAACCAATAAACAACATTAAGGAACTGCTTTAAAAAAACATTTATTTCTATCTCTGCATGTAATTGATTGTTATAGATAGTCATTATTTTGTTTCATCAAAGCCCTAAACCGTACCAACACATCAGATATAGAAAGAAGAACCTAAATTCAGAGTTCTGGTTAGGCAGGTACAGTAATCCCACCAAACGCCATTGGTGCTGTGTTCGCAACGAGATCACAAAGGAAGAGAGATGAGGTAGAGCATGTAAACTGGAAAGGCTAGTGTGCTACAGAGTTTTATGGTAGGTGGTGGAGAGGTGGGTTTAAAGCTAAGCATTAGTGGTTTTGGAGCCAGTAATAGATTTTAGAGGAGAGGAACTGAAAGTCAAAACCTGCAGTGAATCTTTTTTACAGTAATAATGTTATTTTCTATTTGTTGAGAAATAGTATTTGCCTTTCATTATGGGACACATTGAATTTACATTCAAAATTTGGACTCACCAAGATACCATCATTCAAGTGAACATAAAAAAGATATGATTCCAGCACTTACATACAGTAACTGATCATTATTGTTTTCTGATATGTTTGATTTTAGTCAAGTCATGCTTTCTTACACTGAATTTTTATGTTTTTCTGGTCTGTCTGATGAATCGGGTCAACTAATGACAGTAGACAAAAATTTTAAATGTAATAATCGTAGGCCTACATATTTGTTAAGGAATTAAAAGTTTTTACGTGGCAGATGTAAATGTTCACAATTGCACTTGATGCATGTACTCAGCTAGTGCTGAGTACCTGTCAGGTGCTTCTGCAAGTAGAGATGGCCATGTTCTCCCACAGTAGTGGGTGTTATCAATCCTGTTAAGCAGAGGTTGGAACACTGTGTAACATTCTTGGTTCATGGGGATAAATAGGGCTGTGGATTCTGTGGATATAGTGAACAGGGACTACTTTCTAATTAATGCTTTTTCTTTCCCAAGCTACTTTGTTTTTGGAAAAAGTTAGGCATCTGAGATCTCTTGGCCCAGTGGCACTTCCTTGCTTCTTTTCCTCTTCTTTGTAGATAGAACATATCAGCACAGTCCCATCCAGCCATACCTTGTGTCCACAGCAGTCACTTTTATACTGTGCAGTTCCTTTTTTGAAAGACATGGGACATGGACTTCTACTCAAGTTAGGAGTGATCACCTACAGTGTACTCATAAAACAGAGCAAAAATCTTGAACGCTTATATTGTCCTGTGGACAACATAGAAAGAATTATCTTTTCAAATGTGCTTTAAAATGATGTTTTGGGCCCACACTTGTAGTCAGCTCTGTTAGGGACAGCAAACCATGTAAAAATCTAGTGATTTCAAGGAATTGACATATGACTTCTGCAAACCAAAAATAAACATGTTTTCATTGACTATTCAATATTATAACTCTTTGTATTTCAGTTTAGAAAATTAAGATAAAAACAGAGAAAATCCTACTGAGTTTTGGGACACACTAAGTTCACATAAAGCTTAGAACTTGCAATAGCTCAGAACTTGCAACAGCCTCTGTATTTCATCTTGGGTAGTTAATTATACATTTTATAAGGAAAGTAAATGAGGGAGCAACACTTTGAATGATGAGTGAAAAGTGATTATTTACTATGCAGTAATTTGATATACCTTGTTCAGGTTGTAGGTGAAAGGTAGAAGATAATATTTGCCGGCAGTTACTCATATGACTGCTCCTCCCTTTAGTGAAAGACAAGCAAAGTGCAAGTTATAATGAGTCTTCTCTATACTTCTTTTCTTGGTGGATCTGTGAAAAAAAACCTGTGAAAATCAGTATGATTCATGACTTGTAGACATGGCCCATGACATTTAAGGTAGTAATTTAATTTTGAGAAGGATGTCAAGAAGTATAATTCAAAGAAAGTTTTGACTTTTCTGTCTGTAATACCATCAGGATTTCTAAGAGGAATTCAGATAGAGAGCAGAAAAGGTTACTATTGTTTGTATCAGGTGGTATCCTGGGGACATCCAAGTACAGAACTCCATTGTGCTAAGCAGTATAAAAATGCAGTAGCTGACATCATCTGCTCTGAGAAGGATGCCAGGAATTCCTGATCCAAGAGTTGCTCAAAGTTGTAGGGTATGTCCTTCTGATAAATGGAGGTACTAGGAAGAATTACTAGCTCAAGCCCCAGAAGTGATAGAGTTTCATCTATGGATAGCAGGATAATGCATGGGAAAAATCTGAACCTTGATCTATGACTCATTAAGTGTTTCAAACAATTGTTGGAGCAGGGTTCAGGACCAAAAATGGTACCAGGTTGTATGGTTTTGAGAACAGAACATGAAGTAGAAATAACTTGGTTCATGAAATAACATTTAGTATTTAAAAGAAGATGCAGGAAAAACTACTATAAAAAACACTTATAGGTTTTTTTCATAAGAGAGCAGAACAAAGTCAGTCCATGATGATAGACTTCCCTGAGCTAAGGACATGATTCGATTTTCTCAGGAGCCTTTCCATGAAGTCCTGTTTTTATGAATCACAATACCATGTTCTTGCCAAGTTTTTCTGCTTGTGCTCTTCATTTCTAGGATATAATTAAGAGCCATTTCAGCTATCTTAAAGTAAGAAACATCTGCTGTACTAGTGTGCCAGTGTTGCCAAGGACTGGCTCTCCAACTGAATTTTTATTAGACACTACCTTAACAAACATACTGTGCTTGTCAGCATTATGTAAAAGTGGAATCATGTCAGGTCTGTCTGTAATAGATCAATTCTTTGTCTTGATAAAAAATTGGAAAAAAAAAATCCTAAGTGAATATTTTTACAAAAACAGTCATATTGCTTTTTACAAACAATTTTAATGGTAAGTAGTAAATAGAAAAGGGTGTGCTGCCTGTTTCTTTTCCTATGAGAAACCTACTTGATCTTTCATCTCTCTTTTTAAATCTTGCTAATATTGATTAATCAATTACATTTTCTGCTACAAATTTTTAAACCTGATTTATTTTTTTCCCTTATATAGCCTATTTGTCCCCAGTACATTCAATTTGGCACATATCATTTCAGTTATATGATGGCATATTTATCTCTTGCTAATACTTTCTAAAGAGCTTTTGAACTTGCTGTCTAATTGCAAACAGATTTTTCAGAGCAGTTTAGGTATCAAAATTTTACCATATTCCTATTCTAAAAGTTTGAAGCTGGGTAGATGAGAGATTTATTTTTCTTTCCTTTTTAGGAAAGGTTTCTAAAGAAGAGCCAGGGAAGGGTTTTACTGTGCTCTGATGTGCTCTGGCACACAAGGCAAAAAGACATCGGTGCAGCGCACCAGTTTTCATACAGCAAGCAGCCTAACGGGATGTGTGTGGCCATGCGATAATTCAAAGCTAAGAGGGGAATACAGTGGAGGAGTTGAGGATGGTGCAGAATGGCTCATGTGCAGAGCTGGTTACTTCTAGTGGTGGAGAGAACACTATGACATATGTGACATATATGTCATAAATTGTATTGGAATAAGGCCTTGTAGGTCATTAATAGACTCACTGGAGCAAAGTTCAGTTTACAAATCCTCATCTCATACTTCAGTTTCTCATTTCTATATTTGTTGATGTATGATATTTACTGCAACTGCCACTACTAAAAATAAGTGAGTAAATAAATAAAAACCATAGACTTCCCACAGAAAGCAATATAACAAATCTATCAGCACTTTATTTCTGAAGTGGTAATACCAGTTAACCGCAATATGTTCGAAAGCTCTGCTGTTACTGTAACAAGTGGATTGTACTCTGAAATGCTGCATTCCCTATGCTGCCTGTTATTAAAGCTGCAGGATCAATCCATATTGAAAGTAACTGGTAGTTACCATCTATAACTGTCAAATCCTTATGTTTAAAGTAGAAATTTACGTATTAATGATATCCACTTTACTTTTTTTAATTTAAGTCGAGGTCGGTAACTTGTAACAGTGACAGCAAGAGAGAAAAAATCTAGCAACTTTCTTGAGTCCAGGGTAGGGATTGACCCTTAACTTTTATATTTTAATTGAGTTTGGTTTTTGGCTACATAGGACTGAACAAAAAATGTTATGATCTCAGTTGTTTTTAACTAATGGGTCTTATGCAGAACTTGATTTAAAATATTTATTTATTTTTACTAGCAAACAATTTTGAGTAAATTTCCTCTAACCTTTCTCTACTAGAATTTCTTGATCACTATGATGTAGTTCATAGTGTATATGTCTTTCTGTCTAGTTAACTTCCATTTTTATTTCTACATTAGAATTTGTTTGAATAAATAATTTATACAGAGATTTACCACTTGGTTCTGTGATTTTAGGATGCATTATTTTCATTAAAGGTTCTACATATTGATCCTATACATCTTTTCTTGTGCAGTAAAAAATCATTCTATCTGTACTGTACAAATATTTGCTGCAAGTTAAAGATGAAAAATTTTCTTAGATGATCATTGTTGTTTTCATGGGGTTTTAAAATTAACTCACCCATGAAAGACCAGAAAGTTATAGCCAAGCGAACACCTTTTTACTTATATAAACAAAAATACCCTTGAAGCCTCTGAAAAAAAACCACTCTGAATTTAGAGCAGGATTAGAAGTCAGTATTACTCTGTTTTTTGTTTTCACGATAAGGTAGGAGAAATCCTATTCTTTAATTTAACGGCATTGTCTGTAAACAATGGTAGCAATGTTTTCAAAAATAATTTATTTGCAGAGCCCATTTTCTAAAAAATCTCTTCTGATTTCAGTCTCAGTAAGATCGCACAAAGTAAATGGAAATTGTATTCCAGATTTTGCTTTTTCTTAAAATGATGCTAGTTTGTTTTTGTGCATTTTCAGTTGCTAGTTTATATGGAGTTATGATATGGTAGAGTTTGCATTATTAGTTACAGTCAGTATTTCTCAACAGTAGCTTTTTGCAAACAGGCTTAAAAATATCACAGGCAGTTCTCTCTCTAATTAATGCATCTTCTTGTTCTCCAAACTCAAAGATAACATTTATATTTAATTTCTATTATATAACAATCTACTGTATCTACCTGGAGGATAATGAAGAAGTGATGGCTTTCATAAATGTTGCATTTGAAACAGAACAATTTAACTATGTGGAGTCTCCTTCTGTGACATTTGCATAAAATGATGGCATTAAGCTCCCAGTGGTGCTCTTCCCATCATACAGAAGATCAAAGAGCTACTATGCTCTGAGCCTGTCTGCAGCTATTAAATGCTTTCAAGGACAGTTTTCAGTCTCTCAATTTTTCAAGAGTATTTGCCAAAGGGGAGTATCAGCATTTCCACTGTACTCAAGCTGTAATTTCCTCAAAACAATGTTGTGTTCAGGCAACTGCCGCGTTTAATTTCTTACTATTCAGCAGTGGGGTTGTGTAACACATAGCATACCATGGTCATGAAAAATGTGGTCTCTTGTTCTCAGGAACTGGAGCTCTCTGTGGAGCTGCCAGCTGCCTCCTGCTGACTCACTGAGAAAGCAGTGGCTACTAGCACCTTCCTCATTGTGCTGCATGTGGAAATAAGGACTTGGGCAGCCAGAACAGTTAGGAAACAGGATGCATGTGTGCATGTGAATGTAAGGGAGAGGCACAAAGATGAGGAAGTCACATGGATGAAACTTAAATTTCAATTTTCTTTATTCTTATTGTTATGGTACCAGAAACTGAACTCTCAGTGCAAAGGTAGTTGTGCATTGAAACACTGTTCAGGGGTTATAGAGTTCTGCTAGAGTGTGGTGAGTACTGTGGTGGCTTAAAGCAGACTCTGGTGGGAATTGTTACAAAAGACTGGTACGACATTACTTATTGGTGAGGTATGATCACCTTTGCTGATCCTTGTACATCATTTGAGTTTGGAAAGAACCTCTGGAATTCATCAAGTGTAATTCCCCCCTGCTCAAGCAGGGTCAGCTAAAGCAGGTTACCCAGAACTGTGTTCAATCCAGTTTTGAGTACCTCCAAAGATGGAGGTTCCATAACTCCTCTGGGACACCTGATCCAGAGTCTGACCACCTGCACAGTAAAAAAATGTTTTTCTCTCTTCAAATGAAATTTAATGTGTTTTAATCTATGCTAATTGCCTCTTGCCTTGACAGTGGGCACTACAAAGAGAAGTCAGTGGCTCCCTCTTCTTCATTCACTCCTCTCATATTTTTAAATGGGGATAAGATTCCCCTGAGCCTTCTCTTCTCCAGACTGACCACTCCCAGCAATCTTGGGCTCTCCTCATATGTCAGGTGTTCCAATCCCTTAGTCATCTTCATTCAACTCACTTCAGTTAGTTCACATATTTCTTGTACTGAGGAGCCCAGAACTGAACCCAACACTTAGAGTTTATGTTTCATTAACATATTCTAATAGGGTTTGCAACAGTATTTCATGATTTCAAACACAAGAGTGGCTAAAAATCGTGGTACTAATGGGATCAAAAAGAAAGGATCGAATGCTTACATGTTGTAACTAGTATTTATGATGTAATAAACAATATTTTTTTCTTTTTTTTCTCAGTATTATTAGTATTGGAATTTATCTAAGGTGTGTCTCTATTTTTTTCTATACTTTTTCTATATTATTTTCTATAATTACATCTCATCTCATGAAAAAGCATTTCGCTTATTTTCCAGCAGATGACCACTTTATTTTTTGCCTCCACAAGAGTAGTATTAAAAAAGAAAATGAAAATATGCTTGTCATATTTTTGTAACATTCAATAGAAATTAAATTCACTCTACCTACTTAATAGACAAATATAGATGACTTTGTCATTGCTTAGTTATGAAACAATAGCCCTCTTTTGTGTACTATGGCTTTCTGCAGGTGTCTCTTAGTACTAGTTTCCAACTTTTTCAAATCATCTTAGTGTTTAGATAAATTATTGGGCTGTCCAAGTTATGAAAACAAAGTAGTTCATAATCCTTAATTTGAAGAATTTGAAACCTAAGGCTATGTCTACAATATCTTTTTTATTTGTTTTCTGGGAAAACTGTTGAGGGTATTTTCTTGTATTTTTATACTGACCCAAGTTCAAAACAGACATTTACATGGTCATTCAGTGATGCTACCCATTGGCTAGAAAATAATACGATGTATGGGTAATGTACATGCTAAAGCTCTAGCCAACAAATTGTCATAATAAACCTAGGGGGGAGAAGACAGGAGAGGTAAAAAAAAGGACACAAAGCTTCAGATGATACCATTCACCATCTGTAGCAAGAGACTGAGATTTAATCCTTGAATCTTAGTTTGTTTTGACATCTTCCTTGCCCAGTACACAGTTGAACTCCTAAAATAGCCCTAAACCACTTATGTTATGCATATTTACAGTTGTTTTCATCAAGAATCTTGAACTGGGAACAAAAGAGAATAGCTTAGAAGATATTTCTCTAAAATCACTGATGTTAACACAATACCATCACAACTGTGATAGCCTTTATAGATATTTGAAAACATTTTAAACTTGCTCCTGGACTTCAAAAGGTTGAGTACAATAGAAAAGAAGAACAAATCACATTTTCACACCAGATGGCATATATAGTGAGGAATGCCACCCTCTTTCTGCATTCTTAATTAAGAGAATAACATGGAGATAATTAACTACCCAAAGGGCAAACGTGTCCAGGCCTATGAAATAAAAACCTGTGTTGACGAAAGATGCCCTTTTTCAAATATGTGGCTCTTCCAAAGATAGTAAAGGGCTTCCTAGTAATCTTAATACCTGAGCTTTAGTTTTACCATGGAAGGCCTGCTGCTAGGCTTTTTTTTGTCGGACCAAAGGCTGGGTTCAAATTTTAATGTCACTAATAAACAATCTCTAGTCCTATCTAGTCATCAGGGAAAAAGAAAGGAGGTGGCCTAACAAACACTGAATTAACATTCCCTACTCAGAAGTACAAATCAGTTGGTTAAAAGACATCACTTTATTTATGAGGAAAGGGACAGCAGAACATGAGTAGATTAAGCCACAGTATGATGATTTGCAGTTCTCCAGTTTCCCGTAGAGACAATTGCTCGTCTTACAGGCACCAGACATTAAATTCAGAATTTTCATAACTCACCACACAATCTTAGGCTGCTTAAATCCACAAATTACAATCTCCAATAAAATCCATCACTTTGCAAATAGCCAATTATGCTAAAGACTTACAGATGAATTATCAAAGAAGTTATTCACTTATGAATTATGAAAGTAGCTACTAGAAGATGGTACCTTAAATAGTACAAAATCTTGCTTGGTCTTTTAGGATGTGTTTAATGCTGCAGCCTTTAGTGTAATTACCAGGAATTCCCAGAGGGCTTGTCATGGACCACTCTTGAAGCAGATGCCTATTATACAAAGAAGAGTTTTGTCTGGGCAGATCAGTGATACATGATAGGGTTACATAGTAGAGATAGATTAGCACTGCTTGTTCATACCAACACTTGGATTTGCAAGGTTATTTTTCAACCCAGTTCACAGGCAAGCAAACTTATGCTGTTTTACAGACCTATAATAGAAACACTGAGCATAAAAATTACCTTTTAAAAGTTTTAGTCAAACACAGTGACAGTGGCTGAGGACATATGTTCATATGCACTGCAAGCTCCAGCTGATACTTCTGTACTAGAGTCTTTCTTCCCACTCTTGTCCTTCTGCTTGTGCCATGGAAATATTTTCTTAAATGTCCATAGGAATACAGCAGGTACCAGCCCTTTGCAGCTCTGAGAGACAAAACCAGCCTGCTCAGGAGAAGACTGAATGTCAAGCCCTGACAATGGCCAGATGCATCAGAAATGTCATGAGCTCTTTTTTAAAACCAGAACATATTGACAAAATTCCTACAAAACTTTGTGTCAAAAAAACCCCACACAAACCAAACCAAACCCAAGACACTGAAGCTGGTTTTAAAAACACTTTTTCAAAATTATTGCTCCCCCAGAAGCTGGAAACACTGGTGTCCCTATCTGTTTTGGTGGCCTGACCAAGTTCCTGACCAAGGAACTGCCCGAGGGTCCTTCCTTGGAGAATGCTTCTCTGAGGAACTGTTGTGAGCACAAGTGCTGGAGCTGGGTGTCTGACAGCCTGTCAGCACAGGCACTGCAGATCCATATTCACACTGGAAAATAAAATACATCAGGGACATCAGGGATCAGCACAAACCAGCTGTTCACTCTGGGATGAGGGGTAAGAACAGCAGTGGTTCACATAGGGTAGACAGGGAGCAGGTCTGACTCATGAGTGGCAGCCAGGACAGTGCAGGTCAGTAGCACAGTGAGGATGTAGGTCTGAAGTCAAGCCTGGAAGTCAATCTGTGGGTCAGGATCAGGTCCATCAATCACCTGGCAGGCAAATAGCAATGAGACAAGGGAGTCAGCCTACAAGTTGCTGCTGGATCAACACGGTCTCCCACCAGCCATAACTTGGCTATAGACCAGCATTCCTATAGCTCAGTCCCAGGTCTGAGCTTAAATAGAACTTCTGGGCCCATGGCTGTGGGTGCAGGATCCAGGTAAGGCAATTTCAGCATTCTGGCTTTTTTGAGCATAAAGGAGGACAGTGCTGCACCAGAAAGTGAAAGCCAACTTGCTGGAGAAAGTGAGGAAAAGAATGAGGGAACAGGCATCACTTTTCCTAAAACCTCATACATACAGGCCTACCCTACTGAGAAGCTAGTTTGTTTTCGAACCAGCCGTGCCCTCAGAAGTTGTTTTATTCTGTTGTTCTTGCTGTGGACCAACAAGTTTCCTTATACCTTTGTACCAGCTGAACTCATGGCAAGTTTATAGAGTTGTGCGGTTTGAGGTGTACCTGGTAGTTCTAGTCTCTGTGCCTGGCAGGCTGAGAGTTACAGTGTGATCTAGGAGGAGCCCCTTGCATCAGCACTGAGTATGCACCATGAAGCACAGTGTCCCACAGTGCAGACAAGTCTTCATAAACCCACAGGCTGAGAACACCCTTTGTACTCTCTGGAAATAACCCACCTCCACCAAACAGCCATTGCCTTGTTGGTGTATAGCAACATGTAAGATGACAGAATAGTTTAAAATATCACCTCCCCTTCATGAACATACAGTTTGGGTGACCAAGTGCAAATGGATCAGTCTGCATGGACACTGTAGTCAGCGTCTTCACCTCATCTTGTAATTTCTCTCAGTGTGATTGTAAGAAATTACGTTCATGGCGTCCTTTGCATTATGGACTGTTGCCCCCAAAGATCATTATGGGCTTTGAGAGAAGGAAGACTTCTGATCTGAATCATTCTTATATGGGGTGTCTGCTTTCCTGTAAAGGATACCAGAAATACACTTTTCATACCAACACTTTTAGAAACGTCTGTTGCATGAAGCAGTTTGTAAGGAGTTTGGCTGTTGAAAGCTTTAGCATTTGTTCCCAGCTCCACCTCAGCTAACTGCTTTTCAGGATGAGAATCAGTATTTTTATTTAGTTGTGGTATACTGAAACCCTAGAGACTAGTGTGCTTGCGTGCAACCTACCTGTGGGCATACCCAGAAAAATTACATTTGCCAAACTCAGAGTAATGGGGTTAATTTGATATAAACTGGAAATTTTCTTTCCAATTTTTTTGTTTGTTTGCTTGTGAGTTTTGTTTGTTTGTTTCCCTTTTTGTTTTGGTTTGTGGAGGAACTTCTGAAAGTTACTGCTAGATGCTAATGTTAGGTGCATCTGTTGGCAGCTAAGTACGACAAACAGGTACCCACTGATGGAGTTTGCAATGAAAATTATGAGCCTGAGGACTCCTATAAAATCTACTAGATAGTTATCTGTATTGGACACATGACAAAAGTTCCACAAAATAGGTCTGAAATTACAACTGGCATTGAAAATACATTTTTTTAATTCAGCAGAACAAGTTTAGTTCTAAATTAATGCTTAGAAGTTACCCAATTTTAGGATTACAAAGGGAATTTGCCTCAAGCTAGCCAATGATAAGGATCACTGTCATATTCCTCTTTAGTTTATAGTTAAAGTATGAAAACTTAAACAGATTGTGAATGTTTGGTGTATATTTCCATTTTGTTCTGTCTTAATCAAAAGCAAAATTCTTGGATAAGTCCAGTTTACTTTTCATGTGAACCAAAGTAATTTCTTCCAAAAGCCTGAGTCTAGTTTTTTCATATTTCAGTAAGTTTTAATATACTCCATCATTATTTGAGAAATTCATTCTCTAGGGAGAACTTTGTGTCATATGATGAATAGTAAACTAGTGTATGATTCCTTGACACTACAAACTCATTGAAACTCCTACAACCCACCGAAAATTCTAGCCTTTCAATACCAGCTCTGTAAAACATTCTATTTAATTCTCAGGTAGATGACATTTTTGGACAATTTACAGGTGAAGCTGGTAGATTAAAGCAGAATTGTTACAAATTAAGGTATATATAGTGCTCTGCTGTTTCTGTCTCTGAAGGACTGCTACAAAAATATTTTTATCACCTTGCCTTTAGAGTACAGAGTAATGCAATATATTTTGGAATTTTGGTAGTGCCTGTCTACCACTCTTGCTACAAAAATTTTCTTCAAGAAAAACAGAATTTCCTCTCCATTCTCTCTAACTCTGCTGTGTCTGAATTCAGTCTTATTTCTGGAGATGTCTCGGGTCATGTGAATGTTGTTTTGTAGTCATGGCTGATCTTACATTCTGATTAACTCATCTTCTTAGAGCATTGAATTACCAACTATGATAAAAACAGTTGTAAGTAATTGTTTCTTTGGATTGGCATCAGAAAGTCCATAAAATTGTCGACTGAAACTAGATTATCAATAAAAATCTGGTATTTCAGTGTACTTCCTTCCTCATCATATATCAAGCAATTTAAGTTTTGTTGCCAAAGTTTAAGAATTACAGATTAGGGGGAAAGTCATCTCAAGTTTTTATATAAATTTTTAAATGTCTTCTGATATTAAATCTAAAAAATAGAGCTGGGATAGTTAAAATTATAGAGTTGTTTATTGGATGTGCAATATTAACTAATATCTGATTAAGATGATGTGCAGCTAGCTAAGAAATTCCATGGAGCAAAATTAATATACCAATTTTTCTAAATCAAGAATAGAATAGTTTTTACAAACTCATAGGTAAATTCAGAAGGACCTCAAGAGGTCCTCAAAGCAGGGTCAGACCACATTGTTCAAGGCTTTATCCAGTCCAGGTTGAAAATGTCTGAGAATGAGGCTGTACAAGTTTCTCTTGGAAACGTGTTCCAATGCTTGACTGTGCTCCTGGTGATACCGTTTGTTCTTATACCCATTTGGAGCCTTTTTCCATTAAAAATTTGATAAAAAACTGATTTCAGCCTTTGGATAGATGGTAACATTATACATAAACTATCATGCTGTTATTTATTCATACTAAAGGACTTAAGTTACTACCTCAACACAATTCATCAAGCTGTGACAGATGTCATCAAGTTTTATTATAAAATGTGGGTTTCCAGTTCTAAACTGAATAACTTAGCAGAAACAGCAGCTTCCAAAAATCTGTAGAGTAGCTAAAAACATATCCTACACTTCTGAGCACATCTGCCATAACAAACCTGCCAAAAATTCAGGAAATCAATGGATCTGTCAAGAATGGAGAACTGCTTTTTCAATCCTTTATTTATAACCAAATGAAGCATTTAACTATAGCTTCCCCCCTGCTGGGATCTTCTTCTGTCGCTAGAAAAAGACATTCAACTTACTTTTAGGCCTCTGTCTGATGAGAAGACTGTATTATGGTCTAGTGATATACTAACAGAGCAGCCAAGTGAAAAATGCTTGAGCTGAAGGATATCTCTGCTTTTTGACAACTATCACAGAACAAAGGGAGGAATTTTCATCTCAGATACAGACTTATTGTGCTATTCAGTCAAACATTTCTTCCCCACTTAACAATATGGATAAATAATGTCAAATACAGAATATTTTTCAGAACTATTGAACATGACTTCCCTAAATCATTATGCAGCCAAGCTGAAAGAGAAAAATGGAAACTTGATGACTTAGAAGTTTTCCCATATTCTGAAATACAACATTTTGGGTTATGTTATGTACAATTAAACTGTTGTATTTGATCTGAGTACAAAGTTACTTGCAGCAAAGATCAGCATTGCTAATCCCTACTTATTTTTGTCAATTCATTTAGCCTGAGACAAATTGTGGAAACATCTGTGAAAACTTGCTCTTTTTATTCTATCAAAGTAGAGATAAAAGGATATGGTACAGAACATCCTTCAGCTATCCATAAAGAAAAGTGAAATCTGGCTGTGTTCTAGTAATAGCTTTTTTTTTTTTTTAATAAAGAAAGCATAAGAGAAAGCATATAGCTGAAGATGAAGCGAGGACGTAGTTAAATATTAAGTCTAAATGAATAACATACAAATAAAATAAAATGAGAGAGCAGTCATCCAGATATTTCGTAAGTTTCTTATGTGACTAGGAAGTCTGGAAAAAAAGCAAAGACAGGATACATGCCCGTATTCCCTGCTGGTTGTTTTGTTCCCTGTAAAAATTGTTATGTAAACACATTAGCGGCACCCTTGCAAAATATTTTTATGGATTGTGTTTAGAAGCTTGCATCCAAGGCAGAAAACTTCTGGCTGATGAAGTAGCATTAAGATCCAGAAAAGTTTATAAAAACAAGTATTTATTATTCATGCCTTATGTAAGAGCTACTCAAAATCATATAAGGCCAAAACAAGATTAATTGGTTTCACCTGTAGACAGAGATTATCTAGAATTGCATAGTATGACCAAATCCTTTTTATTTGTAGCTTAGAAACCTCACAAGAACCAGCTCTAGTAGAAACCTATGGGATGTAATTTGCATAGGGAGAGCCAAAATATATCACAAAAAAATATTGATATGTCTATATACTTTGAGGTGTTGAATGTTCTGGGTTATTGCAACAATATGTGGAGAACTTGAAGAATGACAGGAAAAAAAACCAAGTTAGATCTAAAACCATACAATGTCAAAAGTTGTTTCTGACATCTAAAATTCTGGAACATTTTCTTGTCATTTCTGTCCGAGCCCAAAAGACAACTAAAAATTCAAATCAGTGAGTAAAATATTACACAGAAGAGTAATTTGCATTCAACTTAACAATGGTAACAAAAAACCTTAACAATAGTCAGACTTCTGAATAACGTAAAAAAATTAATGTTATAGGTTGATGTGAAATGTTTTACCATTCACTTATGAAACTTGCATATTGAAAAAAATGAGATATTAAGAAGCCATTGTTTTCACATTGAAATATTGTGAGAGACTACCACTTGTTACTCGTGTATTGGTTATGAATAATGAGAAGAAAATTGCTCACATTTACCATACAGGAGATTACCCTCATTAAATCAGAGAAGACAAAGAAAACCTGGGTTTCAGAACTTGTGAGTCAGATGGGGCAGATTGTGAAGGGAAGATGTGCAGGGAATGATGCCCGACGTGCCAGAGGCTAGGGAACATGTGGTGACCGTGGTTTGATAACGGCTGATGGATGTGGTAGCACACATTTTACCAGCCTGTCAATTGCTATTAAAAATACAGGAAGGTTTGCAGCATGAGATTTCCTTGACTTGTATTTACCATCCATTGTCATGCTATTCCAGAGTACTTTTGCAGTACAATGCAAATGTTTAGTAATTTAAGACACTTTAAGTAATGCAATGTATATATGTATATACATATATTTGTATATACACATGCACATTGCTTTGTAATGAGATGCTCTGTGTTCATCAATGTTTTCATTTGTTTTCTATGGCAGGCTATGTGACTCTTCCAGAAGCTTGAAATCTGACCAACTCCTTAAGGAATTCATCATAAATCTGTCTTTTGTTTTTGTTTAGGCAGATGGATCTTTCCTCAAGTCATATTAGAAAAAGTAACATTAGTTATCCTGTTGCTTGTGTAACTAGTCCAACTTTGGGATGGTCAGCTTTTGTGGATATACTCATACTTGTTTAATAGCTTGTCTACGTGCAGTTAAACACCATAGGCATGGCATGCATTAGATTACATGGGCCTTATATACTAACAGGCTCCACATAAGCATTCACAGTTTAAAAAACTTGTGAAATTATTTTATTGGGATTGCCAGAAAGAAAGTATGCCTGTATTTTATCCTAGCCCTTTAAAGAATTAATAAAGAGATTAATTCACTGTTCTCTAGTTCTCCAATAGGATGAAGATTTCAGAACATGATTTCATCTGTCAGGGTTAGAGGAAATGCTTTTATTTTTGTGATTATGAAGTCCTCTTGAAGGCTGGATGTTGAGTTGGCAATAGCACTTGCCACACATTCATTAGCATCTGTGAAAATGTTTATATCTCTCAGCCTTAAAAAAAATTTTGGCTGAAATAGTACCTGAAATTAAAAATTTCCCTAATATGGGAAAGAAGGAACTGATGTTTTTCTGGAGGTGATACTATTCTGCATTTTTCATTCTGTGCATTTGAATGCAGTTGCAGATACATGTGTTTGTTCTCAAGTACAGAAAATAGTTTTCACAGCCCTTTGAAGAATTCTGAGATCTGTTGAAAAACACAATAAATTTGAACCATGTCAGAGCTGTGTTTACATTCAGACAAGCAACATGCAAATCAGTATTTCTCAGAGCTAGGACCACCCCACCCCCCTCCTCTAATAAAAACCAGTGAAGTGTTCCTTTGTTCAGTAATCTTCTGAAAATAAATTTTGAATTCCCTTCAAATTCTCCAGGGCTGTTCTGGTTTGGGCTGGGATGGAGTTACTTTTCCCCATGGCAGCCCTCATGGTGCCAGGTATTGGTGGTAGAAAGATGTTAATAATATACCAGTGTTTGGCTATTGCTGAGCAGTGCTGGCACAGCATCAAGACCATCTTTTCAAACCGTCCGCCCTCCAAAGGACAGTAGACTGAGGAGTTAGCAAGAGTTTGGGAAGGAACACAGCCGGAACAGCTGATCCAAGCTGAGCAAAGGGGTATTCCATACCATATGGCATCTGCTCAGCAGTAAAAGCTGCATTTGTCTTCTGGAGTGCTGAAGTGGTTGGTCATCACCTGCAGATAAGAAGTACAGAATAAAATCATTTTGTTTACCTTTGCTTCCATGCATGGCCTTCACCTTTTCTTTTTTGAACTACTTTTATCTTGACCCACAAGTTCTTCTTCATATTATTTTCTCCCCCCCATCCTGCTGAGAGAGGAGTGATAGAACAGCTTGGTGGGCACTTGGTGGCCAGCCAAGGTCAACCCATCACAAGGGATAAAGGGGGATCTAGTATGTGCCAGCTGAAAAGATCCCATCACAATCTGGATATTAGAGAAAGTGAACTGAAAAGAGCACACTCTTTTCCCTTCTTTGCCCCAAAACTCTTTATCTCCTTTTGGAAATCACAGAGCACAGAACCTTATCTTTTTCAAGTTACCTGCTAGACAAAAGTATTTCCCAAAACATAACCTCTTCTCCTCCCACCCCCATGACAGAATCCCAGGACAAAACATGTTTTCTTTTTTGGCAGCTTGGTTAAATAGGATAAATGAACTTCTCCCTAGTACTAGATTTAAAGCTAGAGACCTTACTACTATGTAAGAGCTGTGAATTATCATGTTCCATGAAACATCTAACAGTGGACCAAACTTCAAGTTTCATCTTATGTGTCAGTCTTTACAGCAAAGTGGAAGAACATAGAAATATCCAGGCTAGCACAGAGCAGTCTCTTTCAGTCAGTGTTAGAGAGCTGTGCATATGTCTATGGAATTTCATCTAAGGAAATTGGTTTGGCTGACAAATGACACACCACAGCCAAGGCAGAATATCACGTTAGAATGACTATGCTGCTTTGTTTTAGTGACAATAAGTTTTTACAGTTAGGTTAGATGTCTTCATGTAGTCCTGTCTTGCAGTACTTAACCATATCCTCTATTAAACAACTTCACAAATATTATCTTTGTTTGCTAACGTGTCTCTTCTTTTGATATCGTACATTTTAGCAGTAGCACCTGCAAAACCCTGAAAGCAGATGAGATTGTGAATGTAAATATTAACAGTTCTGATTCAGGTGTTAGGTTTCTTAAATCTTCATGCAGGTGGTATTCTGTGTTGAACTGCTTTGTGCAGTAAGGCAGGGATGACTGATTGGCTAAAAATATCTCTGTATAGACATCTGTGGGATTTGCATAAGTATACGGGAAAATGCTATAGTAACATTTTCATGAAGAGAAAAAAGCCTGCAACAGTTTTCTTGATATTCTTGTGATTTTCAGTTATTTATTTGGAAATAGTACCTTTAGTACTGTTGGTGCTAATAGTACCTCTGAAAAGTAGAACCCTGAATTCACCCCGTCACTCAAAATATAGGACCTCTTGGCAACATGGAATTTGTATATTTAGGAAACAAGAAAACAACTACAGTTGTCAATGTAGAAGTGCGATGAAAGAAAACAGAATTTTTTCTACTTCACTGTAGTCTATACTTACAAAGTATAGATCATATATAAAAGACCATCTTATTGGTTTTAATTCTGCCATGTCCTTTTCTCTCACCTCTGAATAGTGCTTCAGCTTTAAATTTTTAGAAGGCTTGCTCAGAAGATATAATTTCATCACCAGCAGTGCTCTTTGTGTACATCCTACTAACAAAGAAATGCTTTCATCCACACAGATGACAACACACTTTATTCTCCTATGCTATAAATTCAATACATAAATTCAATAAATTCCAAGTCTACAAGTAGTCATAAATTAGATGCACATTTTAGTGTTTGTATAGGGAAGCTGTTGTGTTTAGAGAATGAGATTAACCAGAGTGGTCACAGAAAACTGAATAGTAAATCCTATGCTCCATGTAAAGGCCTAAATCTTAAGACATGAAAATAGTGGTCTGCCCAAAGCAAGGCTGTATTTCTCAGAAGGTAAGGAATAATATTGCATGTTTTTTGGTAAAATATTAGGTGTCTATAACTGTAAATTACCCTAGTGAGCTATTCAGTAGATTCTTCCTCTAAGTTCACATTTTTATCTGTACAGAGTACTCAAAACTTCTAAATGCAAAAAGGTAAACCTAAATATGTTATTGTAAACAAAAAGAACATGCCAATACAGGGTTCTGCTAAAGGGACCTATTTAGTAAAGTAGATATGTATTTATATGCAAAGAGAACATTTTAAAAATGAAACTTTTCTATAAAAGTGAGAATACACTGAAAGGGAACTTATGGTTTATATAGTTAGGATTTTATTCTTAAGAATTAGATGTGAAATAAGATTTACAGGACCCCTACTCTATTAATTGAAAAAGAACTTATTGCAAATCTATTTATATAACCAATTTCAGGAGCACAGAAAATCAGATGTCCCTAATTGTTAGTTACTATTAGTTGTCATCTTGGATGTTCTGGCCAGAAAAATCTCTATAATACACCAAAAATAATTGTTGTACTGATAGACCCAGTTTAAACAGTTGTTCGTTGTTTTGAACATACCCTCACCACCTGCTAGTCATGTGGAAAGTTTTTTGTATGAAAGCACAGATAGATTAATTTGGGTTGTTGAACTTAATTATAACTACATTATTTGATTAATAAAAGGAAACCTTTGATCATAATTTTTAGAAGAATGGTAAAAAGGTAATTGGTAAATAGTCAATATGCTATTTTACTAGTCACTGAAATGAGACTGACAGGCCTTTAGTTTCCAGGGTCGTCCTTCTTGCTCTTGAAAACTGGGACAACATTCACCAGCTTGCAGTCAGCTGGGACCTCTTCAGTTTCCCAAGACCGTTCAAAAATCATTGAGAGAGGCCTTGCGATGACATCAGCTAGCTCTCTGAGGATTCTGGGATGAATCCCATCAGACCCCATTGATTTATAGGAATCCAGCTGGCACAGCAGATCCCACACAATTTTAGGGTCAAGTGGGAGTTGATAATTCTTGCAGTCATGGTCCTCCAGCTCAGGGCACTGAGACCCCCTTGGTCCGTCATCTGTGTTGAAGAGAGAGGCAAAGAAAGCATTAAACACCTTTGCCTTGTCTCTGTCCCTGTTTGTGAGGTGACCATCCTCATCCTGTAACTGGCCAATGTGATTTCTGCACTGCATTTTACTATTCACCTACTTTAAAAAAATTATTTTTATTGTCCCTTCCCAGTATTGGCCAGCTTCATCTCCAGTTGAGCTTTGGTCACAATATCTTGATTACAATAGTGGATAATCATCTGTGCTAGTGATATCAAGCCTAGAGGAAGGATTTCTTTTCAGTAGGAAGGGAATTAATTCAGAAAGAATTAATAACACATGAAAGACATGTAAAGTTGCATAATGCTGAGCCATAGGAAAAGCCAAGTGAAGGTGGTATTAAATTGTTTTCAGGTTTTTCAAATAAATGTGAACCACAGCAAAAGATGTAAGCTTGGGTTATTTCTATCATATGTAGTCTACATTTCCTAGCATTAGAAAAAATCAACTGCTTAGAGCAATTTAGAGATTCTGACACTGGTTGCCTGTTCCACAGTTAACTTGATCATACGTCTGGCAACCTGACATGGTCAAGTGCAAACATATGTTTCACAGCAGTGGGATGCAGTTCAAAACTGCTTGGACACATCAGTGTGAGGCTCTGCCCAACCTAATTAGCTGTGGTGAGAAAAATTCAATATTTTATTAAAGCCACATGTTTTTAGTTATTATGTAAAGAGTTTGTATTTGAAAGAATAAATTGATTGTCTTAACAAGTGAACCAGGTATGGAAAAGAGCTTTATTAGAATCTGATTCATGAAATTTCACTACCTGGTATGGCAAATGCTGTTGGGTCATATATGCAGCCAGAGCTAAATACTCTTTGTGTTAAGTGTACTTATGTGTGTTTAGCTTCTGAGCTGTCACTTAGGACAAAATCCACCTGGAAAGTAACATGAGGGTGTTCCCAGCAACCGTTGGATCACAGATTACTCTGTAAATAAGTTGCTGTTGTTTCTTTCTATTTACTTTTGTTTTCTAATAATTGAGGAATAAAACATTTCTAATTGCATATGAAAAGGGACATTTTGATTGCATGAACATAATTTTCCTTTTTTGGTATATTTAAGTCTAGGTAACTAAGATATTTGATGTTGATGGGACTGCTTGTATGCAGCTTTACTTTGGGGTATAAGTCTTGGTAGGGGCTGGCCCTTATTGTCTTAGATAACAAGTCTCATAAACTACAGACATAATAGGCTAGAAGGAAGTAACTTTCTTGTACCAATTTCTGATTGCCACCAACCTCTTCTGCCATATCTGCCGTTCCCTTCACTGGATATTATAACATATTATGTTCAGCTGCACATCATCTACCTGGCTCAAATCCTCAAGTCCTGTCAAGTACTGACCTTTCTTCAAACCTCTGGAACTAGACTATCAAAGTTATTACTGATTACTCTCATAGCCTATGGCTGATGAACACTGCTGACAGAGCAGTACTGACTGTTTAAATACTGAATAAATACAGAAAAAAATATTGGCACTTCTGAAGGCAGTGCCTATAAACAGAGGAGTAGAAATGTGAGATCAACACTGACAAATGTGTGGTGATGCAGGCATCAGTGGAAAGGAGAGTTTTAAAAAGGAGTATAAAAGAGAACAAGAAAATAGTTTTGTATGTATTTACAGAGATCCCAAGCTGGCCTTACTGTGCTGAAAGACGATAAGAACTGATCTTGTAAGAAAAAAGGAGACAAGATAAGAGGAGGTAAGGGCTTTTATATTGATGGATATATTTTATATATGATGGAAGCTTTTATATAGTTTATATAAATAGCTCTTTCTCATGAGAAAAAGGAGAGGGAGATGGAAGGATACAGAGATGTGAAAAGAACAGAAAAACAGATTATGGAAATTATCTTTGAATTAGCATTTTTCTTCTTTCCTTTTGAGCAACACAAGACTGTCATGGATAAAGAAAGGCCATTGACATAATTTGAAAAGTTATTCTTCATGCAACTGTATCCTCTGGGTGTGTATCCCTGAATTCCCTAGAGTTCTTTGCTAAGTTCTTTCTATCTCTGGAAATACTCTATCTGATACTTGTTCTCGAAAACAGGTAGTTCTAGATCAGTATTAGCTTAATCATAGTTCTTCTAGACCTCTTCTTAAGTAGACTATCCTATCATGTGACCAACTCTATAAAGGCATATGAATGTAAAAGGAAGCTGATAAAGTTTTAAATAATTTAAATATATCTTCTTACTTTAGGCAGCACATACAATAATATTCTCTCTTTCTCTTTTTCTGTAGATATGAAAATAAAGGAAAGATAAAATGCACTTTCATATCTCAGTTTTCTAAACAATACTGAACATGCATTAGTCAAGCTACTCTGAAAACAATATTTCATACATAGTATGAGACTTCTTAAGTAGGATCTTCCACTTCTATCTATGAGCTTGCATTCCAGTGGCTTTGACAAGAGGGTATTTGTGGCAGCATTCTTAGTTTCCAAGTCCTCTTTGAGATAGACAACTTATTTTGTATACCAAACATTTTATTTTGTATGTTTTATGTTACCGAAATTCACAATAGCCTATATCTCACTGGCTAACCTCCCAGACAGCAGCAGGATCTTATAGGCTGAAGCAGTATTTTGCCTTTCCTCTACAGAGGTGCTCTGTGTGACTTGAAAAAATTAATTGAATTTACTCAAACAGTAGGCAGGTATTTCAAATGCTGAGACTGGCGAAAAAGAAACTTTGGTTTCCATTTGATTGGTGTTTCTGAAAAGCCACCTTCCCGCAATTATTGAAGAAGAAAGAACAATTCCATTGAGATGTATCCTGTAACTTACTTCCAGCTCTACTTTGGAAAAGAAGTAAAAGAAAACTCAACATCACCCCCACAATTTTTACTACAGGACAAGAGTGACTAATGGCACAAACACAGTAATGATAGGCATTACTATTAAGAAACCCTTATATACAGTATTTCATCTGAAGAGTGGTTTGTATTGACATATACTACCTCTTGATGATAGCTTTAAGTAATAAATCTCACATTTCATCAATTCAGTTCTGTTTTCAATATTGGAACTAACTAGTTTTATTCACAAGAGAATTTACATTGTATTTTCTTGATGCTAGAAAGTCCACTGTTTAATCTGATCAACATGTCTTATTTTCCCCCAGACTTGGTTTAGATATTTTGAAATACTTGCAACCTCTTCTGGCATCAATGGAGTTGCAGGCTGTAAAATAGCTTTGCTATATTTCCTATTCATTGTCTATTTGATTCTTTCATTTTTTGAAAAGGGAAAATTTATGGCACAATTTATGTGGATCTACTGCAACAAGTGTATGCATATGACAAGTACATGATCAAAGGCATTTTATTATGAAATATCACCATAGGGATATTGCAAGAGATATCCATCAGTCCAGTCCCCATAATTATCATTTCTTGAAGCATTTCAAAAGAACAAAATCTAACAATCAGGTGATTTACATTTGGTATTGGAATACGCTGCATAAAAAGATAATTAAATGGTAGAAATCTCATTTGTTTATTTTATGTTTCCACTAGTTTCTTGTTGTTCTTTTATTCTACATTATGTTTTACTATTCTACCTTGTCAAAAATAAATCGGAAGATAAAAATGATATTCAAAGACACTTATGCAATGCTTGAATATAGTGAACTCTTTTAAAAATGTTAAATGTTCTAATGCCTGGTTCTTAAGCAATTACTATGATGAGACTGTTAATGAGACTCATTTGACATATTAATTAAAGAAACATATTTGTTATATAATCCCTATTTCATCAGCGCTTGAATGCTGACAGAAATTTAACCCTACAAAGTGCTATGAAGACTGACTATGAAAATGTTGGTAAAGATAATAATTTGGTTGAAGTCCTTGCATAAATTTCAGTTCACATATTTTCCTGTATACTGTTATGAGATTGAAAACTTTTTTGCACATATTTCCACACACCCTTGAAGCAAAAAAAACTCCCAGAAGAGACTAGCTTAAATCATAGCTTCATTTAGCACTGTTAGCTGCCACAATGACCAAATTTAAGTACTTTTCCCTGATACTTGGGTTTTCCCTTATGTTGCTTTTCAGCTGAAAACAGTATTTCTGTGATTCTATGTGATTCTGTGTAATAGCTAGATGGCTTTAGAAATCACTTAATCAACAGTTAGTCAAGGTTTATTTTGTATAGACTCTGTTGTTTCAATTTTTGGCTAAATTAACCAGAATGAAAGAGTGATCTTGTAGAACTCAGGATAAAAATAGCCAAATTTAACCAAATTCCAGCCCACTGTCATACAATTATGAAGGAGAAATCGTGTCTGACCAATATAATTGACTTCTGTGATGAGATGACTGGCTTGATAGATGAAGGGAGAGCAGCGTATGTTGTTTATCTCAACTTTAGCAAGGCTTTTGACACTCTGTTCATTAATATCTTTGTAGAAAAACAGATAAGATACAGGCTAGGCAAATGGTTGGTTGTGTGGGCTGAAATCTAACTGAACTGCTGGGATCACAGAATCATTATCAACAATACCAAGTCCAGTGGGAAGACAGTCGCTTATGGTGTGCCTCAGGGATGAATACTGTCACGTATTGTGTTTAACGCCTTCATTCATGACCTAGATGATGGAAGAGTGCAGCCTCAGCAGATTTGCAGATGGCGTAAATCTGGGAGCAGTGGCTAATACACCAGTGCGTCATGCTGACATCCAGGTGGATTTGGACAGACTGGAGAAATGGGTGGCAGGGCTCCCATGCCGTTCAATAAGGGCAAGTGCAAAGTCCTGTGACTTGGATGGAAAGAAGAATAACCCTAGACACCAGTACCAACTGGGGCAAACAAGTTAGAAGGCATCTCTACAGAGAAGGTATTTTATGTCCTTGTGGACAACAAGCAAACCATGAGTCAGGAATATGCCCGTACAGAAAAAAATGTCAAAAGTGTCCTGGACTGCATTAGGATAAGTGTTGTCATCAGTCAAGAGAGGTGATCCTTCTACTCAGCGTTGGTAAGGCCATGACTGGAGATCTGGGTCTGTCACCAGTTTTCCCAGTACGAGAAATATGTGGACTTACTAGAGTGAGTCTGGTACGGGGCCATGAAGATGATTAAGGAATTGGAGCACCTGACAGCTGAGATTGCTGGGAGTCACTGGCAGTCACTGACTTCTCACAGTGGTGCCCACTGACAGGAAAATTGGCAGAGGTTAATATACATTACATTCTGTCCAAAGAAAACACTTTTTTTACTGTGCAGGTGGTCAATCAGTGGACCTTGTGGCCCAGAGAGGTTATGGAGCCTTCATCCTTGGAGGTACTCAAAAGTGGACTGGACATGGTCCGGGGAAACCTGCTCTATCTGACCTTGCTAGAGGAGGGGGATTGGACAAGATGATCTCCAGAAGTCCTTTCTAATATTGACCATTTGATGATTCACTGATTCTACATGTTGATCCATCTTACACTTTGAGTTACTTTCAATATTTTTTCAAATTCTTTGAGAAGTGTCTTCTGGCATTATGACGGGTGTGGGAGGAAGTTTAAAACAGGAAAAATGCTCTGGTAGCAACCTTCACTTGCTTGTTTATACTAACCAGTACTTTGTTCATTTTTTCCTTTCTCTATAATTTCCATCTTGTGAGGAAAAAAAATGCAATTTGGTGTATTTTGATTGCAGAAATTTACTAAGATTTCCTTTGACTCTGATATGCCTATAGGAATACTAGAAAAAGTGGTTAAAATATATCCATTAGGACTAAATGGATGGGTTTTAAACACTAAGGATAGAGATATATCTTTATCTAAAGTTGCTCATGATTTCTTGTTTTGCCCAAAGAAGTTGTTTAATCTGTGCTAGAAATATTTTGAATACATACAGTATTGATTCATACCATGTAAGATCTTGTTATCTGGAGGTATGGTGAATTCAAGTATAGGGTTGAAAATGAAGGCTATTAATATTTGTGTATGTATCTTTCCATCTGTGTCTGTGTGTGTGCTTCATAGCAAAAAATAAGAAACAATATGATTTGTATTTTAATGCCTATAAATATTTAAGGTTATATTTTGCAGCACAACAGAAAGGTGCATCTAGGCTAGTGATGAGCAGAAGTTCATCTTTTTGTTTAAAAGAACCACTGAGACAGTTGAAATATAACTATTTTAGCCAATAAAAAGTGAAAATAAGATACAGAGGAATATATGATCATAGCAGTACTTGAAAGGTTAGTTTATGATTTAAGCAATACTCCCATAATACCAACAAGTGAATAACTCATTACTGCTGGAATCATATAACATTGCTATATAAACAAATAGTACGATTAGCAAATTTTTTTGTTTGGTGTACACAAAGAAATTTGTCATTAATTATCAATTATCAAATCTTGCAATCAATGACAGCAAACCTACAGTAATGGCTCTATGAAATAATCAAAAGTTGTCTCTGCCAGGGACCAAAAAGTCTAATATGCATTCTTCAGAGGAACAACAACACCTGTGCTCTACAAATAACTTTAGTGTACTAATACCATTATAAATTTCTCCATTGATGGAATGCTATGAAACAGGACAGTCTAGGCTGTTACCACAGAAGACATGCAAACCATGCAAAAGTGAGAGACATTTTGTGATGCTTTGGTTAAGTTTATTTATGTAGTTAAAATATCACAACATGAATCATTGGTTTATAAGACACTTACCTTGATGGGTAAATAGTAGCTGAAGTCCCTTTAATCAACATTTGGGCAGAAGTTTTCTGATGTGTCATTTCTGTAAGAACATGTAAAATATAGATAAGATACTCAGCTATATATATTTCAGCAAATAATTTATTTATAGTTCACTGAATTAAAGACTGAAAGGAAAGCATTTATAATCTAACTTGAAAGTCATATGCAGTTACATTTTACTTAGCTATCCCCCTTTTGATGCAGTAATTTGCATTTCACTAAGCCATATCAGTGTACAGTAAAATTTACTTTCGAGAAAATCATGCAATATTGATTTGAAGATACCTCTTGGATAAGTTTTACTCAAGCTGCTGGAAACGTATCTTGTTACTCATTTGGATTTTTAATGAGCTTTTATATACTGTTATATCTTCACTAAAACCAAAACCACTTTACTAGTTGTTTCCTCTCCCTAAGTAATCTCAATCCTCTTTTGAAAACCTGAACAGACTGAGCTTTTTATTATGCTTCTCATTATGCTTTTTTCAGTATTTGGATTGTTTTCATGTCTGCATCTTCCCTGAAACAAAATCACAAAATCATAGAACCACAAAATGGTTTGGGTTGTAAGGGACCTTAAAAATCATCTAGTTCAAAACTCGCCTCTGCTAGACCAAGTTACTCAAAGTCCTATCCAACCTGGCCTTGAACACTTCCAGAGAAGGGGCAATCAGCATCTCTCTGCAACTTCTTCCACTGTCTAATCACCCTCAAAGTAAAGTATTTCTTCTTAATAACTGATCTAAACCTAAGCTCTTTCATTTTGAAGCCATTCCCTCTTGTCCTGCCACTTCGTGCCCTTTTAAAAAGTCCCTCTTCAGATTTCCTGTAGGCTCCCTTTAATTGATTAAAGGCTGCTACAAGGTCTCCCTGGAGCCTTCTTTTCTCCAGGCAGAATAGCCCCAATTCTCTCAACTTGTCTTCATAGGAGAGGTGCTTCAGTACTTTGGTTATTTTTGTGGCCCTTCTCTGGAGCTACCCAATTAGATCTGTGTGTTTCTTGTAGTGCAGACCTCAGATCTGGACACAGTACTCTGGGAAGGGTCTCAGAAGAGTGGAGAAGAGGGAAGAATCAGCTCCCTTGACCTGCTGGTCACATTTCTTTTGATGCAGCCCAGAGTATGATTTGGCTTTCTGGGCTGCAAGTGCACATTACTAGGTTATGCTGAACTTCTTGTCAAGCAACATCTCCAAATCCTTCTCCTCAGACTATTCTCAACAGTTTCTCCATCCAGCCTGTATTTGTGCGGGGGGATTGCCCTTACCCAGGTGCAGGACATTGCATTTGGCCTTGTTGGACTTCATAAGGTTTGCATGGGCCCATATGGGGGTGCCTGTCAACGTCCCTCTGGATGGCATCTCTTTCATCCAGCAAGTCAACTGCACCACATAGCTTGGTGTCATCAGCAAACTTGCTGAGGGTGCACTTGATCCCACTGTCCATGCCACTGCTAAAGATGTTAATGTCCCAGTACCAATCCCTGAGGAATGCCACTCACCACTGGTCTCCACTTGGACATTGATCTGTTGATCACAACTCTTTGAGTGCAACCATCTAGCCAATTCCTTATCACAAAGTGGTCCATCCATGAAATCCATGTCTTTTCAATTTAGAGACAAGGATATGCAGGACAGTGTCAAATATTTTGTACAACTCCAGGTAGATAATGTCAGTTGCTCTTCCCTTGTCCACCACTACTGTAACCCATTGTAGAAAGACATAAAATTTCTCAGACACAATTTCCCCCTATTGAAGCCATATTGGCTACCACCAATCACCTCATTATTATCCGTGTGCCTTAGCAGAGTTTCCAAGAGGATCTGGAGATGTTTCAACATGGTCTAAAGCTAGAAAGAGTGCCTCAGCACCTCAATAAGTATATATATATAGATGTAAAATACACTTTATTTATGCTATGATGGTGTGTACGATAAAGACATACTTTCCATGAAAATTTACTGACAGACTTGCAGGAATCTGCATTGTCATATCCTGTTTAATTACTGATATCACATGAACTCTGGGTTAGTTTTCTCCCAAACTACCTCTAAAGAATTCACAACTTGTTTAATTTTCCTTCAAGACAATTTAAACTACAAAGTAAATCTATATACAACACCTAATGCAGAGTCACAGACAACAAACACAGGGACTTTCTGGATAGCCAGTTCTTTTCATTGTAGTTCTTTGTTCCATTGTTCTAGAGACTGTTTGATTGTTCATTGGTTTAGAAACTCTTGTAATTGTAGGTCATCTGTGGGAGCTAAGGACCTGACTCAGCAGTACTTCAACTACAATGTTGTTTTGTGGCTGTCTGAATCCTAAGTTGTACCTGAAGGTTTTATAGTTGCCTTTTAGTGCAAAAAGAGCACCAAAACATGTCTCAAGTCTCAGATGATTCTTTTCTTTCCTCTTTGCTGCTTGCTTAGGAGAACTTACTGTCTTGTGTCTTTAATCAGCTCTAGGAGTCTGCAAGAATTCAGACGATGAATACTTACACATCCTAAATTTGTCAAAAACTTGAGGTGGAATTTTCTGGCCCTTTTCCTTACAATGGGACAGGAAATAATATAAGTGTCTTAAGTTTGGTTCTACTACAACACAAAATATGAAGTATCCACAAGGTAGTTATTTACAAAGGAAAACCTCAAATCTGCTGGGGAAAGGAGACCTAAATTAAAAGTTTAAAACAAACCAGTACTCTGCCAGTTGTGGTCTTGCAAGGACACATCAGTTTCTTCAGCTTTGCAGTTCTTTTCAGCAACTTCATGTAGCTTTCTGGGTTTCCACAAACTCCACACAGTTCCTTCTGGTTCTCCAGCTTTATTTTGCTTCTCAACCTTAACTTTAGAAATACCTTTTCCTCATAAGGTCCCTTACTCCTTTCAGGAGCAAAATGTCTGTTTATCCCTATGCTTCATGCTCCCATTCTGCTCTCTGTCCTAGGTTGCTTACTCTATACTTCTGTCCAAGTACTTCTCTACACCTATGATATGCTCAGCTGATCTCAGGAGAAGAACAAACTCCACTTCCCTCTTCCTTCCTAGAAGAGGTGACACTAGAAGAGGTGACACCAAAAGCACAGCAGCCAGGTCTGGGAGCCTTTATCTCTGTTGCTCAGTGAGAGTTTTGTTGCAAAACACACAGTTTGTATTTATGTGGTACAGGGTTATGTCAATTGTCACACGCAGACTGGAAGATTGTCGTAAGCACAGAAAGAAGATCCTAACTGCTATTGCAAAAGATTAATTTAAAATGGTTACACAGACATAAAGGAAGACAGTCAAAAAGTCCAAGGTGCAAAATGAGCAAGAGCCATAAGGATTGGTATTGACTCAGAGAAGAACTTTTGTCCTGAGGCGGAACAGAGAGCTATTATCTGGATTTGACCATGTACTTCATATTCTTTTTTTTTTTCAGTTAAAAAGTCAGCTGTAGTCAGCCAATTGGTACAGGTGCAGCAGAGAAAAAAAGTGTTTACACTGCTTTGGTAAGGGAAGAATGAATAGCTGGATGAGTTACAAATACTTTGAAGACCATAGAGAGTCATCCAAACGTATCTAATAAGAGCAAGAAACTAGTTGTTGCTAAGTTAGTCCGTTTAATTTCATTTCCAAAACAAACAAGCAATGTGCTGAAACAAAAAAGACACTTATTTTCTAAGCAAATAGAATATAACAAGGAGATAAGTAACAATCAAGAACTTCTCTAAATATGCTACTTTAAAAAAAAATTAATCCTCTATTTGGCTATGTATTAAAATTTTTGCAAGAGGGGAACTGGCAGATTTTGGCTATCCTTTTCAGTTATTCTTAAAAGGCAATCTCATGAGGAAGGTAGGAGAATGGCAACTGGATGAAGCAGTTGCACAAATCACTGGAAACATATCCAGAGGAAGAGTCATCCATGTTCCAGTGTCAGACTAGCAGCTAAATAAAAAAGGTTTCTATGGGAATCTCTCCTGCACCTATAAGTGTACAACACTTCTGTTAGTGACTTGGATTAATGCTACATGCATTTTTTGAGGCAAATTTAGAATTTTAGATCATGTTAACAAATCAGAGAATCAGTGTTAAAAACATGAAGCCATTCAGTAGGATAAATGCAAAAATCCATCTTTACAGAGAAATATTTGGCTGAACAAATATAGCTTGGGGGAGAATGCACAAATACTTCGAAGCAGAATGAACAGTTATAGTAAATCAGATGCTGAAAATGAAGCAAATCTCTCATATTGTTATTAAAAAAGACAAAAGTCACACTTTAATAAAAAAATCAAAGTATTTCCTGTGAAATGAATGAAGTAGATCTGTGCTATCTGATGCTGTGTGATCAAAGTTTATAGAAAAGATCTGCACTGAATTCTTGAAAGAACATGATATATTTATTTCAGGGGAAAATACGTAGAAAGAAGCAGTAAAAAAAAAATCAAAAGGATTTCTTTTAGTATAAACAACAACAAGAATAGACACCAAAAATTAGTCTCTAGAGTGAGGTACAGAAAAGTTCACCTCAGGTTGTTCATTTTTCATGGCAGCAAGACATTAAAGAAATGTTAGGCAAATGTTTGTCATAGCTGTTTTTATCTTTGGCTGTGGAAAAAACTTACATGAAGGTGAGGAATAATTAGAGAACTGCACTGCTTTCTTTTCCCACCCACTCCATCAACGAAAAGTTGAGTTAGAAAAAATTGTTTGTAAATATAGTGGCTTCTCACTGACTGAATCTCTTTTGTGCTATAACATTACAGGTCTTTTCCCCTCCACCCACCCCTGAGCTTATTTTGAAATAGTCTGCAAACTTAACTTGAAGATTGAAAGGGGAAGCAGTTCTCTAAGTACAGAGTATCACCTACTGTCTGTGAGGATTTATATACACGCAGACTGCAATGTCTAATTACAAATTTATGATAGTTGATACTTGCTCTCAGAGCTCTGATTTGACCACTTAAAGGACATTTCAGATAAACATGGAATAAATGGGAAGCCAGTCTCAAAGATTTCTTGACGTCAGTGGGCTCTGGCTAACCACTCTAGGAAAGAGTGATGGTGAACAAGCAGGCAGTTTTTTACTTCAATATAGTTTTTTCATATCTAACTTTTTTTGGCTGCTATAATCCCAGTTTCCTTTAACATAAATTAGGTGCTGTTAACTAATTAAATTGATAAGCAGATAACTGTTAGGTCAGCTGGAAATGGTCAACCAAAACATGCAACCATTTTGGATTTGATTCAAAATCTCATGTACTGTAAACTGAACAAAAATATTTAACAACAAAAAGGATATAACATTTTACAGGGGAAAAATAATGAATGTACATGAAAAAGATTGGACTTGGGAAAACAAAGGGTTTAACATCATAGGGGGAATCAGGGATGTATTGTTATTGGTCATACATTCAGACCTGCTTTTGCTGTCTTCTATTTATGTTTTTTAGACTTTTTAATAAATTTCTTTGTAATAAAATTTTTTTCTCTTGAACAGTGACTCATATTTCAGTAAGTTTTCCATTTTATAATCTCATATTGAAGCCCTTCACAGCCTATTAATTTGTTATTAATATTTACTTTTGTAAATAATTTTACTGGAGAATATCATTAATTAAGCCAGTAGCACATAAGCATCTTTGTTTTACTGCTAATTGTGTCATACATGTCTCTAGTGAATATCTTTTGATCTCCTTTCCCTAAAAATATTGTTTCATTTTAAAAATTCCCTCACGTATTCATGATTAAACTAAGTTCTCTAGGGTGCACTAAGAACTGAAAAAGTGATATTTAGCATAAATTTTATAGAACAGTTTCTTGTAACTTCAGGGAAGCAATAAAAGAACATTGCTTATGAAGCAGTCTATGTACCATTCTTCTACTTAAAAGCGCTCATGGGGATTGTTAAATAATAATATATTATTAGGTTTTCATAGTACTGGATTCTCAATAGGGACAATTACCCTCTTGTTTCCATCAGAAAGCAAATTAGTCTTTGTGTTGATAAGTCTTATGCTTTAGTTTTATCCCATGTCTGATAAAATTTTTGAATAATTCAGTTTGCAGCAGAAGTCAGGAAGAGTATGAGTAGTTTTGGCGTGACACTACAGTCACTGATTGGGAAGCAAAGATTTCCTGACTTGCTGCACTGAGAGTAGTCAAAAGGAGTAACACAAACAGCTTTATAATATGTCATACCTTACTTTTCTGTTCTGCTCTATCTCTTTACCTTGGTTTACATACTAATATTTTTGATCAATCCCTATGTTCTGTTTCTTGAAAATAAAACTAGTTTGATATTTTATTTGATTTAGTGTTGATAAAAACCAGGATATCGTTAAATAAGGATAACTTGGAGACCAAAGATGAGGTACAAATTATTCTAACTTACTGTCTAGTCCCTTAGCACCTGGAGGTATGTACAGTCTACTGTTATGTGGGTTTTGGCCTTGTAGCATGTGCAGTCACAGTCACAGAAGGGAAGGAGGGCAATGGAATCAGAGAAACACAGAATCACAGAAGGGGTAAGGTTGAAAGGGACCACCTCTGCGGTCATCTGGTCCAAGCACCCTGCTCAAACACGGTCATCCTAGAGCACACTGCACAGGATTGCGCCCAGATGGTTCTTGAATATCCCCAGCGAGGGAGACTCCACAACCTCTCTGGTTGTGTATACTCAGAAAAAAAATATCCATTTCCTACAAAAGAAGTGACATGGGAAACCTTATCTGAATGGTTTCTCATCTTTGCGAGGAAGTACTCTTGCTAGTGATTTTCTCAAGAGAGCTGTTTGGCTTTACAATGGAGCATTCATTGAACCAGAGAAAAATTAATAAAGAAAAAATTAAATTTTAATTGGAGCAGACTTTGGAGTTCAGTTCTTCTCCTTCCCAGGTGAATTCCCTCAGGATCTCACCCTTTCTTACATTTTCTTGTTTCATGAATATTTAATTCTACTATCTAAAATGGAGCACTTTAAATGGGTGATAATGAGCAACCTAATTCCTGAACATATAGTAACCATGATTTTCACACAAGATGGTAGATAAAACCCAATCAAATTATTTCACTCGGAAAGGGGTATTCTGAAAGCACAGAACATGAAAATGTAAATTCTGATAGCTTAATATACAGAGCAGTGAGGTAAAGGAGTAAAAAGCATCCCTGAACAGGGTACAGGAAGGTAAAAAGCAGAGATAGCCACTCTGGGATGATAGTGGATGGACCGTAGAGCACCAGTTTTCTCATGTGATTCTTGGCTACAAAAGGCTTGAGAATTGCTTGTTTGGAGATCTCTCTGGATATAGTGAGTGACATGTAACAGTGAAAGCGGCAGACTTTTATTCTCTTGCATCCCAAGAAATCCTGAAGTTACTGGATGTGCTTTCTGCCCTTGGACCTATTGGGGTACAGTGAGGCTGCATGTAGGAAGCACAAGGAAGAAAACATATGTCCTGTCCGAATTCTTACTAGTCTTAGGCATAAGACAAATGTCTAGAAGGACATGAGATACACCATTCCTGGGCATATCCAGAGGCAGAGGCAGAATTTCATATTTCTTATTTGCAAATTCTGAGTGTCCTCAGTATTTCAGTGCCTTGAGAATTAGGCAATAATTGAAAAGTGATTTAGAGTGTTTTGACCTGGGTGTTTACTTCCAACTTTTGCCATTTACATCTTTTGTGGATATGATCTTGGGGCTACACTAGAAGCGTGTTTTTCTTGGCTTCAGTTCATGGGAGCTCTGTCAGTATGCCTGTAAAATATTTTCAAGAGAAGCACCAAATGTGAACTGCTTTGAAATGCCCCACTCATAAGTTGGTAAGTGGCATCAAATTAAACCATTTTTAAGGCAAAAGCATGAAGAAATCAAGAAACCTATCTGGCTTGTTATATAAATATTTTCTTGATATATTTATATAGTAAAAGACTCTGAAACTTGAAAATCTTTCAAAAAACATTGTTGTTATACCAAAAAGGGACATATCACTTGCTTTGACACAGTTGTGTTCTGACATGTGCTGATCATACTGAATATCATTAGCAACCATAATATTTTGCATAGCTTTGATAAGGCAGACAGCATTACTCCATAAAGAAATTGCTTCCCCCCACCTCCCAAAGGCTTCTGTTATAAAGTGAAAGTGATACAAAAGTTTCTTGTTAACTTGAGGTTCCGTTGGCAAAAATTTTCACTTATAACAACAAATTAGAAATAGAAATAATGTGAAATAATTTACCCAAATCTTCCAGGCCTGCCTCTCATGACCTATTTTGGGAAAAGGGCCAGTAAGGGCTGAAAGCATATTTAATCTTGTTTTGCATAAAAGAAAAAGCAATAGAGGTTTTGGAACATCAGAACCTACAATTTTAAGTTGCTTGGTGAAAGTCAGGCTGTGTCATGTTTAAATGTGGCTTAAGGGAATTTGATTTATTCTGTATCGCTGAAACTGATGTTTCTGAAATTTCTCACACCTCCGCAAGAAGGGAAACCACTGAGTAACAAAACCATTCATATAAACTGTGTTATGGCCTCTCTAATTTAGTGGTAGAACTTGAAGCTGGGTCTCCCACAGACTGAAGGAGTGGCCTTGCCACTAGTTAATGAAACTTTTCCTTTGTGTGTATGAAACAACTAGTCATGAAAGTGGAGCAGTTTTAATTTGTAGAAAACAGAACAAGATAGATAGATAGAACAAACTACTAAATGCAGGAGCTACTAGAGTCCAAACAATTTCATAGCTATGTGCTGAGCTGCAGCAGTCCCTACAGGGACTTCTTCTAGCTGGACTAATTGTCATCAGCTATGTCATCTGAGAACTGATTAGCTTCATAAAAATTTTGGCTTCAGTGAATCAGCATCTTTCAACAAAAGTGATTTCACAGGAAAATTCCTGGATCAATTTTAATTACGATAAATTAAGTCTGCTAAGGTGTAATACTTGTTTGGTTGACTAAGTGAAATAAGTCAATACGTCTGGTAGAGTTTCAAATTCTGCCTCTGATTATCTGTAGGATAATAAGTTATAGGATGTGTATTCAAGTTTGGGCAAAGTTGCGCAGCAGGCCAAGACAAGAAAGGAAGGGAGGAAGGGAGGGAGAGAGAAAGGGAGGGCAGGCTGTTTTTTTGGTTTCTTTTCAAGGGAGCAAGGGGACAGGCCTGAAGACTAATGATATTTTTGTAGATTATCCCTACGACAAAACAGGAGATTCCTAGAAAGGGAGATAGAAGGAGGTTAATAGGAAGATTTTATTTCAGATGACAATTCAGAAACTCTCAGATGTTCTGAATTGCCCTTCTAGGGTAGCTCACCTCTTTCATTAACTAGAGAAAGAATGTAGCAGGACTTCTATGAAACTAACCTCCCTGAAGACTCGCTCAGGATTGCTGTGCAATGCAGTAATGCATACATTGCACACAGTCTCTCTGACTTCTGGAACCCATCATGCGTTCAAAATGATCCAAGTTTTTATAGGAAAAGAAGGGGATTTACTTTATATTCACTTTCTAGGCCAAAAAGATCAGAAAAAAACCCAAAACTATTCTACACAAATATTAGACTCTTGGTCAAAGAATACTGCCCTTCCAAAATACAATCAGTTTTTTGCCTACAGATTGCCAAAGCTGCAAGTGCAGTCTCAGTCTTTTATAGAATCCCATTTGGAAACCATGCACAGTTTTACAACCTTTCTGAAGGAGTGTGGTAGGGCCAACTGACCTGAAGTGAGTGGGCAGATGTGGGAAGCTGGCAGATAAATGTCTCCCTCTGGCAATAGTTTTTCTTCTGGTGTTGGCTCATGGCTGATGAAGTGAAGATATGGATGCCTTGGTTTAATATTTTCACCTATTGAGCCAGCAAAAGCAAACTTAGATTTATATATATGAAAAAAACCCACCCATGGAAATATAACATCCCTGGCAGCATCACAAAATGTAAGATCTATTCTTTGTCATGTTACAGGGACGAGTGGGTATCATTGATTCACTGCTATTATCTCCTCCTCTCAGCTCAGGAAGAATACTTATTTGGAAGCCTGGTTTATTTAGGTAGCAGCATCTGAGAAGACTAAGTTGTATTCCCACAGAACACAACCCAGTAGACAAATCTCATCCAGCTGCTTAAGACTGAAGCCCAGCAGCACATCTCATTTACAAATACAGTATTTAGGTAGTCTAGGCCATAAATAGGTTGCTGTAACTTTAAACTCGTTGACCTCTTGCATCAATTGGACCATTGACACAGCCTCCCCTCATCTGCACTAGCCTCCAGTGCTGGGCTAAGCCTAAAATACAGGCTTTCCCAATTTCAGCAGTCTTGGCTTCAGTAGTCCTCTTCTTTGTGAGTTTTGGGAACTACCCTTATCAGGACTCAAAACAGCAGGAAGGCTTCAGGCATTCTGAAGTCTTTCAAAATACTATGGAAGCCCTGAGTGCAGACAGTTCAGAGAGATAATGAGGATAATGGTTTTCCTGGTTGTGGACTCAAGCCTATTTGGATAAAATGGTCTCATATTTATGGCGTTGTTCATTGGTCCACACTCTCATCTGGTGTATATCAACTATATGCTTTTGCAATCAGTGGAACTGTGCCAAGTAATACCTACAAAGATTGAGGCCCATCCCTTTGTAAATACGTTCATGAAATTAATTTGTTAAAAACAAGCACCTTAGCATTCTGAGAATTCTCTGCCAGATTTGACAGAAATATAACAAATTAGCTTGTGTGGTATTAGTCTGATTCACAGCCTAGTTAAGAGAGTGTGCCAAAGGAATATCCGAACATAAGTCTGTTTGGCTTTTCTCTCACCAATAAAGGTGTGTTCCTCCTTCCTGCTTCTTCTTACATTCATCCCTGTCCCATCAAGTTTATTTCCTATGTTGTAAAATGTATACCTTTACTATTATATTTTAAAATTACCCAGTGTACACACCATTTCAGGACTGCGGTGTTTCGGGAAGTAGCAAAATCTTGAGGCAGATCTACTAAGGGCCACAGATGTCCAAATCCCAAATCCCAAACTATCATCTGAAATACTCAACAACAATCCAAACACGAAAGTAGCTAAATAGATACTCTCACATTTTGACTTGACAATTCTCTGTGTATATTTAGCAGAAGCAACTGAGTGGATAATTCCTGTAATGGGTTTTCAAAAATTGGTTAGAAGGCATACAGAGAGCTGTAGTGTGTGCATTGTAGTGTGTGTAGCTTATGTGCTTTGCTAAAATTTGATTCTTCTCAAAATGAGTTTATTGATTACACACACACACACACATAGACACACAGACAGATATAATTGTAGGAAATAGTGATTAAAATACTTGCAGACAAAGCAAGAAATCAAGATTTAATTATCTCTTCTACTCGAGAAAGGTCAGTTCTCTGTTTCCAGGAGAATCATCTTCCTCTACTATGTGAGCATAAGTTCGTTATTATGTTTAGTCACAGGTCTGTGTTTAGAAAAAAAACAGTTTTGCCAGGGAATTTAAGTAAATATTTGTGGTTTTCCACAAAGAGTTTTCTTTCTAGATTAATAGTGTGCACTAGAAGGAGATAATCTTATCAACATTTCTAGTCAGAGTTTTAACTCTTAAATTTCTAACTACAGAATAATCAGACAAGATTATTAACCAGATATTCACTCTAATCCGATTAAAAGTCCTACAGTTATCTTCTTTACTCTAAGAAGTCCATTAAAAAAATGAAGTACCAGCATTATCATCTCAGTTAAACACCTTTAACCCAAAATTTCTCTCAGCTTTTACTTCAGTTTTGATTTGAAATCACTGGAAATTATTTTTAACTCTTCCGAGAAAATTACTGTGAATTTCACATGTAGGCTGGCATGTGCTCCATAATTACCATTGATAACTCTTTAGTTGGTATCTAATATCATTGGAAAGGTAGGCAAATCTTTTGTCTTCTTGCTCAGCTAATCATGTACTGTAAAATCTCAAAAGATGACATTTTACTGTACGGTGTGAACATTTTATTCTTTTGGATAACTTTTGTAAATTTTAGCTACATGACTGCTACTTCCCATTATAACCAGTCTTTCTCAACAGGACAATTGATAGTTGCATTTTGTATTGTTCTGGATGTGATCTGACAAACTCAAAGAAGTTATCCATATGATTATTTGCATACCAGTCTACTGGGGAATAAAACACTATATGATATTTTAATGACTCAGCTGCTCTATACAGAAGCAAAGTAGATGGTTTTTTCTCTAATACATTTTGGAAAAGAACATACTTAAATGGCATTTTAGAAGATTAGCCATATTCATTTGAAGCTAAGCTTATTACTAAGTCAAGCTTTTAAATCCTGGCTTCTATTCATCTAACAGCAACATAGACATAGCCCTTCAGTGTAAACAGTGCTCTTGTTTAAACATACTGATGCACTGAAAGGCATGTAGGTCTTTTGGCTTCACTTCACAATGTCTTACCCTGTTAAAAGTATATGGATTGACCTAAGGTATAAATAATTTATTTAATCTTCAAATTAAAACTACGCAGTCATCCTTTTTACCTCCCTTGACTTCAATTATTAGACATAAAGCACTGGATTGCATGCAGAATCTACATGCAGCTTTTTGTAATGTATTATTCAAGAAGTCTGCCATTAGCTACATTACATATTGCAGTACCAACTGCTGTTGCAACATAAACAGGGAACTGCCACTTCACTCTGTGATCAAGAGTATATGATGGATCAGTTTATGTAATGAACGAAGGATCTGGCAACAAGCTTTGTTCAGATCTCTTCTAGCAGGGCTCTTACAAACTCAGAAATTAACTATGTGATAGGCTCCTCATTTGAAGTGCAAGGCCTTGATTTCTCCTGTGTATCACAGACCTGCAGATCAAACCGTCTGGCTCATGTAAATGGCAGAGTAACTGTGAATGTGAGAGAGAGATACACGCTATTAGACTGAGATTGGTGCCACAGCATGAAGGTTTTCAGATTAATATGTAGCACAAGCGGGAAGGCAGCAGACTTCTAAACTTTTGACATTAGCATCATATTTATATATTCCATTTTACAAAATCAGCCAGACACAAGTGGCTTGTGCTACGCTGATTTGTACAGTGGCAGCATGGTCATGCTAAACGCCTTGACAATTCTCATTTCCCAGCTCTTAGAATGCCTTCCATAATATACTGAGGGCTAAAACATCACTAAGGGTAAAATATTAGGACTCTTGCCTATTGTACCCTCCACAGTATTTTTAGAAATAGTTTGGAAGATGGATACACAGTTTTGAATGACTCCTCTTAAATTTAACAGCATCCTTCTCAAATAGACACATTCATTGTTTCTAATCTTCAAGGAGGCACATATGTTCCTTTCCATGGAATAGGAAGTACATAAATGGCTGAAAGGCTTTTTACAGCTGTTTACATCTCTGATCAGGTGGTGGTCTGTGTTATGTGAGGGTAGGACATCAGCAATGAATGAAGGTGAAAGCACTTTTGCCGCAAGATCAAAGATGGGAAGAACTGCTTATAGGTGAGAGGGAGCAGAGAGAGAGGAAGAACAGAGAAGAAACTCTTCTGTCTCAAACATGACGAGGCCCTGTATATCTGTATTTCTGTAGCAGGAGTCCTGAGGGTAAAAGTCCATAGAAGGGATTTTGTGGCAATGCATTTATGCTCCTCAAAAATTTGGGAAGATAAAAGAAAATCCATTCCATTGCAAAGAAGAAGAGAGGAGACAAGAGGAGAACATAAGAGTTCTGACCCTGATGTGAAAAAGGACAATATACATAGGCCTATATTTTTGTGACACCAAAACAATTGGAACATCCACTAATCTGAGTACACCATCACCTGATAAGCAAGATGCCTCTTTCCCAAGGCATATAATTTGGTGTTGTCTGAGCAGCACTTTTTATGACCAGGGCAAGACAAAAACATGCCACAGACTTGTTGAAAGAGTGACGGTCTTGTCTCACATTGTCAAAGCCCCTAGGACTTGGATTTAGAGGTCTTTAGGATTCCATAGGTTCCAAATATTTGGCAATCCAGTCAGACCAGAGAAATTCTTCTCCCTCCTTGTAACATATAGGGGTCATTCTTACAGATCCACTAAATGGGTAACTCCCTAGATGTGCATGCTCATTTGGGTCTTGGTGTTCAGTCAGAATGGCAGTCATGCTGCCAGAGGGTCCCTGAACTAAAGAAATGGCTTTTGTGACAGATAGGAAGAAAAAAGGGAGTGTTCGGGAATCGTGCCTGACAGGATGCATTCATAGAACATAAAAGTTCAATAGGTTTTTCTGTCCTCTTCCATTGACAACTTTTATTGTTGGCTGTCATAGACACTTGAATTCCAACAGAAGAGAAGCAATCCTTAGTTTTATCGATTGCTCCTTGGCCACAAGTTATTACTGTACTGAGACTTTATTCCTTAGCTGCCTTGAAAGGCCAAGCAATGGCATTGCCGCTATGTGTGTTCCACGACTTCCTCTGAGCGATCTCCCCACACCATAGCCTGAAAAGAGCCTTTAGGAACATAAATCTCAAAGGTTTTGGCAGAGTCCAGATGGCTCCAGTAGGAAAGAGTGATTTTCACTGATGTATTCTCATTGCACTGTGACTAATGTATGTTGGACAGTAAGAAGGTATGGCCAAGATGTGAATATTCTCTCTGTTGTTTCCTGTCAGTTTTCCAAGGGGGCAGTCAGTTCTTGAAGTCAAATATGGACTGGTTTTCAAGGTCGACACAGTTTGCATTTGCCAAAAGAAAAAAAAAATTATTTGACAATAAGAAAATATTCCTGCACTTTAAAACAGAGTGTTCTCTTGACTTCAGAGAACTTTTAGCTGTTTGCCTTCCACCTCCCCTCCCCACTCTCAGTGGAGTGCAAGAGTCACTGACCTGTCTTGATTTAGGCAAGGAGGATCTCTGCTCTGGCTGGGGAGCATTCCGTATGGCCCTCAAGTCATGTACTTAGGAGAAGAAGGACAGTGCAGAGATATGTGAGTCTGGGCAGTGAGCACCAACAGACAGAAGGCAAACCAACCCCCACAAGCCTTCAGTACCACAGCAACCAAATAGTGAAAAATTTAGAGGAAAGTAGGTGGGATGCTATATTTTACTCACTTACTTACAAACAAGAGTTTTGGGTTTTTTTAATAGAAGAGAGCAGGGAAGACCTGTGTGGGCTGAGCACCCTTAAAAAATTGTGATGGCAACAGAGGGAAAGCCTCCATATGCAAATGAGACAGAGAGAGGAAAGGAAAAACTGTGTCAGACTGAGAAATCAGAGTTGTTTGGGAGGAGTGTGGAGGATTATGGAGGATTATAATTATGTACATGCAAACAGGAGGCTCTGGGATGGGTGCTGGCTGCTACAATACTCATGGTAGCCCCAAGAAGAGCCTGGTGTGAGCAAGCCCAGCAAAGGCTGGAGGGAGCTTGCAGGTCTTCTGAATTGTAAGGAAGGAGCAACAGTAGATGGTAGTGGTCAAACAGAGCAGCTCAGCTGTGGGCATGTTTGGGGAGGGACACATGTAACTCTGCTGTAGGTTAAGTTCAAAACCTTATTTCAAATTTCTTTTTCTTGATATGTTTTTAGTTGCTCTGAAGAAGGTAACTAAATATGTCTCCTGAACACTATGTTATGTCATGATTACAAACACTATCTCATGTTAGCATTGAAAGCACTTTAAAGTGAAGGAGGGTGGATACTTGCTTCAAGCTGTATCTAGCATCTTTTTACATCTCTTGGGATTAACAGCAAGGATAATATAAAAATTTTGCATTAACTTTTTAACAAAGTATTAAATTGGAAGATGTTATTTTTGCACATATTTATTTAAATTTATTTATTACATTGACTCAAAAAATAAATATTTTATTTTTGTGACACTTGTAGCATCTGTTTTTTCAGCCACAATACTTTGTAAGTCTTTTTAAAAAGTTATATTTTGGACAAACATCTTCAGATTAGGTACGGTGGTCTTTGGAGTGTGATTATTTCATTGCTGGACAGCTGTTCTGTGCCAGTCTTTACTCGTCTTTCCTTTTTGATGAAAACCAACTTTTTTTAAAAAATCCCAAACCCATGCATGCAGGTGTCATGTGTGTCCTATTTATACAAACCCTTAAAAGAAATTTCTAAAGCACTGTGTTTAATTCAGAATCAAAGTATATTATATTTGTTGGGCAACGGGGATGATAAACTAAGACTATTGTCATTGAGGAGCATTCCTAGAGTGCTTCAGAAAACAACTTCCGAAAATTACTATATTATCTTGTCCATATATCTACAAAATGAGAAGTAATAGGTTATTTATGATTATGCTGATTTCAGTAATACCAGCTGGGGCTTTCTTCAGCCATGTATAATGGAAGTAAAATATATGAGGCTTTTTAATTAATTCTATTTATAGCAATAAAAATATGGGATAGTAAAGTATGAAAGTGCTAAAGGGAAATTGAAATTAAATGTAATGCAGGTATCATTAATGGCACCTTTATTATATTACATTGATGGACTAACTTGCATTGCTAAACTAACACTGCACTAAATAATATTTGTATTCATCACAATAAAGCTGACATGTAATTCATGAAAGAAATTATCTTTTGTTAGAAATCAAATTATATTAGCTCCTCACCAGAAAAGTCTCTTTTGTTCTCAGACATCTGCATTAACACCCTTAAAATCAGCTTGTTCAGCTTACATGGAAACGTGCTCTCACTACTACTCTTCAATCCTTTAATAAGAGGCACTGGGAAACTGAATGTTGTCAGCCTGGGCCAGGAGGGCTTTTAAACCCTCCGTGTCAGTAAGAACGGAATGCTGTGGGGTCATGCAACATGCTTAAATCAGCTTTTTTCTCAAACTGGTCGATGTAGCAACAAACAGAAGAAGTATTTATTTACTAAATATAAATACATGACACTGTTTCGAAAACATTCAGAACAAAAGGAAGCAACATATATCCACATAGCATTTTAGCTTTCAAGATCCATCCATCCTGTAGAGGTTAGCTAGGAAGCTGAAAGATGCTTCACAGCCTTCCTGTCTGAAGTCTGTTTTGCAAACAACACAATTTTGTCTGACTACATTCATTGAAGAAAATCCTGGATTTGCTGTTCCTACTTCAGAAATACCATAATTCTCCTGATGAGGTTTAACAGAATTAAAGTTCCCTCTGCAAGACGCAGGAATTTTGGGCAAAGTTTCAATGTTCCTGGCACCAGAAATCTGTCTGTTTTATCTAACCTGGAAAAGTTAGTGTCTCTTGGGTATGATCCAGAGCTAATCTTATTTTCCTATACAGTAAATGAAACATTATTTTCAAGGTGAGCTGAGCAAGTAGTTAAGTCATGCATTGTATTTTCCTACTTCCTAAGTCAATGATTGGTATCCCTTCACATTGACGCTGTTATTTTCTAGAAATAGCATTTTCACAACATTGTTGCAAATAAAGTGTGTTGATTACAGGCCTAGATTTTTATAGTAAACAGCATTAGCCTAGTTTAGACTATGCCTATGTGAAAAAGAAAAGACCATATCATATAAGCAGGTAATATTTGTAAATATTTTGGTTATGCAAAAAAAAGATTACATAATTTGTTTAACTTAAAAGTATCAATTTGGGTTAGAATCCTTTCTACCTTCACAAAAAATTGATCTCCACATCCATCACAGTATATCTGAATACTTGGCTACAACCCTGAGTTTAGCAGCTTATGCATAAACATGTTCCACAGAAATGAGAAGTGACAACCTATGCAGAACTTGCATCTACTTTTCCATCTGCTTTTCTTCTATTTTGTGTATTTCCCTTCCTTACAGGGTCCTAGCAGATTCCGTAGAACTTCAGACAGAAAGCAATTTGCATATGCAAGTGCAAACAGAATGACACTGGAGAACAGAAGAGCTCAATTTGATTATCTCTCTTAGTTAAAAGCTGAGAAAATCAGTGACCCCAGGGGATTACTCAGAATGTCTTAGGAGGCTGTAAAAACCTTACCCTGGTAAAAGTCACTTTGAATATATCATTTAACCTTGCTGTGTGAAAAAAGGTTTTTCTCTCCCGTTGTCCTGCTAAATTCTTGCAAGGTCTTTATAATATCTAAAACCACTAGCATTTCTGCAGCTTCAGGAGATGATCTACATAATCCCAAGGAATCTACATTACCATCTCTGGGGTTTGACTAGGTTTTGTGTTCCTTGCAGACTGCTCTGGGGATTGTATACACTTAGTGCCAGTGTGTTGATGGATGTTTTGTGATGCTACATAAATATTTTCTTACTTTTTGCATTATATTAAACATTACAGGTGGAGAGTAGGTATTTCACGTCTCAGCTAGGCTGACTGTGACAGACCTTATTAGAAAGGCCAAGTTAAAATGATTGCTTCCATTTAAAAATTCACTTCCATTTAGGACACTAAAAAAATGCTGAGAATGCCACATTTTCTTTGTTTATGCACTTTGCGGCTGTGCCACTTTCCCTAAATATTCCATTATGAAAGCACATGGATGTATTCAGAGAAATATATATCAGGCTACAGTACACAGCTTTGTTCTAGCTCATTTGCTGTAGTGTGCCTGGTGTGGTAATTATCAAGTTAAAAAAGACACTATGTTCTATTTCTGTAGGGCCACAAGAGCAGGATTTTATAGAGAGCTATTCCCAAGGGTAGGCCTGTGGGAAAAGTTGTAATAAACTGCCTCCCACCATTGTATTGTCCAGCAGACCAAAAAAGTAAACAAATATATGCCCTCCTTTTTTTTTAAAGAAACATATATCTTTGTAATTCTGTTGTCTAATCTCTCTGCACATAAATAAAAAACATTAAAATCTTATCTCAGGCAGTTACAGGATCACCAAAAATGAGACTACTCTCTCCAAAGAGGAATGGTACAACACTGTCCTAATTCATTGTGAAGAGGTCAACAATATTAATCCCTTTAAAAACCTTCTTCACTGCCCTTCTAGTACTTCTTTTAGTATCAGTCTTCTTTAATAAAGCAGTTCTAATTCAAGATGCCCACTCAATAGCGCATCATTCAAAGCTAATGACATATTGTCTCATTTACTAGAAAATCATGCTGAAGAAATAGAAAAAACACTACATTTTTCCCACAGAACACAATCCTTATATCTTTTTTATTCGTATATTTAAATGAATGCATAAAAACACCACAACCAGAGCCCATACACCTATGAAACCTGGAAACACTTTAAAGTAGTTCCTGAAAAGGATTGCCTGCATGAGGAGAAATACCAGGTTATTAAAAAGGGATCAAACCCATATTCTAGGTTGAGGAAGACAACAACAGAAAACATGGCTCAAAGAGAGACAAGGTTGATCGCCTCAGCCCAAATGCCATTTCATTCTTGTGGAGAAGGAAAGAACAGGGTATTTAGAGGATTTCAGTGGCCTGGGCACAGCATCACCCCTGCTTTATGCAAGAATTGAAATAAGAAATCTAGTCCAGGAATATGATTTAGAGACCCAAGCCACAAACAAAACCATTGCTCTCCTGAAAAACAGCTGGCTTGGGAGCCCTTGACTCACACTCAGAAGCTTTCTGGAGGTACTGAGGCAGGTTATGCTATCATGCCCTTTTTGACCAAATCCTCTTGGATAGTTTTTAGTCCCTTACTAAGGAGTAAAAATGATAGCTAAATAAGACAAAACTGAGTTTAAAAAACCCCCACCTTTTTCATCAACTAAATCTGCCCAATAATTATTCATTAAAAAGACTTTACCTATATAAAGGGAAAACTCTTTTTCATATTCTTTTTGGGCAATCTCAGAAGACCATTCATTATGAAAAGTTCCCTCAAGCAAAGCAAACCAGTAGACAGCAGAAGCCTTTCTGCAAACTTTGTTCTTGGTGTATATATATAATGCTAAAAGTAGAAACACAAACAGGAATTGTGATAGATGATGCAGGCTGTGTTACACAATGTGAGGTTCTGGTAGGTAAGAGACAGGTTCACAAATCCTCTTTGGAATTTGGAAAAACAAGTATGCCTCCAGCTCAGAGCAAGCAGACAGGGAAGACAAGCTGACAGTGACTTCATTCTGGTTTCCCTCAGGTCCCATCTTCTTTAGCACATAATAAATGTGTTAATTCCCAAATTCTTGTTTAGAACAAACTCGTCAGTTCTCCCTCTGTGATGGAGCTCAGGAAGTGCTTTGCTTCAATAATGATTTCTCAAAGTTTCTCTGGACAAAGTTTCTCCCTATTCTGTCCTGCCTTTGACACTGTCCCAGAAGTTTTGGAGTCCTCAGCTAACTCTTCTCACCTTTACTATATACCCCAGTGTATGGAATGTCTACCACTACCCTCCTAACACCCCATTGGGCTCTGCACCAATCTTGGTCTAGGTGCTTTCAACAGAAAAATCACAACAAAATTATACAGCTTTCAGTTGTCTACTGCATGAGATTCAGAGGTCAATCAGAGGAGGGCTTTGAGCTGAGTATTACTCAGCATGCCTACAGCTTGTGTCCTTTAAAGTGCACTACCTTCTGCAGTGAGAATGTGACCCATGCTGAGCAACTTGGCCTGGACTTCAGGGAATGCTCCCAGGGAACATTATCATTGGCAGCATAGACAAAGTTACAATCTAGTAATGTGCGCTTTCAGTGAAAACTACTGCTTAAAAAGTTGGGTGCTGTTTCATGGGCAGCTTCAGAGTTCTGGCTGATATGGGCTGGAGCTGTGTGTACACTATAGCACAGCTCAGAATATGAAAGTCACAGGTTACAGAAGCCAGTTGCTGCAATGGAAAGCAAGATTTATACCTTGCAAAAAATATAGATTTTTAAAGACTGAACCTAAAATTACTAGTTTTTATGACCACCTAACCTCTAGTAAGCATAAACCTTGTAATAAGCATGTCTGGATTAACTGAGATAAAGCAGAAAATTCTGCAAAAAATCCCATGTTTTTTCTATAAACTTTGTTAATCTCTTGCTCTCACATGAAGGACGGACAGACATACAGACAGACAGAAAGAAAAGGAGAATTTGGTTCAGATTTTAGTAAATAAAGGCATGAGAGAGGCAATTTTGTTCAGTGAAAAACATCAAGTATGCTAAATTGAATAGCTGCATTTAATGCTTCCTTCCCCAGGCATTAATGAAATGGATTTGGGCCAGGATGTTCTCTCTCTTTCTCTCTCATTTTCAGTACCGCTGATGTGACATTTAATCTTATAAAACTTCTATGGATATCAATTTCTTAGGTTTAGCTTAATGCGTATGTGAATACTTGATGAGAGTTCTGAGTTTTCACAAGATTATGAGGGAATTATTTCCATCTGGCATCTTCAAAATAATAGCCAACATACTTTAACAGGAAGTACATTTTGCATTTCAAACGCAGAATTATTCGAGCAATGACTGAAACTAATTTCATAGTCTGAGTTCATATCAAATGGTGCTTCTGTACATTTCAATGCTGCTTCATTTAGTGAAAGATGATATCATGTTTGATTACTGTGATGTGGTGATTTTTTTTTAATCAGGTAAGACTCTGCAAAAATAAAGAGCTTCAACACAACCCTTATACTCCTCCTGATGAAAATTATCTGATTCAGCTTATTAGCAAGTAATGCTTAAATAGAAAAACTACTTCTGTTTGAGATCTAGTTATTTTTAGTCTGTTTTCACTCTAATCTAACTTTATACAGCTTCTTTCACTCAAGAGAAGTTCTTAAAGGTTTTTCTGAAGGCGGATGGGAATGGGAGGGTGGGAATAGTGTAGTAGTAACTCCTTAGTTATTTGTGGGCTTCCTTTCTGACTAAGATATTTTACTCTCTGTCCGTAATGATCAGTTTAACACATTATGGATTCACATGACAATTTTGTTCACTTAAAAAGGATCCAATTATGAAAACTGGAAAATTGCAGTCTTAAAAATCAAAATACTTTTATTGTGTTGACGTACTCAATCCTTGCGTTGAGCAAGGGAAAAAAAGAGTTAACAAGCTAAACATATCTGAAGCGGCTACTGTTGGCTGTTCCTCACAGTATTTCAGAAATGTTCCATATGGAAGGAAGCAGATTTGATAAGTTTTTTCAGGAGGGAACCAAAAAATAAGAGAATGAAAAAAGACATAGAATCTTCTGTCATGATTAGAAGCATTTGGTCCCTCAGGTTTGACAAGTTTGCCAAGAGAAAAAATAAGTTTCCTAGGAAGGAATGCTAGGGAGGAAAGAGAGATGACAGTAATACTATCAGGCTCAGATATGAGAATCAGAAAAATAAAAAATATGAAATCAGTCTTTGACACTAAAATTTTTGAAGAATAAATACTATTGCAGGGGTAGAGATCTTTTTGCCTTTGTGACATTTCTGGTTGTTTTCCTAAAATTATTTTGTAGTATTTCTCCAATGAGATGATATAGATTTAATGTTTATATTTGGAGTTTGTAAATAAAGGAGTAATTCCATATGTAAACAGTCTCCTACAGACAATAGTCATTATTGCATTAACACCATATCTTAATTAAACTTAAATTCCATTGTAAATCAGTTTGGTTTGATTTTAAGTGGAAGGCTATGTGTCACAGTCTTAGTTAATGGCTCTTGGCATTCCTATTCCACCCAGCCTATTACGATTCTTTTTCTTCATTTTTTTCCTACCTGATCTGTTTATGTCACATACCTCTTGTTGCCTATAATAAGTCTTGTAAAATCTTACACTCAGACCTTATATCTGCATCCCCCTAGGCTGAAGCTCTATGCCTGCGAGCAGCTGAGTTGTTCTTACAGCCTTCCAGAGCAGATGGAAGTCAGCTCCTGCCTCATCCAGCCCTCCTCCTCATTCCCAGCTCTTCACACCCAGTCTTGCCCAGGAAGGGCCCTTTTGCTGGGTCCTTCTCACACCCTTGCACTTGCTGACCTAGCTACTCCTCCATGAGAGGAGGAAAAGCTTTCTGGGAGCTAGAAAGAGTTAAGTGGAAGGAAGGACATAACAGAGACATTCTGTGTTGAACAGTTTGGTGGGGATGAACAAAGGAGAGGAGGACAAGGAGAGAAATGGACACGTGCAGGATGTGGGTTTAGGGGCTGTAGGAGAATAGGGGTGAGAGCTGGGCACACCACATCAAGGATGGGACAGAAGATGGTCATGGAAAACTGGTCAGAAACTCTCTGAGACTCTTTAGGAATTGCTTGTGAAAGGAGCAATGCTGGGAGCCTAGGGCACACTGATGCTACCTGCTGTCCCTACCACCCAAGAGCTGTGCTGGCTCTCTTCTACCCACCACTATAATCTGCTTGCTGTGCAAAGGTTTTATTTTGTCCCAGCTTTCACTGAGATCAATGAGAGCCTGAACATCAGCTGAATGGATATTTCTCTCTGTTTTAAGTCTGCTGACTGTTAAGCTGCCCTGAAATGTACTCTTGATCCTGTAAGCTTAGTGAAGGGAGAAGATAGGGCAGAATTACAGAAAGGTCTTGGTTTTCTCTTGATACCTGGGTGTTACCTAAGTAGACTGCCGATTTGTAGATTCCCGGGTCTACAACCTATCTCACCCATAAATGTACTGCTGTTTCAGAGTTTACCCTACCTCAATGCTTGTAGTAACTTCTAGCAATAGTTGATCTGTACACACTTTTTATTTTTAAAAAAAACAACTTCTTGCTTGAGAAGTTTCAAACTTTAAGTGACAAATTACTGGCATGCTTATAAGCACATTAAAATGTGAATAGAAAGAGTTAAGATACACAGCTACAAGCCTCTAACCTGGGCTTTATATCAGGGTCTGCTTTTCAAAAGTTATGAAGAACACTACCTATGGTCTTCAATGGTTGTTTTTGATACTCAGTAGCCAAGTGAGGTTCAAAGAATGGGTCTTGTAATAAAATTTGGCAGTTATGATATGACAAACATCTTTTTACCCAGATGTTATAATTTCTTGTGTATGTATAGATAAATTGTATCTATAAATGTGCTTCTAGTTCACTTCAGTACAAAATAAAATAGGTTAATTCAATCTTTTGTGAAATAATATTGTGCCTGAAAATTTTGCTCAAACTTTGAAACTAATAACAAGTTAATGTTTTTAAAGTATATTTACATTATTAAAGGTCAAAATAGGCCCCTGCTACTTTTTTTAAAATTAGGATGAAAAGTTTGTTATATGAAACAGCTGTAGTTTTAGTAAAATTTTTATTCACGCTATGATCACAGTGTTTTGCTTGCATAACTAGAGAAATAAAAATACCAACAAACCAGTGTTTTTCTTGCTCAGAAATACTCAGATATGTCACCTGAGTAACCTTACTGCTGAGAAAGCTTTGTCTTCTTTCCTTCTTCCTAGCATCATGTTTTAACTCCATCTGCCTTTGTCCTCTCAGAAACCCACAGTTGGTGTTGATACTGTCAACCCTACACTGGATCCTAGATTAGATTTGGAAAAAGCTCATGATTAAATGCTTGAACAGTAGCCCCTTTCATCTGCAGCTTAATTTATTATGGGCTTGTTTTGCAGACATGATGGAATACCAAACTAAATGGAGACTTATGAAAATCCTCATTGAGTGTTAATGTCTAATATCTAATTACTCTGGAATTTCCTTCCAAATTAGTTGTTGTTTTAATATTCAAAAGACCTTAATTGTTCTTTTGTTGAGCCTGATGACATGTGGCTGGGAAAGTCACTGACTGTATGAGTTGTTCCTTTTGGTTCAAGACTCATATCATATTGCAGCTGTTTGCCCCCTTCTGAAAAACAACATGTTCTAAATAAACATAGACTTAGAAATACTACTCTGAATCTTGTGTAAGATAGTAAAATTGACCATTATATAAACTTTGGTAAGAGGTCTTCCATGGTGGCTGTTCTAGAGTATCTTTCTATACAGACACTCTCTTTGAATATTGGAAACTCCAATAGTTTCCAGTGTAGAGGCAGGACACACACTTTTGTATGAAATATATGGAATTTCTGGTATAGAAAAAATAATTTTACAGTGATTATTCTAGGAAAATTTCACATCTCATATGCTACACATTTTTCCATCTTTTTTTCTTTAGAGTTCATTCAGTCCAGTAATGTTAGTCTTTCTTATTACTTGAAATCAGTAAATAATTTCACTTAGCTCTTCCTTTCTCTTCCACATCATCTGTCATAGTGTTTGTTTACAATTGTCATGTGGGTTTGTGGTTTGCAGGTTTTTTTTCACTGTCCAGTAACAAATAAGGAATGGAAACTGAGTTCCACAGAGATTAAACTCATACATTTGAAAGCATAGTGTATGAGTAGTTTTGAAGTAAGGCAGAACACATATTTTTGCTGTAAGGATACAGAGTTAAACTTTTCTGTGCTTTCTACACTGTGATGGGCCAGAAAGGAATGCTTTCTCCTTGGGAAAATGGAGGCAATATCTGGAAAAAATACAGAGTTTCCAGGCTCAGGTTTCTGATTCATTACAAGTCCTTTCACTTGTCATACAAACAGTATAACACTTTGTCACAATGCCATGTTAACTCACTCCTTTAAAAGGCTGAAAGATCTTTCTCTTCTCAGTCTTCCTAGGAAATTACAGAAAATTATTTTATGTCTTGGTCCTTACGCAAAAACAAAAAACCAGAAAACTTACGTCAGGGTAAAGCAGATTCTACATTTGGTCTCAGTCTAACAGCTATTCTTCAAAAGAGTGAAGTGAAAGTATTTAGGTAGTGATTCATATTCCAACAACTTTCCTATTAAACTGGAGAAATGTAATCACTGAGTGTATTTCGTTATACTGCATTTAATAAAGGGGACAGGGATACACAGTATGAGGCAGAGAGCAACAGGTCCTAAAAAAAACACACAGTGTGGGTATGGTATCCTTCTGGAAGTATGAGTATTGTTCTGTATTTTTTGCTACATCTCATTCCATTTCCAATTTCCTTTCTCCCTTGTGTTTTTCTTCACATCATTTAGGTGCCTTCTCCTTGTAGTTATCCTGTACATCTGACTCAGGTGCTACGTTTAGAAATCCCACTTCCCACACCAAAAAGTATTCTAACTTTCTCTGGAATGTTAGAATACCCTCTATCACATTGGTGATAGAGCTGCTAAATGTTGACAGGTGTTGGACCAGACAATCTCCACACAGCCTTTCTACTATGGTTTACATGAAACAGCTAGCTCTTTCTTTGTTCATCTTCAGTTGAGACCAATCTGCTGTGTCCAGCCATTGGAAGCTGGCATCTGCACAAGAATGTTTCATGGGCTGTGCATGTTCAGATGAAATATGCTCTAGTGTGTTCTGCTGTGCTCGAGTGTCTGTCCTGCTCAGGCAGGAGGAGGTAAACAGCTTCCCAAATAATCTTTGCTGTAATAGGAGAAAGCCTTACCATTTGGGGAGTTGTATTCCTGGAAAAGTAGTGAAAAATAAGAAAGTCAGAAAGGCATATTCTGAATCAGACTACAGTCCTAAGCAAAAGTCTCATTAATGGTTCTTACTGCAAAATGCTGTTTAACTTGCTCTCAGAACTATCTGCACTAATGACAACTTCCACTTTCAAGTTATTTACATAAAGTATCGTTCTCACGTCACTGCTAGCAGCTAGATGGCTGCGTCTCGCTAGGTGAGATGAAAAAGAAATGGATAGAGCAGGTTGCAAATGAATTCAGAGAAAGCTGGGTTTAGTGTGGTGGCAGGAAGGATGAAATATTCCCCCCATAATGTTCTCACCATGCATAAGAACAAATACATGACCACTGGGGATTCCCCTACGTGAAACCTTCACAGATAGGTCTTCACAGTGAAGGTGATGATCTGTGATGAGGTAGTCTGTGCTTCACTAGATCTCTCACACTTGGAGTGTTTGTTTCCAACCTTTTCTGGCAAAAGTGGGTGGTTCTAAGGGAAAAAAAAAGACAACATCAAGATTCTTGAGGAGAAGTCACAGGAAAGAAGAAATTGCAGACCTGTTCAGTGGGTCACCCATGTCTTGAATCAGCTTCAGGTGCCTCATGGTAAATAAGCAAATACAAATCATTCTGAAATATTACATCCTTCCCTTGAACTTAAGGCTTGCCAGAAAAAAAGGAGACAATTCAAATACATATTGATACTTCAGTGTGATTTAAATTCTGCTCAAAAGGAGCTTCTTTTGTGCTTTTTGCTTGTAACACAGATTTGGCTGCAGAGATACAGATATTTTCTCTGAAGAGCAAACCTTTTATGCATGTCCATTGGTAATACAAGTCAGGGGTTTACAGGCAGTTCTAACATACTTTGAATAATTTAGAGCTCCAAAGAGTGCTAGACTGATGCTATCATTTGATACTGAGTGACTCTTCATCTAACCAAGAAAGAACTTGAGAGTAAACCCCATGTCTAAAATCATAGGGTTTTCACTGCAGTTTGCTGCTGAAACATTAGCACCTATTGATCTTATTCTAATATGACTCAGAGAGGTCTTTATTGTTTTGATTAATTTGCCCAAAAATATAAAACTTGATGACTTAGGATGGCTTTAATGACTGAGGCCCAAAAATTCATAGCATTTTTGTTAAATTGAAAACATATTTAGAGATAAAATTACTATATAACTTAAATAATGTGCATTTATTGAAGGCAGTTAAATAATATATACTAATATTTTGAAAAATTCCAGTAATAATTAAATCTATTAAAAACTTGGGTGAATAATTGGTTCCCAGATAATGTATTGTTCCCTGCTGTGTACAACCCATTGATCTAGAGGGTTTTGACACTTTTCCATTGCTGGCATTTATGCTGCACCAGAAATGTTGTTGGAATTATGACTTAGATGCAAAATTAATTTCTATCAAAGCACAGTTTAAATTAAAGCAAAAAAACCCTTTTCCTCTTTATTCACATTATGCAATTAATTTGTATATGATGTTGGACATCTTGACTGAAAATTAGACTGTTTGTACCAAATAAACTTAATCCCTTTTCAGAATAAGTTTACTTATTTGGAAGCAGGCAGCATTAGCTCAGTTTTAAAAGGCCCACTCCTGTATTTAATCAGAAATAGCTACTCTGGAATACTTTTCATGTAGGCAAACTTTTATCTTCCTTCAGAGACAGAGCTGGAATTTCATTCATTAGGGAAATGCTGTACTATGTGAAAAATGCTCATGTTTTAAAGTGATGTACAATTACCATTTTTCAGAATGTCTGTGGAAAACTTCTTAACATTTCTGTTTAATATGTATGACGGGTTCTTAACAGAAAACTTCTATCAACAGAATCAACTATTCAGCTTTTGGAGAAGCTGCAGTACGGCTGCTCAGGCTCATAGTGACTTCCTAGACGAAAAACAAATCTGAAATCGCTATGTCTAGTTTTATCATAAACACTCAAAATAGAAAACCTCTCAATATACAGAGTAATTTTGTTGATTAAAACACTATATAGCTGATCTCACTTGTTGACTGTTGATTTAGTTTTGTATTTTCTCATTTGCAAAGTTTCCAACTTTTTTTTTTCTGGACCACTGCTAGTTTTAAGAAAAAAAATTCCATTATTCTGGATAATGGAACTTTAAATAATAAAAACATCTAGTACTGTGTTCTTCAAAAGGTGATAGAGTTCACAGAAAGCACTCTGACAAATAAAAAACATAAGTAGCAGAAGCTAACTCATATCTGTGTTGCAACAGAGAAAAATAAAGTCTTTGCAGGATTCTGTTTGAGTGTTTTGGCATCTACTGATCAAGTTTGGAGAAGTAATAAATATTTTCGTCCTATTTCAAATAGCAACCACCTCAAGAATGTACCTCTAATTTATAGACAACACCTTTTGGATATATTTTAATAAGATGCAGAGGACAGCTGCAAGTGGAGTTTGCTGGAAGCATGGCCTGTGAAGAAGGTCTGGGGTCATCAGGTTTGTTTAATCCGGAAAAGGCTGAAAAGACACAATGTATAGAAAAAATGTATAGAAAGCTTCTGAGTTCTCTGTTATGGACTCTTTAGTCATCATCATCATCATGGCTAGGCTTTGCGAACAAAGATTTGGGAAAGGCTCTATCCACATTTGTTACAAGCACTCTGGTGGCTAAAAAGGCCAATACAAGATAGACATGTCCAATTGCAAAAGGCACAGCAGAAAGACTCCTTAGGTGGTATATTCTGCAAGACACGGTTCTTTCTGTGTTGTCTTTTCTCCTCGAGAGTGATACTGCGTGCTTTCTCAAAAGCATCAGCAGCGTTATAGATGGTGTGTCTCCAGACCTCCCGATTGGAGGCCAGAGTGGACCAGTTATGTTGATCAATATGCCCGAGGCTGAGATGTTGTTTCAGGGAGTCCTTGTATCTTCTCTTTGGGTCTCCTCTCATGCGGCAGTCAGTGGCAAGTTCACCATAAAGCAGGATCTTAGGGAGGCGGTGGTGCTTCATCCTTGAGATGTGCCCTGCCCAGCGCAGCTGTGTTCTCAGTAACATGGCCTCAATACTTGTGACTGCTGCTTGTTCTAGAACAGATGTATTGGTCACATAATCTGACCAGTGGATGTTAAGGATTGTACGGAGGCAGTGTTGATGGAAGTGTTCTAAGAGATGCAGGTGGTGGCGATAGATGACCCATGATTTGGAACCATATAAAAGAGTAGACAGCACTATGGGTCTGTAAACACTGATCTTGGTACTTTTCTTCAAGTGTTTGTTATGCCATACTCTTTTATGGAGTTTACCGAAAACACTATATGCCTTCGCTAACCTGTTATCTATCTCCCTGTCAATCTTACCATCCGAGGAGAGGAAGCTACCTAGGTAATTAAGCTGCTGGACTGATTTGAGCTCTGATTGGCCGATGGTGATATGGGGATGATGGAAGACTTCCTGAGGTGCAGGTTGATAGAGAACTTCAGTCTTCTTTAAGCTGACTTCCAGCCCAAAGAGCTCAGCAGCATCTGCAAAGCAGGATGTTAAACGCTGCAGAGCTGCTTCTGTGTGGGCCACAAGGGCGGCATCATCAGCATAGAGCAGCTCCTGGACAAGATGGTTTAAGATCTTAGTGTGGGCCTTCAGTCGCCTTAGGTTGAAAAGGCTTCCATCAGTATGATATCGAATGTAGATACCGTCCTGATCATCGAGGTCTGCAGTGGCCCTTTGGAGCATCATGCTGAAAAAGATTGTGAATAGAGCTGGTGCAAGAACGCAGCCTTGTTTCACTCCATTGGTAATTAGAAAGGGCTCAGAAAGTGCATTGCCATATCTGACTTGGCCACATTGATCCTCATGGAGTGAGATGTTAATTTTAAGGAACTTACTCTTTAGTACCAGCAGGTTAAAACCACTTACTTCAGAAGTGACAAAGATAACAGTGACTCTGTACTGGAAAGAGGATGGATTATTCTTCCAGCCCATTTTCCTAAAACACCAAATAAGAAACTGATCAATTTTAAAGCTTTACAACATAGTAGGAACTTTTGATAAAACATTTAATTTTGTATTTCTACATACATGGGAGAGGAGAGCTTACAGATAGTTATAAGTAGTGGAAAGAAAACAGGTAATGTCTCAAAACCTGAAATATGCCTTTTATTACTGTGAGGCTTCGTAATATTTTGTATCTTTGCTATGCTACCTACTAATATAATAAGGTTTATCTAGACCACCTTATCATGCCAATCCTGAGCTAGATTCACATAGGATTAAATACTATGTCCTTCAAAAAATTAGTGAAGGTTTTTAAATGAAAATGCTTTAATATTTTTTAATGCTTATGTTTGATGAAATGTTCTAGTTTTTTATTCCTAGAGGTAAGTAGAAAAGTTAAAAAAAGAGTTGAAGAGAGAAACAAAAAGACGTGAATTAGGCTTTAGAGCAAAAGATTGTGAAGAAGAAAAAAAAGAAAAAAGTGCAATACTCCTCAGAATAAGCAATGCATATACTATGCTTGGCTGAATTCTAAATGGAAAATTTTTGTAGACATTAGTCGATTTTGTACATGGTAAAGTAAATATTCCCAATAGATGGATAAAACGTAACTGGTGTTATTTTCTAGGGCAAAAACGGAGTCTTTGTCCTCAAGGTTACAGCAGAAAGCAAATGATGCATATCAGTGCTTGCAGCAAACAAACTGGGTAACACACAAGGTTTTTTTTAAATGTAATGTTTTAGCAAAAGCTCTTAAAAACCATTTCCCTTCCATATCTTTTTCCAGCTGCAACAGCCAGTGGATTTGGTTATTTTTGCCCCACTGGTGCTCTGAGGTCCTGGCTGTCATTGCGAAACTGTCTGGAATGAGAAAAGTGTGCCTCATATAATGGGAAACCAGGAAAGAAGGGAGGGTTTAATCTTCTTGATTGTTGTAAATCTAGTTTCTAGAGAATAACTTCAAAACCAAAGCTTGTCCTTTGATGTTTCTGAAGATCTTATAGTATGACCAAGTATCAGCTTTTGTGTTGCTATGCTCGATTTGTTCTCAGGATGGGTCATTTGCCAGCCCACTCTGTCAGCATGATTATGTGTTAATTTTTAGTAGCAGACTGCAGACAAATGATTGCCATTGGCTGTGACGTGATTTTTTTCACATTTTCAGGTGTCCATTAGCAGTTTTCTTTGCCGAACGTTGCCTCTTCCTCCAGAACTGGCAGAATGTGTGATAAGAGAGGTCCTCAACCCTTGTAGTCCTCTATCACCTATTTCATATTCATTTATTAAATAACAGAAGTTTTTAAATTGTTTCAAGTTTGCCCAGTTGATTTGGTACTGAAACAGGTGAGGAAGTCTTACCTGAGCTGTTCTGCCAGCTTTGCTCTGAAAGCATTAACCTCAGGCAGAGAAGCTGTGGTAAATGGTGGGAAACTGTAACACACACTACATCTAGAGACTTCTGTGCAGATAAGCTTTTGCTAGAGCTGTAGATTTGGTTGATTTCCAGAAGCGCTAAGATCCAAAACATGTTGAAACGGAAAGAATCTTGTAATGAGACTGGGAACAATTCACGAAAAATCCTGTGAATGGAGTTCAGTTCAAAAATGTTTTTGGCGGCTTTGAAAGCAAGTTGCTTACCTTGCTGATAGAGCAGAGAAGTATTCCAGGTCATAAAAATGGTTATGAAAAGAAAGGATATCCTACACTTTTCAAAGAAATACACACTTATATTTTCTTCTTTTGCTGCTTACTCCTGAAACATGTTTTTACATTTCCATGAAAAGTAACATCTTATCAAGTAGATGGCATGTTCTGATATTTCAGATACTTTATTTAATTGCCAAAATCATATGATGCTTCCCTCTGTGTCCCGCAGTTGAACTTTGCCCTTGCCAGAGCACTGTTACCACTTTATAGAATCACAGAGAAAAGTTTGAAGTGGAAATTAAACTTTTTTTTTACATAATGATACTTAATAGTTTTCCGCATAGTAACTTTGCTTTCATATCTCTTTCAATTCAGATTAAACGGTTATTTGCAACGTAAAATGTCCATTTTAAATTGGCAGATTAAATTCAGGAATCCCTGTGTGAAATTCCATGGTTTATGCATGAGAGTTACATATAATTATCTGTTTAATTTGAATTAATAATTTGCTACGATCTCCTTTTTTTTTATGCTTATTCTGCCCTCCAAAGAAGTCATAGAATTTCAGAACTTGGAAATAATTTTTTTCTAAAAAAATAAATTACCTACAAACTTCTAAAACCTGATCTCTTGAGTGCAGAGCTGCTGTACATGAACTTGTTTATTGGGCGTTGTTTTCTTGATTTTGGGTTGCTTACTGTCACTATATACAGTCAGGCAGATTTAGTAGAATTTAAAACATTACTATTTTTGTGAAGGCTATTTATCCTTTTTGCTGATGTACCCTTTCTAAGAGCTATTACATTTTTCTAATCTTAAAAATATAAAAAAGTCAAGATTTCCAGTTTATTTTTAAGCCACTGGGATGATATGTAGACATGATATTTACAAAACCATCAGGGAATTTGACAACAATCTCGGACTGCATGCAGTCATATTAACTTGCATTATTGCTTACCTTTACATTTTCTTTAGAAATGGTGCTTTTATTTTGCTGCTTTTATTTTTAGTATTGGGAATCCTGTCACCCCATCAGTGCACACAAGGAAAACGGTATATGTTCCTCCTATTACTCAATAGCTTGATCCTTAAAGTGTTTGCCTGTGAAGGAGGGAAAATTAAATAAAGGGCTTCTCAATCCCCTGCTCACCAGGCTGGATGCAAGACCATGCTTCTCCCTCCCGTTGAATCTGTGTTGTTGTGCAAAGTGTAACGCAGTACTCCTGGAACCAGGACAGATGGAAGCTAAAGGCTGGCACTGCCTGGCTTCCCACAGTCTGTGGAACAGCGTTGGAGCAGCACTGTTCTTGTGGGGTGAAGAGGCAGTGGACATTCTTTTTATCCAAAGACATATGCCTTGATGTCTGACCCATCAGAACATGCAAGCCTGGTTCAGATTACTATAAGAAGGTGAAGGAGGTGTTTGGATGGGTGTGTTGTATGTCTTGACTCTGAAAACACATGCTGCTCCCCAGCCTTGGTCAATATGGCAAGGTTTTGTAATGGACACAGAGTCAGAGGTGGGAAGAGCATGGGGATTGAGTCAACTCATGGTTGGATAGGCAAGGACCACAGGAGGTGGTGATGCAGCAAGATGAAACACAGCAAAAAGAGCTCAAGTTATAATCAGCCTGAGCAAGATCAACAAGAGGGTCATCAGAGGGAAAGGTTAGACTTCAGTCAGTTCAGGAGGTTTTATTGACAGGAACCCTGTGAGCGAGGACCACACAAAGACGTATCTGATTAATTTGACCAGCTCTTACTGTCTTAAATTCGACAGGCAAATATTTTTAGGGGAAAATAGGGTTAACATATTTATGCAGCATAAACTTTGTTTGTTCCTCTGAGGAAAAACTCTGTGGGAATTTCTCTGCTTGCAGCCAGCATGCATACTGCTGTGCAGTGCAGTTTACAGTGAGACTAGCAGTATTCCAGTTATAGCTGACCCCAGAAGTCTAATCTTTTGCTAAACAATTTGAAGTGTTTTCTTCCTAAATGCCAACTCAAATGTTTACTGTCTACATAAAACTGCTAATGGTAGGGCTGCTAAGTGCAAGTGGGATACATGAGGCTTTAATTGCAGAGTATGACTCAAGAGGAGAGTACAGGGAGTCTGGGTGGGGGCTGAAGGAGGGACTGGATAATGACAGAACATAAAGGTGCATGTATGCAGGAGAAAAAACCTGGGGCTTTGCTGAGTTTCCAGTTTTGGTCCAGGTTGAAATGCAGAAGACCTGTTTGAGTCATGCAACGTGGAGCCAGATTTTTGGCTCTCAGTGAAATAACGTTGGTGGCCTATATGGAAATATAGATGGATTCATCTCAGGAACCCCCAGGGACATGGTAGGTGCATGTGGTTCTGGTAGTTGCAGCCACTGAGCAGGAAGAGCAACGGTACTGAGCAGCCAGTGGCTGGGGAATACAGTGCAGTGTGGGTAGCCCAACAAGCCTTTTGATCAGCACATGGGACTTGGCAATCTTGAGGCTCACTCTTGCCAAGGGTTGGATTTGTGAAGAGATTCTGTAACGTGCAGCCATTCCTTCAGGGTATATGATTGAAGTTCACAGCAGTTACCTGTAAAATTTGCTAAATTCAACCACTGTCTCCTGCTCCACCCCCATCAGCACCTGCCATCCCACACTACATTACACGTGCATTAGTATGCCTGTTTAAAACTTTGCTGTGTATCAGCGATTCTATCTGAAATGTAGTGAGCACCGAATTGTAGCATGTAACAGCATTCTTCATTCGCACAACTCTTTTTTTGATCCAAAGGTCAGAGCATTTAAAATAAAATCAAGAAAACATGGTGCTCACGGACTGAGGCAGTTGGATTCCTCTGGAACAATATGAAACAAGACTTAACAACAAACTGCTGAGTGGTACCACCATGTCAGTGGGTTACTTTCTTCCCAACTTCTGGTAAAGGAGGAATAATTGCCACAAAGAACTCCCTGCTTTATTCTCGGGGATGAGATACAAAAGATTTAGATGCTATGTCTCTGCCTTCAGTGATGCTATTAATTGGTTTTGAGACACATCCTCATTTTGTCACTTCTAAAGGTGAAGTCTGTTCTCTGTTTTGTTAATGATGACAGCACTGCTGAGAAAAAGGAAGGTCTAAAATATTTAACTTTAAGAACATGACAGATTAAATAACCTGGGGAGTCCTAATAAGCATCATTCACAATGTAGGAGATGACAAGGTGAAATTTCGAAGATGACATTTTGTCACTTGTGGTAGTCACTTAAACTGACAAAAGCTATACATTCTGCTCTGCAGCTTCTTTACTCTAATTGGGCCAATTTTACTATCATGCTATTATCCTGCAGAGCAGAACTGGTGACAAACAAAGAAGCTTTTGTGATCTCAGTCGAACATTTTTTCATGAGCTCAAGAAATATCTTGCCAAAAAAGAATGAAAATTGTCCCTACATTTTGTGACTGGCCAGAAGCCCAAGGCTCATGTCTGTCTGCAAAATGCCTCATCTGTATTTTCAGTTCCTGCTTGCTTATCATGAGGTCTTGCAGAAAAGGCCAGAAGTCAGAGGAACTATAATCACATTGGGATTTTTCCTGATACATGTTGCAATAACTTACCTTGGGATATGGCAGAGAAAAAAGAGGCTAAACTTCCATTCCCTCCCTCTTTGCAGTTCTGTCAGTTTGCTTTAATTTAACCTTATTTTCTATTACACACCAGCACATAGTAATTCCGTTTAAGTATATAATAATAATACAAGACTTGATTGTGTTAGCACATGCTTCTTTGTAGATATCGGGAAACTTAATCCATTTTAGAAATGTTTGAACTTTGGAAAAAAAATTATCATCAACAGCTATGTGAAGAGTACTAAGCAAGTGATTCTATAAGCTGTTAATATAATGTGAAATACCGAAACAACCCATTTTGTTAAGACTAAAAACATCTTATTTATGACCATTCAGAAACTTTGGGCAAAAAATATGTTTAGTAACACACATTTGTTAACATGGAATAAAATTACACATGGAGTGTATGTGGAGTGGGCATATATCCAGCTCATCTAAAATACAGTCATTTCATGGAAGCGTTAAGCTGTTAAAATGTATTGCTATCAAGAAAAAGTTGTTTATTATAATAAATGTTGTTTTTCTGCATGACAGAAGTAGGAAAACACCATTATTTGCCGCGGTCCACGGGGGGAAGGGAAATGGGACCGGGCACTGCAATAAGGGTTCTAACACAGTTGAGGTCTCGTGCAGCAATGCCGTTTATTTGGGGGAAACAAGGGTTTAAATAACGTAGGTTTGAGGGGTGGATTCTAACCTGGGGAGGCGCAAGAGATTGACAACTCAGGGAAAAACGTGATAGGGGGATAGGGGAAAGGTGGGCGGAACTCCCGGGTATCCGAGGGATTGGGCCAATAGTAGCTCTCTCTGCATGGTGGCAGGTTGTGACCAATGAGCAGCAGAGGAGCGGGAAAACTGGGGAGACAGGGTGACAAACAACTTTTGGAGGGAAAATCTGAGGGAGAAAGGGAGACAATATGGAGGTAGGACAGAATTCATAACATTTAACAATAAACTGAGGTGCATAAGAATTCATAAACACACAACAATAGACTGGAGAAAAACTGTCAGTCTGGTGGGTAAATTATCAAGTAACAGGTCCCTTTAGATCCCATTTATGCTTTTCCAGGCAACATATCTTTCCCAGTCTGTCTTCTTATCCAGCACAATTATTAATGCTGTCCATGCCTCAGACAAAGATAGCCTTTGTTTTTGTCCACTAAATGAGACGTTTATATTCATTGTTTTGGAGAAACTAAAATTGGAAAACTGAAGGTAAATATTTCTCTCAATCCTTTAGCATATTTAAGTCTTCAGGGTTCAAATTAGGCAGTGGTGGTGGTGGTATGTAGTTAGTCAGCATTATGTAAGGCATCAAAATATTATGGTGGTGTTTCTTTTGGCTGAAGATTTACATGTTTTCCCAGATTTTCCCTCTCGCTCTTTACTCCATCTACACATGTTACAATTCATAGAGTCATAGATTAGTTTGGGTTGGAAAAGGCCTTTAAATACCATCTAGTTCATCCTCCCTGCAATGAGCAGGGACATCTTCAACTAGATGAGGTTGCTCAGAGCTACATCCAACCTAACCTTGAATATTTCCAAGGCATCTAACATCTCTCTGGACAACTTCTTCCAGTGTTTCACCTTCCTCACTGTAAAAAATTTCTTCCTTATTTGGAATTTGAAGGAATTTGAAGGAATTTGCCCTCTTTAGGTTCAAAACCATTAACCTTTGTCCTTTTGCAACAGGCCCTACTAAAAAGTCTGTCCCCATCTTTCTTATAAACCAACTCTAAGTACTAGAAGGCTGTAATAAGGTCTCCTCAGAGCCTTCTCTTCTCCAAGCTAAACAGCCCCAACTCTCTCAGCCTTTCTTTATAGGAACATATTTCATCCCTCTAACCATTTTTGTGTCCCTCCTCTGGACCCTTTCTAACAGGTCCATCCAGCTGAGGACCCCAGAGCTGGATGTAGTATATCAGGTAGGGTCTTAGAGTGGAGCAGAGTCATCTCTCTCAACCTGCTGGCCATGGTCCCTTTTTATGCAGCCCAGGATGTATTTGACACCACTCAGATTGGTGTTGTCTGCAAACTTGCTGAGAGAGCACTTGATCCCACTGTGAATGTTTGTGGCATTGATATTAAACACCACTGTTCCCTCCTCTGAGGGTCACCCCTCACCAAAATCTCCACACCACAGTCAATCTGGACATCGAAGCACATTATCATTTACCAGCTCCTGACTTCAGTGAGAGTTGTTTTGTTGGCTAAGAATTCTTACATCTCATTTCCAGGTACCTAGCTGTCACTTTTGCCATCTTGAAATACCAAGTCAAATCTACCTCCTTTTTGTTGCATGAAGTTTGCAGCTTCCACATGAAGTATACTCATTGCCAACTCTGCAGCTACGTGGTACTCATGTAGCCCTAGCTGAACTGAGCGTCCATCATACTGTTGACCCACCTGAGCCACCAGTGCTGTTCCTCAGGGCACAACTCCTGCTACAGCATCAGTGCTACTCCACTGCTCCATGGCCTCCTTCAAGTCCATCTGCTCTGCATTTCTGGCTGTGTCCAGACCAACAGCCACAGCTCTCATTCTTGTCCATACCCTAAATTCTGCCATCCCCAAATCCTGCTGCCCTGTGTCCCAGTCCACTAATCCTGCTCTCTACCCTTCCTCACCAGTCCTGTCTTTACCTCAATCTTATTTCCATCTGTATCTGACTACTGCAGCTTCACCTCTCTTTCTTCCAAGGCTCCTTAATGCTCTCCAAGGAAGGCTGAAAGTCTCAGCAGGCTTATCTCTTCCTCTTAGGCCAGCATCCTTTCATTCTCTCTCAGGAATGATGTGCCAAAGCTCCCTGAGCAGCTTAGTTTTTTCCTCCCAAACTCATCCTATCCTGGACTTCTTACAGAAAAGCCACAATAAACTGCTGAAACCTGAAAAAAAGGATGGCATTCTCACAGGATAAGCTCTGGCTTCTACTGAAAAACCCTGGTGAATGCTACTTACTGCGCAAGAAGTGTACCGGCAACATTCATGAAATGCATTATGAAGGAGTCTGCATCTAGTAGCATAGGTTCTGACAGAACTCTTCCAGGCGATACAGGATTTAAAGAAAGGTCTTAAATGGGACTGACACAAAGCAATATAGTAATTATTTGGCAGTGCATAATATCTTTATTTAGAACAATAAAGTATATGTATATAATGTAAATTCCAAATTTGAACTGATATAAAAAAGGATGTGGGAAAACATCTATCTTCAAGAAGACACATATGTACACACATCACATTTTATAAACTTTGTTGATTACCTTCAGTCAGAATGTAACTATGCAAAACTGTGCTGACAGTTACATTTAAATAAATGAATTTGCCCATGATGCAACCAGCAAATGTCTGTGTCTCTGTCATTAAAGAGTCTGAAATTTCCATGTTCCATCAATTTGATAACATAATAGCAACATGTCACCATTACTGTAGATCTGCATTTAAGGCAGTTGAATCAGATTCCTGAATTGAAGAATGTTGGATAATTTTTAAATGTAAATCTAACCCAAAATATCAGTATTTTATATATGCAGTTAGATTTTCAATTTAGTAGTTGTATTGTGTGTACTGAACAGTTTCAGCATATTACAAGAGAGAGCAACAGAGAAAACAGAGCTGGTGAAGATGAGAACCCAAAAAAATGTGCAGGTTGTACACATACTCCATAGTCAAGCACATTTATAGTCAAGCACATTTTATAAGAAAGCTTATAAAATGACCTTGTGATGAAATAGGTACCATTAATTCATTCAAGTAAACACAAACCTAAACAGAGTTACTCAGCATATCACTATCCGTTTTTCTTTTCTCACAAGGCCCTTAATAACTGCATGCAAAAGTGAACTATTTCAAAGGAAACTTAAAAATGTAAAGTTTCTCACCGAACCACAGATATCCAAAAGCCAAATTTGGCTGACTTTTGTATAAAAAAACCACAACACCCATTTTCCCCCAATTTCATTTTAAGAGGAAGAGTGTTAATTTTCCAACTGTGTTAATGCATAGGCTCTGCCTACCCAAAAAGAAAACTGAAAAACTGATCACTGTCCAGAAGTTAAACAGCTTACAATGGAATACAGAGGGAACTAAAAGTCTATTTCTGCATCCCCGACTTCCACTGAACAGTAATTTTTCTATTTCCATTTATTTCAAAGATGTCTCACAAGTCAGTTGTCTTTCAAAATTTCACTATGTCCAAAGTAAAGATCTTCTCAGTGGACACAGAAAGTTTCCAATAAATTCACAATCCCATTTCCAATACCATGCTATCTACTGTATCTATAGAATGTCTAGAAGTGTCCTTCTGCTTTGCAAGAGGACTGAGAACACCTGATGTTATGTTCAGGTCTCTCAAAAGGGGTTGCAGAGAACGAGAAAACAATGAGGCCGAACAACAGCTCTGCTACTCCATGTGTCATACGACTTTGGTGCATATTCAAAGAACAAAGTTTGTGATGTGAAGGTGGAAAGTTTGTACATAAATTTTCTTTCTATTCTCATATAGCCTTAAATTTCCTTTGCTCCACAGAAAGATTAAAGCATCTGACATTATTTGAAAGTGATTTAGGTACCTTTTTGAGATATCGTTCTTGGAAGGTGAATATTTTGTCGAATCTGTGTTTAATGCATGTTTCAATTCATAGCTGATATTTTCTGTAGTATTGAATAGCAGACTAAGAAGCCTAAAATATTGCACATTCTGAATATCGAAGTATAATTTGGGGCACACCAATGTGCAACATCATTATGTATTTGATTTTCTGGGCAGAATGCATTTAGGAACAAGAACATTAATAAATACAAGATTCCTGTTTGACTGAATCTAAGAAAATTTTTTTTAAACTTCAAATGCATAAGTTTGCCTTAATATCATATTGCATGAAGTATTTAAGGTTTTTTTTACAATACATAAGGATAATTGCTTCTGGACACTTTTCCGTTCAGTCAAACCCAAAACACAGTTATTCTCTGCATCACCAATAAGGTGCAAATTTCCATCAAATAGGTCATACTGACATTTTTTTTAGGGTAACTTAAATAGGTTTGAAACTCAGAGTCTGAGGGCCTTGTGAGTAAAGAACGACACAATGTCAAAAGAAACTTAACCGCAGATGGGGAATTCTGTTATTTGAGGAATGCACTTGCTTTTTAGACGTGATGAACGATCTTGATCATTAATTGGCTGAGTTCTACAGGAGCATCTTTCTGAATAAACATGAAGCTTCTCACACTAAGCTTCTTTTGATCTTGTCTAAGAGAAGTTCCTCAGATGATGCAAAGTTCTGTTATACTTAATGGAATTATGTTAATTTATACCAGCTGAGTAGGACTTGAGGACCCTTTTCTGACATCCAGGAAGTGCAAAAAGGGCCCAAGTATAAATAAAAATTCCACATGATCAAATCCTTGCATCAGTGAATTCATGAGAAGTTTTAACAATGACCTCAGTAGAGTAAAAATTCCATGCAGAGTGGCTATATGCACACATCAGCTCTGTAATTAAACATGGTAAGGTTCTGAGGTTTTATTAATAAGTATGTAAGACAGTTTTACCAATAATACACACACACTCACACATGCACACACACACACGCACACATATGTATGTATTATATGTATGACATATTCTTTTTATGCGTGGTTCTCAGAAAATTCAGCAGAAGAAAAAAATTCCACAGAACTCTTAAAAACTTTAGTAACTATACATTTTAAAGAGAACTCCAACTTTATGCAAAATATTAAAAGGGATTTTTTTTTTTTTTTTAAGTTCTGAAGTGGCTTAAACTAATACTCTTGCTGACCTGGTCAATTTGATGACAGATGACAGTTTGTCATCTGAAGTGAGCTTTTACCCTTTACCTTTTGGGAGTAAACCCCCTTAATACCGATAAATAATCACAATCATTATCCAGAAAGAGCCAAGATGAAAAGATGCACAACTACACTTGTAACTTTTACCATGATATTTTTAGGATTTACTTGAAAATACATGTCTGTACATCAGTCCTGTACATATTCCATTGATGCTATAACAGCAACAGATGCAGAAGACAAGTGGGAAACAAAGCCTTTCTCTTTTGTTTCAAAAGAATTAACCTTCAAGAGTGGAGAATGCCAGGATATTAAAGCTTACTTATCACTTAAAACACAATGCAAACATTAATTATAGCTGATGTAAGTAAAAGCTAAATACACTCTCAGTATCTTTCAGATTTCCTACGCTAGACATTTAAAGACAAAGTATCAATGGCGTACATTATCAGAATTTAAAACACATTTCACAGATTTGTCTTTATTCTGATGTTTGAACGCAATTCAGACTCTTTACTTTCCCTTAGCATGGCTGGAAATTTCACCAGTGTTCACATCCCCAGCAGTTACTCTGAATGCTTCGAAGCTCTATGAGGTAAATTCACCTCCTGTTTACTTTGTCTTCATCCAGTATTTGCTTCTCCTGAACAGAGACCACCAACACTGATAAATTCTTGAGGCTTTCTAGGGTGGGCAACCAGCCACCTGGCACCCGACAGAGACCACATGTTGCTGTACACACGGCCTTTGCCAGGCATAAACACAGCTCCTTATAAGTAAAAGTCTAGAACTCTAGTTCATGGCATGAACTTACTTTCAAGTTTTATATACAATATTGAACAGTATGTTATCTGTATCCATTTCTGCATTTTCTGTCAGTTCAGAGATCTCCATCTGAAGACATCAATGTAAGGTAGAGGACACAAAATTTAAATTAAGGATGGAATGACTTGCAATGATTATACATAGTTGGAGGCATTTGAAAAATCCTTTTTGTTCAGGACATACTTTGTTTGCCAGAGTCAGATGAAAGTATTAATGCAATTAGAAATCCTCAAATGTCACACAAGGTAGATATTCATATAAGAGACAGTCCTGCTAAGTGCACACTCTTCTTGTAATTGTTCAATTCACTCTTGGTTTCACAGTAACAAACACAAATTGTCCTCATTTCTATATCATGTCTACGAAGTCATGGGCAGCAACAACAGATGCAGACTCAGTCTGTCACTCCAGAAGGAATACGAATGTGCTTAAAGCTGCTTCATTTATGAAGCGAACATGGAACTGTTACCTGCTTGAAGAGAAAAACAGAAACTGATTTTGCTGGTTAGTCTTCCTCCCTGTATAACTAAACAGTAGAGTTTTTCACAGACATATAACGGAGACATTTTTCCTTATAATTTTGGAACTAGATAAATTTAACGACACTTGTATAGACATTTCTTTACTCAGAAAGAAAAATGTTATAAGATATACTTTCCTGGTCAATAACATCCTTGCCTGCAAAAGCTCATTGAAGTCATCTAAGGTGATGAAACAACCCTCATGGTTTTATAGAAGTGTTGTTTGTGCATTTTGGTATCGGCAGTCTCTGGCAGCAAACTTCCCTTTGAAGTCATCTTGGACAAGTCAATACCAAACTGAGTTTACATGTTTGGAAAAATTGAATGACTTGTCCAATGCAATGACAATTTACCTTCTCACTGAGCAGGTGTTAGAACAAAACAGTTAAGGAGTCTGAAACTCACTGAAGTTGCAGCTAACGTGATCACATCAAACACCTGAGAGTAACCGCTACAGGACAAACTGCAAAACCTGGATTGCCTGTTTACTTTTACATTGCTCTTTCCACTTGTGATATAAAATGAACCATTCAGTGCTGCCTGAATCTTCCAGACTCTTTCATAGATGCCACGGGTTAAGTACACAGTTCCTGTGGTAAGAAGCCTCTTGCCAGAGAAGCACACCATTCTGCAGAGGACAGCTGTGACTGAGAAACCTCACTCGCCTTTGCTGTTCACTCTTGCATACTAAAGCGAGAATGATGCACCTGATGAGGTTACAGAGACTGCAAACTGTGCTGACCAAGCAACAATTAATAAAAGCTCAGCTCTGCTTGACCTGTTCTCCCGCGCTCACCAGCTACTTTTAGCAGATTGTGTTTTTAGTTCACTTTGCTTTCAAACTGCTGTAGGACAACAGCTGAAGGCTTCTCCATCAGCTCTTGAGCCAAAAAGGAATAGCAGTAGCTGTACTTCACTTTGGAATTCTTGCACATTTCATTTTGAAGCATTCAAGTTAAAAGTCAAGTGTCTAAAGTAATGGTACAGGATTAATTAAAGTAGTTGCTAAAGATCTTATGCACAAATCAAGCCTACTGATAGCAAGATGTACTTTTTTCCCCAAAATGGACTGCTGAATTGCAGAAGCTGAAAGTAATTAAGTCTATGGTAAGACTGTTACCAGAAAAACTTACCAGTACATGAAACAGTAACAGTGTTGAGGGAAAAAAAGCAACAGCTACACTTGTAGATGTTTCTTTTCTTTTTGCTGCAACATACTGGGAGAAAAAAAAGGTACTTTATTACTATAATACTAGGGTTTTAATTCCAATGGAATAGAAGGGTCTGTAAGTTAGTTGAAATAAAAGGGAACCCAAAGTATTATAATTTATGTTTGCTATTAGTTCTTCCTATTTGTAGATGAATATTCCTAATTTCTCAGGAAGGAGAAATTTCTACTACTCATCTGTGCCATATATGCCAACACATATGCCACATATTTAAGAAGACATCTGATGGAGAACACAATCTGTCTAAATTTCCTGCTAAGGCCCTCTCCTCCATTTAACTAATTTTTTCCTCTTTTCTTCATATAAAAAAATGTTTTATATTTCCTGTGAAGTTTAAAGGAAGATGTATGTTCCATTTCACAGGTTTTAATATCTGTGAGGATGAGGTGCAGAACGAGTTACTCGTAGCAACTAATATAATTGGTGAATATACAGTCTTTCATTCTACATACTGTACATGAAGTAAATTTGTTTTAAAGATTTATTATTTTAGCAAGCCTAAACACTGAAAATTTCAGCTCCTGTAACCAGACTGCTAGATCAGAACTTTGCCTATTTCTGCATTCAACAGCGGGCAGCACCGGACATTTCACACAGCGTGAGAGGACTACAGTATGTGTCCTTCTACCATCCGCATCAGATCTTTCCCTAAGTCCCTCATATTTAAAATCTGACAAAACGTCATGAAATATGAAGTTAAACAATACTCTCAAAATGCTATAGCATGAATATCCCTAAGTCCTTTTCTGAATTTCACAGAATTCTTTGCCCAAGTCATATCCAAGCAACTTCAAAATCTTTAATTGTTATTTCTAAGGTATATTTGATTGACTGAGTTACACAGAACTTCTTACTTTTAAAAGTCAGATAAAGCCATGTTTAAGTATGAGTTTAACTATGAACAGAGCCTTGAATCGTTTCAGGATGACCATAGGAAGTGATTAGGATTTTAATGAGTCCTCATTAACTTTCTAAAATCTGCCAAAGACCTTTTCTGCTCACAGTATCGAAAGCCTTGGTGAGGTCGACAAAGGTTACATAGAGACCTCTGTTCTGTTCCCTACACTTCTCTTGCAATTGTCTGAGAACAAATACCATGTCTGTGGTGCTCCTGTTGGCTCTGAAACCACACTGACTTTCAGATAGAATTCCTTCTGCTATAGCGGGTATTAGTCTGTTCAAGAGTATTCTTGCCAGGATTTTGCCAGCAATGGAGAGCAGAGTAATACCACGGTAATTTGAGCAGTCTGATTTAATACCTTTCTTCTTATAAAATGTGATGATGCATCATCATAATGCATCATGAAGGTCTGTCTACTCTTTTATATGGTTCCAAATCAGGGGTCATCTGCCGCCACCACCTGCGTCTCCTAGAACGCTTCCATCAACACTGCCTCTGTACAATCCTAAACATTCACTGGTCAGATTATGTGACCAATACATCTGTTCTAGAACAAGCAGCAGTCACAAGTATTGAGGCCATGTTGCTGAGAACACAGCTGCGCTGGGCAGGGCACATCTCAAGGATGAAGCACCACCGCCTCCCTAAGATCCTGCTTTATGGTGAACTTGCCACTGACTGCCGCATGAGAGGAGACCCAAAGAGAAGATACAAGGACTCCCTGAAACAACATCTCAGCCTCGGGCATATTGATCAACATAACTGGTCCACTCTGGCCTCCAATCGGGAGGTCTGGAGACACACCATCTATAACGCTGCTGATGCTTTTGAGAAAGCACGCAGGATCACCCTTGAGGAGAAAAGACAACACAGAAAGAATTGTGCCCTGCAGAATATACCATCTAAGGAGTCTTTCTGCTGTGCCTTTTGCAACTGGATGTGTCTATCTCGTATTGGCCTTTCTAGCCACCAACGTGCTTGCAACAAAAGGGGATAGAGCCCTTCCCAAATCTTTGTTCGCGAAGCCTAGCCATGATGATTAACTTTCTACAAGCACTAAAAACCCCCCCTGGAAAACATAATACCCTGGGGAATACAAAAAAGTAAAAGAACACAAAAAATGTTAATGTAAAGAGTATTTAAAAGGATTTAGGAACACAACCAGGAAGACACTGCTTTCTATTTATTTCCATAATATCAGCCTAGCTTTACACTGTAGTGTCAGCCTAGCTTTACACCGCACAGCAAATGACAACATTCATTTTATTTTGTTGCTTCCCCTATAGGTCTCAGCAATCCTTTCTCACAGTGGGAGTAAGAACAGACAAAGTAAAGGTGTCTTCTTTATAAAATTTTGTAAGCAGAAATATTCTCCATATCAATTTCTATATTTACACCAGAAGGTCCTTTAAAGGGCACACTCTAAGCACATATTTTACCTCTGCAGCAAGACCCCTTGTTTGCAGGTTTTTTTGTTTGTCATAGAGCTAGAGAGTAACAGGAAGTAGCTCTCAGAGACAAAATCACATTTTCAAATGTAAATATCAAGTGAAATGCTATACCTAATCTCATTTTCCTCTTGACAGTCATGACACTGCGTAGTTTCAACACTTTCTGGTCTGGATTCGGGATGTGTTTTCTAGGAGGAAAATGCATTAAATATAAATATTCTAAAGCTTTCTTTAGTAATTCCCTAAACAATTGCAGTATGTTTCAGTTTGCTTCATATTTTCAGTATCAAAGTCAGCTTGCACAATGCAGGTCAAATTTTGCCCTCTAACATACATCTGCTACTGATATAATTTTACTATTGAAGTCTTTGTATTGTAGAGGCAAAAGCAAAAAAAATCTATTCTCAATATACAATAGGAGAAATGAAGAATTAGGTGAATCCCACATTTTTAGTTTCCAATTAGACAGCAATCATGCTGATAAGACAGGATTTGCACTTTGACAGTGGAATTCAAGAATTTGACATCTGCATTTTATTTACATCTGCATTCCACAGTTCAGTGAAAATCAGAAGAGGTGTCTCTTGTTTTCAAATGCAGAATGGTTCTGTTCTTTCTACCTCCCCCTAGCTAAGAAATGTAGTATCACTAGGTAAACAATTAAATGTAGTATTTCTTACCTTCCAGTATATGGCTCCCAAAATAAAGCCAATAAGAAGAGACAGCAATGATGTCAATGCTATGCTGATCCCTTGCAGGCTGGAGCTACTAATGAAGCCAAGTGCTTCTTCTGTAATTAAAGATACTCTGTTAGTGAAGGCAGATTTATAGCAGAAAACTATCTTCAGGGCAACACTATTAGCAAGAGCACTTTCAAGCACCACCTACATAACAGCATCTTAAATAGCAGAACAGATACTTCAAAGTGCTATGTACATGAAGAGCACTTCATATAAAATCTTACAGGAAGTTTTTGGCCACAAAGATGTTTCACCCAATTCTGAAATAACCGTGTTGAAAAGTACCAATGCTAATTCTCTTTCTGTCACTTGTAGAGAATTATCTCTTTCCCACACTGCAAAGTTTTGGATTTATTAATTTTTGGAGGTCTTATTTTGAAACACAAAGTAATTATTTGGAAAACAATATATGCCAATTTGTGCATTTTCCTAAGTTCCATCAGAGACCTCCCACTGAATGCAGACAGACACTTTTCCTTGCCACTAATGAATGACCAACATGAGGCCACTTGAAGGTGGTTAATTTAACAAAAGCCTGACCATTTCTAACATCTTCTTGGAAAGGTGCCACTGATTTCAGCAATATGAAACCCTTGGTACCTTGAGGTCTAGCTGTGTGCTATTTGGTTATAACCATTTCTTGATAGCTTTTAACATTTTGAATGGAAGAGCAGCAATCTTAGTCTTTCCATTCCCCTCACAGGGACCTGCACGCATCCTGAGACTAAAATTTGGCCCTGCAGTTATTTAATCAAGAGCAGGATGTGAAAAGTCCTAGACAGTCACCTAGGGATCCTCCTTCTGAAAGGCAAAGTGAGCCACAGCAGACTGTCAGTTTAGACACCATCCACCCCATTCTGTTTCATTTTAAGATTGGGAGTCTGCAATTCCAGTGGTGGGTATATTGTGAGATGACAGGAAAAGAACCAAACTGTAAGCACTGGAAAAGTATAACTGATTGGATACATGGAAAGGAAAATGAACTGACAGCACTCCAAATCTGTGTGACTTATGCAAACATAAATGTCTAAGCACATACAGTATGATATACTGGGTCAAACAATGTGTTTAGTACATTACTAAACAGCTTCCAAAAAACACTTTAGTTTAGAAAGGAGCATTCTTACAATTATCTAACAATTCATTTTCAACTTTCTGATATTTTCTGGTTGACATTTTGTAAATTTTAGACAAATATGGTTTTAATCCCTGAAATTCAGCTGTGTTTTCTAGGCTCAATGCAGACAGAACTAAAAAGTAAGACAGCATAAAGTCTGTATCTTATATATTCATATAATACATAGCTCTCTGTATCTCATACACTGTTTACAAAGTATAGGTTCTGACTCTAGTGGCTTGAATTTCACTTAAATCTGGTAAGACTCAGCACACTAAAAGGAAGCATCAGTCAAGCAGAACCAATGCTAGCTTACCGTGAAAGAAATCTGTCTACAGAGGAGAAGGGAAAGATAGCAGATAAAGTTCTACAGAGGTGAACATCAACTGAAAAAGAGAGGCTATTGATTAGTCTGCCTCTGCCTGCTCAGAAATTAAAGCCAAAGTCAGAAAATAATTGGGGGGACATATCTTTTCTAACTTTCTATCCCAGATTAGGCACAGAGGATGTTTGCTTGCAGAACTGATCTTCAGAAAAACTGGGTAAACTCAGGTCGGGTAGAGCTAGCCTGAACAACTCAAAAAAGCCTTCCTGTCATTACTTTATCTGAACTGTATTCTCAGAAGAAAATTCCTACATTGCTCTTGTGCTCTAGGCAAGAAAAGTGCAACCCTCATTTGCCTAATGCCATTCCTCCCAGTGAGAGAGTTACACAACTAAATTATGTAAATCATATGGAGATGGTCATGTTTTCCAGATTCTAACCTGTAAACTTCAGAAAAAAGTTAAAAAGTGAAATAAAAATCAAAGGAAAGACTCTTCAGGTCATTTAGAAGATAATGTATTTGATAACATGTTATGGTAGAGTGTATAACCTCAAACCCCCTCTGCCTACCCGCAATGTTGGGCAGCATGTCATGGCAAGCATGGTGTTTTCTGAATGAACTTCTAGAGAAATGTTCTGTATGCATGGCAACCAGTGATAGTTTAGCACCCTTGTTTTTAACAGTACCTTTCACAAACTTAATGGAATCTTACACAACAGAAGAGACCCTTTAAAATGAGGTATCTAAGACTGAAAAAAAAAATCTGATTTTTGAGAAGTTATCTCCAATATAGATGATTTCTGCATCATCTATGGAAAGCTGAAAGGAATTCATAATAAGGTTTCCATGTGGGGACCCAGAAACAGAGTCTAAATACAGTCCCATTGTGACACCCTTCCCAGTCCACATTCTAAAAATGACAACAGATTCATTTTTTTCATGACTTGATACATCATGCATGAATTAATTTGAAAATTAAGTAACCCATAACTACCTTAAAAAGCAAACAACAACAGATTATTTAATTTTACACTGAAGTCCTGAAAAAAGTCTCTTGAAAGATCTGGGGAGAATGAAATGAGTCATGACAGGCTCCTTCATTGCATTTTATTTATATTAATATCTAAAACAGAACAGGTTGGAGAATTTCTGTCTGGAGAACGTCACAGAGACTTGTATCCTAATGAAGAAAAGGGAGATAAGGAAAGCAAACTGGCTACCATTAAGTTTTTATTCCTTCCATAGGGACTGTTTCCTCTGTTAGAAACTTTAGAGCTCTACACAGAAAGATTCTGACTCCCATCAGTTGTAAACACATAGCAGGAGAAGGAATAGGAGGAAACTAGGTGTAACAGGAACTCTGTGAACTCTTCGGGCAATACCAGAGAAAGTCCTGGTTTTGCGGTTAGTATATTATCTACTTTAAAAAGACCCTATCCAGCAAAGTACAAAAGAGGAGTGGATGCAGGCCACCACCTCTTAGAGCTCTCACTCTGCATCTCATGGAAGATTCCCTAAGGAGTCGAGCTCAATTGATGCTGATTTATGTATAGTCTTCATGGACATTGGGACGTTCAAGCTGTGAACAAAATATATTTACATTAAAAGCCACTCAGCTACACAATAAAGTTACTGAGCTGCTTCCTACTTGAGCCATATGTGATTATGATTCAAAGCACTGACTTGTTTTTTTTTTGCCATATATGTCTCAAAGGAATTTCCAGTTTACCTCTGCTCAGCTCCAACACAATTACCACGAGATCTTATCTGTAAAAATGCAGAGCAGCTCTCACCTGTTCATTAGGGTTTTCCATTAACTATGAAGTTGGAACAAAGGAACAAAGGCACAGGAGGCAACACCAATTGCATTAAGCCACAGGTGAACATTTTCAAATTGTAGTGCAATTACTGAATTAAACTATGGTATTCTTTGCTTAATTAAAAAAGGAGACCTTATTCCTAAAAGCAATCATAGAGATCTCTGTGTTTACACATTCTTTGAGCTTCTTGGTACAGAATAACAAAGCTAAATTATTATGAGAAAATTATAGGCAAAAATGGAAGAAGGAACTACTGAACTTTTCATGAAAATATAAAGAACATCACAGCATTAAATTGAGGAATAAATGTTAGTAACAGCTACTAAATTCAAGCTTTGATCAGAGCAATATGAGATTCATCTTATGGGGAAAAAAAAAAGACTACTCTTTAGTGTTTGGTTCAACCACTGAAAGAAGAGATCAGGACTCAAGTCTTCCTATCCTAATACTTGTTCTTTACACAGGAACCATCTCTATGTGAGGTATAATGATCCAGAGAAATACCAGCAAGACTGGGACTTAAACAGTTAAATGGAATTTCAATTGGACTACAGTCATGGAACACAAAGAGAAAAAAACCAAACCTCTTTAAATAAATTGGGAATGCTGGTGGTGGTGTCTTGAGAATTCTATGGAGGAAAATATGGAGTGGGAACATGCCACAAATCTACATTCAATATTACAGGAATGAAAACAACACTACTGTCATTCAAAAAAAATAGAATAGCATAATTGTTCTATTTTACACTTAGTTGGGTTAAGACTTTTGGCATAGATTTAATTAAGATTCTACTATATTATCGTACTTCATTTTTATTGTTGTGTAAAAACAACAGAGTCATGAAAAATGGCTCTTTCAACAAAAGCAGGAACAACATTAAAACACATAATTTAGCTTACTTATATACAACTTATATGATAATTATTTCACAAATTATTTTATTAGATTATGCACTTCAGATTTGTCTAAGTTGAATTTAGAATGAGGAGCAGTCCAAATCATCTGACTACAAAGATTTTATTAATAAATTCAAAATTTATTATTAATCTGGAGAGGTTCTTTTGCAAACACTGAATGTTTCTAAATGCTCTAGAAACTATTAAACTAAAGAATAGCTCAACTTAAGACTATTTAAAATTAAAGAGGGTTATTTTTTAAAAAAATTACTGCAGTTCATGTCTGAAGATGTTTTTTTCAGGCCTCCCCTCTTCTCCAAATGTCTTCCTTTTAGAAATTTGAATCTAGTGGTGCTGTCCTGAGAACAGTACTGAAGCCAGGGGACCCTGTGCTGGGAAGCCTTCACATGGGAAATAATAAGGTTTATTCATTGTTATTCCTTCCAAGAAGATAAGGATTAACTAAAACCAAAACTTCCTCAGCAATAAAGTCAAGACAAAACTAATATCAGTACTGAAGGCCATTTCAGGGAGTAAAACGGAGATGCCGATAAAGATTTCACAGCTCTCTCCCTGCAAAAAACTTCAAACAAATAACTATAGTGTAACCAGTCAGCATTCAAGTTAATGTAATTTAATCTGATTATGAGTTCAAACTGTCCCCAGCCCCAGACATGCAGTCCTCATGTAATTTCTACATAAGGCTGTTAACTGATATCCAATTTTCCAATAAATTGCTTAAGAGAATGATAATCAGTTAAAACACACCTGTACAGCATATGGCAGCCAAGCAATTTCTTTGACTTACTGCATTATTTTAATTAGGATTTTTTCCTACTTGATTATCAGTTCCAATTATAAAACAAGATTAATAATCCTGCTTCTGTGCTCTCCTCTGCAGTACAGACACAGGTGCCACACTTCACTGCACTGCCTGGCATCCCTTCTGTTATTGTATTGGGTCCAAATCCTTTTATCTGAACTGCTCCTCTAATCTATCTGTCTCTTTTGGCTCCTTGATCCATTCCCATTGCTTCAGGCTGTGGCTGAATATTTTTCCTCTAGCAGTGACAGCAAAAATTATCACATGTTCAGACCCGAGAGAGAAAGAGGTATGCATTCTTTAACCCCCTCCTGCTGCCTCACAGTTGGCCTTGAGCTCAGCAAGTTGCTTGCTGAGGTCACAGCTCTGTGACCTCTTGGCAGGGAATCTATGGCAAGGAGGCTTCTCTTTTCCAGAGAGGTAGGCTAGCAGCCAGGAGTCAAGGGTGGTTTTTTATTCCAGCCTTCTACTCTAAGGGTTATGGGATATGATGACTTAAGACCTTCTCTTAATTAGAAAGCAGTCAGGAAGGGCTTCAAATCTGATAGCAGCTGTGAGCCAGCTAAGAGATAGCATGCATGGTGCTAAAAGCCTAGAGAGTAACTAGATTGCACATTCCCAAGAGAAGGAGCATGAGCAGAAACTCCGGCTTAGTAGTATCTGTCCCACCAACAAGAGCTACAATTGTGTCCAACAGGCTACATCAGGCTGTCTCCTTGCACATGATTTCTTATGCACAGGGATTACCAGCCACATGCTTCATCGTCGCACATTAAGATGACATAGATGTTCGTGAAGTGAAAACGGGAAATTGTAAAGAGAGACAGACACACGTTATCCTCACGTGTCTGGGAAACAGGAACAAGGAAACAATAGCATGATTGAGCTTTGATCACTATTTCAGAAATCTCTAAGGAAAATCCCCTTCTTTTTTTCACATGGGAAGCTCCAGAGATTATTCACCTTGTTGTACGTGTTGTCACTAAAAGCCCCTGAAATTTCACTGTTTCCTCCCACCTCAGATTTCTATACCCCTTCTGACCTCATGATGGGTAATGTTGAAGCTCTTACATCAACCATTCTGGGCTCTCTTATCTGTCAGTGACCAGTCATATAATACAGTGACTAAGACAGATGAGAAACGTGGAGATGATTATGCAAGAGAGAAAACTACAGCCTGCCAAAAGCGTAGTAACTTTGTCATTGACCCCAACCAAAAGCACATTGATCGTGGAGGCAGCCCTACTACAACTACAGCAAGCAAACATGGGGACTGTCTTCAGGTCTGGTGTAAAACCAGATTGACAGTACTACCAAACGCAATGTACAGGCAATCTCTTTGTCCATGTGAGTATCCTCAGCTGATTTATAATAGCTATTCTGTTCATTTGGAGCAACTTCCTTTTCAGAGAGTTAAAACAAAATGTCTGGGACAGCCAAATTTGCTGAGGCCACATGACTCGTGAGACCTCACGACAGCCAAAACAAAGAGGTCTGCCCTCTCCAAGTTGTAGAGAGCTGTCACATCATTGTAACTCGATAGCATCTATACATTTTGGTTAGATAAGTTCATTGCATTTCAATATGACAGCTGAGAAACACACGGTACACCATTGGGATCATGTAACTTCCCATTAATTTCCACAATTAATGACATTCTTTTCCTCTGAGTTCTCATAAAAATCAGCTACTAGAACAAAATGGAGACACATATATTCAAGCACTTGTACTTACTGTTACTGCTAGTGCTACTGCCAATGCTGTCATTCCTAAGGGAGCTGGCAGCAACAGGAGGAAACAAAAATGTTTTTGTGACAGCGACTCTGGAATCTAAATAGAAAATGAGTGTGTCAGCATTATGAAACTTAAAATACAGTTCCCTCTATAAAAGATGATGGGCTATAGGGCTACTCTGATGTGGCTATAGGGCTGTTTTTCAAAATTGGATGTAGAGCTGTTTATAAAGTGGATTAAGCAAAAAAAGGCAGTTTCATTTAGAAGCAGTAGTGTCTACACGCTGAGGTGCTGCTGAATAGCTAATCTGGAAAAGCAATTGCTGCAAACAAGTTCTTAGGTTATGGCACTGATCTACTAGTGGTGTAACTGTGCAATTGGATATGTTGCCCTAATTAAAAAGCTAACAGTTGTCACTAGAGAGTGTAAAAGAAAAGATAATAAAAAACTTCCGTTTACTGGAAGGATGAGAAAAAACTGCAGGAGCCTGAGTTGAGCTTGTTAAAATTTTTAAATGAAGTAAACATGGCCCCTTTCAGTAGAGGGGAGATGAATATGAAGGTGACTTGAGGTTGCTGCAATTTGCAGCTTGTCCTGTCTTCCTGTCCTTTCAGTAGTGCAATCTTAGGCTCCTTTGATGCCTTATAAAAACTAAATAGAGCATTAAAAGAAGATAAGAGCAGTGTAAAAAGACAATCCAGGATATATTTGGAATGAAAAGAAGCAGAGCGGTGTACTGTGAGGTTATTTGGATTATATCAAGGAATGATGTCTCTAGGAATGATGACACTAGTTTTTCTGTCACATAGAATTTGCCTTCAAACAGAAATACAACCTTCAGTGTCAGTAGTAATTCTAACTTGCAGTAAAAAAGGTGACATGGAGGTACAGTATCAGAATCTTAGTATCCCTGAAATTCAAGGAAAATCACCCATTTATATCTACTTAGATTCTGTTCCCCAAAACAAGAGCCATCTTACCATTCTCTGGTGTTTCTACTGTTGAAGGCAGAATGCAGTCATTCTTATCCAGTGTGTCTGCAAACTCCTTGTAGACCTCAATGGTACTATTAAAGTGCCTAAAAAAATCCTCAGGAATGAAGCGACCTTCTTCATAAAGGTGACCATTTTCTTTTACAAAATCCTAGCATAAAATACAGAATTCAGCTTGAAAGAAGGTCAAGAGAGATGCTCATTTCAACACCTCAACAGATGATAAAAATATCCCATGATGACACAAAATAGTTTAAATTTTTAACCTGCAGAAGACCAGATTGACTGTGTACAATCTTCACAAAACATACAAGTCTTCTGATCTGAGGATTTCAAATTAGCTTTGCAAATAGAAATTAATTATTAATGTAGCATTGTAAAATTGCTAAGGAATGAAAGACAGTCTCCCATCCTACGTTGAAAATGAAGAGATGTTTTTTTAATTCCACTCATTAAAAAAAAACACCTTGATTTCACATTACTTTGCAATGTTTCACATGATTCTTTTAATCTGAACACATGAAAACAACACAATCATTAGTATTGTCATTAAGAGAACAGGGAACAGAATACAATAGCCGAAATACACCACTGCACAGAAGCAGGCTGAGATCTCTGATAATGTACCTAAAAATAAGAGCAGGACTATAAACAAGGAAGCCCAATCACTCTGAGGTCTAACAGACAAGTGTGTTATGCCACACTAAACAATAAGATTGAGATCCATGTTAAGATGATTGAGAGTTATCTTATTTTTTTTTCTTTTTACCTGATTCTGGCTTTAATAACAGCTGTTTCTTATGCCAGGAGGTCAAATTTGGCCTGGGATTAATCTGTATTCCCAAGAAGGAGGACAGCGGTAAGAATGTGTTTTAAATATGTCCTAAGGAAAAATTCCTGGGTTTGGCTCCAAAATTATTTTATATTTAATGCTGAAAGTACTAGACTAAAGATCATTTTTCACTGAGAAAACAAATAGCTAGTTGTTTCTCTGAATTACAGAATATTTACTTCTCCATTCTACAAAATAAAATTCCTTTTCCCCAACCACATCCAAGCTAAGTGCTTTGAATCATCAGGACAAAAATAAAAAAATTTAAAAAAATTATATATACATTGAAGATTTGACAGAATTCAGTTTGAAATGGAAAGTAGGAAATGTCTAAATGCTCTCACCAATGTAATGCAAATACATGACAAGGTTACACAGTTTTTCCACTCTAAATGCACCTGAGTGTTTTAATTCATTTGATTCATTCTGAGTGTTGAAAAGGTACAATTACAACAGCTAAGAACTTAGTTGACAAAAATAAACACATATGGAAGATGAAATCCTTGCACTAAAGAACATGATAGATTTTGCCTGTTTTATTCAGTGGAACAAAAACTTCAACTACTGAACTTACTTTTAATTACTGATAGTCTCATTACAGATATATAAGGGACTAGAAAATTAATTTCTACCCCCCTCCTTCACACAAGAGAATCAGCTATCTCTTGAGTGAGACACCTGGAATTCTTCCAGCTGCTGTAGGAATCCAGAAACACATTGAATGGGTCGATATACTATGGTTTTTGCTGTGCCTTTGTACAAAAAAGTTCATTAAACCATGGCGAAGCTTTCAGAGCTTCACACACTGTGGTACATACTAAGAATGTATTAGCTTCAACCACATCATCTTTAAATTTACATTAAGATCACTAGCAAAATTTACATTAAGATCACTTCAAGCTGGGTGCACAAGGAAGATATCTGCTCGTTTCAAAGAGTCCAGAATGAATGAATTATCCTAAATATGATTGTTGCATTTTTGACTATTTAAATAACTGTATACAGGTCATTTTATACACTGTAATTCCTTGTAAGCCATTTTTGTTTGAAGCAAGAGATAACATCAAGCCAATGTTAGAACAGTGTAAACTGTTTCTAAACAAAGTAGGGTTTCAGAGGTACAGGAATAGAAATAAGAACAAATCTAAGGAAGCTTTGGACATTTTTGAACTACTACTGAGTACTGTGTAACAGAAAATAAGAATAAAAATATCCAGTATAAAAGCAGAAACTCTGTATAAGATTACCTTGTTTTTATCAAAAGCAAGGCATGCCATAAGATCATTAATTATCCTTGTGAGATTATTGATGATTGAATAGTTGCTTAAAACATCTGACATATCTGAAATATCTGAAAATTTCTGGAGAAGATTTTGTAGACTCCTTGAAAATTCAGGCACCATCAAATGCAACCAACAGTGATCAGGCTGTCAGGGTAAAAAAGGAGAAACAGATGTAGATTAAATATCAGACTTTTGTAAAAACTGGTTAAGCAGCTCAATGTGCAAAAGTAGATTAGACTGTTCTTTCCAATTTAAATTATCTCAAGAGTCTAAATTAAAATTATTCTTCTTTGGTGTGGCCAACTTTCTCTTCAGTTCTTTTGTTAAAATTTCTATTCTCACTGATACTGACGTATTTATGGTTGTCTGTTAAATGACATCCCTTCATTAAAATTCTTAATGAATGCCGAGTATCAGTCTGTTGAGAATTTGAGCCTTGGGACATGTTACTATGAACCCTAATTCATGGTTTCATTAACCTATTTATTTTACTCAAACACCTACTGCTTTAACAATTCTTTAAACCAATATCAGTTTTCATTTTATTATTGTTACCTTACATGACTCAGTTAACCCCAAAGATCCTTGATTTAAATTTCTTCTCAGGAAGGTTTCCATAAATATTTTGCATGAAATCCTTGTGTGCTTTCATGTACCTTTCAACTAGTTAGCTTAGTTAATTTCTTCTCTTCAGCTTTTTCACTAAATGACATTACTGGGAACAGTTTCTAGATTTAAACAGTTTCTAGATCTTTTTTCCCTGACAAAAGGTTTTCAATGACAAAAGCATTCTGTGCAGCCTGTTGCTGTATGTGCCACTGGAATAGAGTTCAAATTCTTTCACTGACACCTATGCAATTAGTTTGCAGAAAAAGTTTGTACAGCTGTTCACATGACTGAAACCTTGTAATTCATCTTGCTGTCTTAGAGGGAGTCATTAACTTCTTTTACTTAGATTTACATAACAGTAGGCAAATAGATAAAACAGTGGCCCAGCCCTGGAAAAACCCTAAGTCAATATGATCAGCAAAAGTACAGGTAATGCACTAGTCACACTGCAACTCTTGCCTGGAAATCCCTTCCCAATAAATGCTGAATTTTTACTGGTAAATCTTATGGGAATTTATTCCATCTGTGAAGTTATTTTTTCCATTGTTGAAAATGTCTCAGGATCATCAAAGCCTTCCAGATACAAAAATCTTGGCCCAACAAAACCTAAGTACTCTCAGTATCACTAAACCAGTTTCCAACTGCTGCCCAGTGCATGGGCATCATCCACTGAATCCACCTCCTGCAATGCATAGCAAATGTTTGGTGATGTATACACTTCTAGGTTTAATCCCATTTTACTCAATTTCTTTAATAAACCCTCACACAGATTCTTCATTAAAAAAAAAAAAATTATCCACAGATGATGTTCTGCTTTGATGTGTAAATGTTTTCGGCAAGAAAAAATACACTTCATGTTTTTGAAGAATAATCAGACTATTAGGCTTTCAGGCTTAGAGAACTAAATGTAAGTACATTGTTCAGCTCCATTTTACTTTCCAGTTCTGTGTATGACTCTCTCACACAATGATAACAAGTGGAAAATCAGTGATACCACCTTCTCTAATTATCTCAACAATTACTTTTTCTTTAAGAATGAAACAAAAAATGGAATGGATGGCATTTGGCCTGATTCAGCTTCCCTTTTTTCCTTCAAGCACAACAAGGTGAGGGGAGAGATAGAAGCAAATAAATTAGAGAAAGCTTGTTGAAACATACTCTGTTCAAGCAGCATATGTTGTGCCATGTCCCACTGCCACCACGAGAGAGACAATGCATTTTCTTTCTTCTGCTTTGGTAGGAACACCGACACAGAACTACTGTGCTTCCCTGAACTGGAAACTCTTTTCCTCTGAGGTTTTGAGGGTGAGCATTCTCCTCTGGCAGGAACTAGAAGCTTGTTGCTTCTCCTAGGGAGCATTTGGCAATTCCAGCAGGGTCTGTTTTGTTGCTCCCGCAGTTTAACCTGTGTGGGCATCTCCTCTGAACTGTTCTCACCTACAAAGCTGTATTTCATGAGAGCTCTAAGTTTTCTTTTCACTAATATCAAGCTGTGCAATCACTTGCTACCTCAATACCTACCAAAACAAGGATGAAACTGCTCAAATTGAAAAATCTGATGTTGTTTGCTAGGAGAAATGGAGATTTAACTCTGAATTTTTTGTGTAAACTTTGACCAAGATTTACATTTTAGGGCAATTGCAAACCTGACTTCTCTTTTACTTCCAGGTAGCCCTCAGTTAGCTTTTACTTTCTTCACCTATGTAAGAGTTTGAAGTTTATATCATCTTCTGAATTCAGCCTCTGCTGCTGTCATCTTTGCCTTTTAACCTTCAGGCTAGACTACACAGTTCACTCTATGGAAGACTACTTTTAAAGCCGCTCAGTTGCCTTGAGCTCATGCATAATGCAACAACCCTTCTCATTAATGGATGGGTCAGTCTGTTCCTGTTACATGCACTACACTGGCTTCCCATCTGCTTTGCATTCACCCTGCCTTTCTACCTCTAGTCATCTATATTTGAGACTTGCTACTTCGGGTACACTACCCACTTTATGCATGCACAGAAGATTGAAATCTATTGAAAAAAAATTGCAGAGCACCATTTCAATCCCTTCAGAGACAAAAAAAGGGCATTTATTTAAGGTAAAGCTGTGGGTTTCCCAGCTTGCAGGGACCTTGCAGAACCCAGAGCAAAGCCTACTTATTCAGCCAGACTTTGCTGTGGTATGCATAACACAACCTGAAATTCCCAGAGAGAAATTTGGCAAAGTGGGATGTGAATACCCCTACAAAGGCATGTGGCCAAGGGCCCAAGAGCCGCATCTCCCATTGTGATGACTGAAAATGGTGTACCAGTCAAGGGAACATGGAAATCTCAGCTCTGAACTTCTTCCTATTTATTTCTTGGCTGCTTGTCATAAATGTAAACTGGATCTAAGTTTCTGGATATGACGCATCAAGATGACATGGCATTTAAACTACAGAAAAGAATCTGCATATTGGCAGTCAAAACTGAACAACAGAGAGAGATAGGAATTAGACAGTGAGAACAAACAGGACTCATCGCTCAAGCAGGTTGCCTGGCCTTCTTCAGTGACAACCTCTCCAGGAGTACAGCGGAGGGAGCAGCCTCAATCCAGCCCAACAGCTACTGTGCTCATTCTGGAAGCTGGGGGAACAGCACTCAGGCTATGGCTGCCCTCCACAGACGTGAATCTCATCACATCAGGCACCAAAATCATTGGATTTCAAAAAGCACAGCAGCCAGGGGATGGTGGCAGCCAGTCTTACTTCCTTTTTCTCTGAATATTGGCCATTATAAGAAATGGAAATTTTTCCATTAGTTTTATTTATATAGGATCTAGTACCTGACTTCCATAGCTTTTGTTTTGCAGAGTTTTTCTCTCTAAAGAAAAAAGCTTAAACTGGGTTTTCTAAAGTACTCTAAGTTTTAGTAAAAGCCTTGAGCTTCCAACAAAACTCTTAACACTTCTACAGCTGGCATAACCCTTCATAACCTCACAACTCAGGGCCCTTCACTATCCCTCAGCCTCCTTTTCCTCCTTCCATATTCTTGTTATTCAGGACTGAATATTACTTCTGGCATCATTCTCCACTATCACTATGGAATATTGCTAGATTTGCTATAATGTTGTAGGATAGGATGCATTTTTAGATGTGTATCACACACAAACTGAACTTTCCTAATGAAAACCTTGTAAGGACACAAAACCAGCTTCTTATATTTAGCAGATGATTTTCAACTACTGATGTATGTACGATGATTCATTCTTAAGACGGGCACAATATTGTTAAGTTTAACTGACAAAATCATCCTTTTCTTACTGTTTTCCTTTCCTTAAAACAATATAACATTTAGCATAGCTTGTACTTTCACCTTGTTTCTTTTTCTCCTTTTTCTTGCAGTGCATGCAACAACCAAGTGAGTATTTACAATACATCATTCTAAAAAGGTTTTTTTGTTAAATTGAGGAAAACAAAAAATACTTACTAGATTAAGCAATAAGATAATATGATTTTAATAGAAAATGTTATAGAATTTTAAAGTATATAGATGATGCTTATTTAAAAGTATCATTATGTATTAAATATGGGATTATACAGAAAGAATAATTCAAAGCAGGTTTGAAACCCTACTGTTTTTGTTTAGTTACTGACGCTACCTTTTGCTGAACTTAGGGTTCTCCTTACTGGCTACTCACTATTTGTTGTGCTTTAATGGCATTTCCACTGGCTGAAACAAGAAGGCCATTATGTAGTAGTTGCAAAGTACAATTAGAGAGAACCTGTGCAGGAAATTATTGGTAAGAAATATTAATTTTCAACTGACACAATGAAATAATACTGTAGTTTGACTTTTTCCAGAGAAAAAGGTTAAAAAATTTAATATGAAGAAACATTTTTCTAAGATTCCTGTAATTTAGAAGGTTTTAAGGGATTGTGGGAATCTCTCTACATTTTTTTAAAATAAATACTTGGGAAGCATATGAAAAGTTAAATAACCAACATTTAACTGTAACTTACTAAGCAGTGGGACTAGGTACAAAATGTTACAGCCATCACTGCTTCCAGTGGGCTGTTTTGTTGGAATTAACTTGAAGTGGTTGTACATACCAGACTATCCATCTTTGGGACATATTTAAGGGTTATCAAATAATCATTTGGGAGATTTCCAACCTATAATAAAAAGATAATAAAAATGTTATTACTGGCTACATAAAACAACACAATTTCCACTACCGTATTTAACAAAAGCTATCAAATATTTAACAAAAATTTTCAGTAATTTGCCAGGTGCAGGTAAAGTTGAAGGTTTGCCTCCAGTAAAGGTGCAGGTAAAAAAGTTACTTTCATACTCAGTTTCCTGTGGATCCGCTATTTACCCTTATTTGTTCACAAGTGAACCACCTCTCCACTGTAATACGCCCAGATCTGATCTGATCATGTTCAATGCTTCCACTTCCCAGCAGAATTAAAGTCAAAAATGTATTGAGGAGTAGTTATCTGAAGTTATTCATTACTAGAGAAACTCCACTGCATTTTCATCTTTTAATGGCATGTCTTGAAGCGTTTACCTGACAATTTCTACATAACCCCAACTGCTGTAGACAGTAGAGGACACAGAGGTATCTAACCCTTTTTCCTTTAAATAATTTCCAACTTTAACATGCATCTGAACCTAAAGAAATACTTACTTGTGCTTAGTTATGTATCAGGTGAGAAAAACACTTGTTCACAATTAACTTTGAAGTTGTTCCTCCTACTAATGATGAGCAAAATAATTATGTCATAGCAATGTCCTGGGGCAAAGGAGAACTTCCACACGTTAGCTGAGTGCAGCTTTGCAGGTGTGGGAGAGCATGGAGTGTGGTGCAGCAAAGACAAGGAGTGGAAGAAGAGTTCTCATTGAATTATACAAACCAATCTGCCACAGATGGGATCCAACACTACTGTGAGACATGGTTGAACATCTGTGGAATGTGAAGAGTTGGGAGATGAACAGTCCAACAGTCACTGGACTGCCACAGTCTTTTGAAGTATTTTTTCAAAAGGTTTATCAATAATGTGATGCTTAAGGATAGAGTAAATCTATTTTCTTTTGTATCAGTGAAAGATTCAATTGATATTTCTCATCCTTGTTTGAAATCCATTTACTCAAAAACAATATGCACAGACATAGATCCTTTGGTGCAAAAGCATTTTTACTTCAGGTTAAAGATCATTCTGTTAGGGTGCTGGTTTTGATTTTGCTGCTATAGCAACCAACACAGGGATCTTTTTTTTCCCTGTGTAGTTTTTAGGTAATATTTTTTTTTACAAAATATAATGTCTTATTTGTTAATTAAAATTTAGTTTCAAATAAATAAAAATTAAAATGGCTATTTCAAAATATTATGGTTCCAGAAATGATCAAGGACAGTACTTATGCATAGTCAAACACAAGTGAATTCCAAACATTTTTTTTTTTTAATTTATTCGGGCTAAGTCACAACCTTTCAGTTCAGTCTCATTTATCTTTCTCTTACAGCTTTAAAAAAAACAGTTGTTCTACAAATGATCCTGGTAAAATCCTTTCCAGAGACAAATTTTTTCTTTTTTTTTTATACCTACAGATTCCCAAAGCAGCAGTTCCAGAAGTGTCACTAAAATTCTCTGTATTTCTATTTACCTGGAATTTTGAGGAGTTGATTCAACATGCTATAAATACTGAAAAACATTCCAATAAATTTGTTCTCTCTTTAGAGCATCTGATTTATTCTAAATCCTCATCCAAATTTTTTGTCTATTTTTCCTTTCTCTAAAAATATGGCATCATGACATACTAATGGGTAATCCAGTTTTTTTCCTAGCTTCCTTCGCGTGCCTAGAGAGGTAGGATTAGCAGCACTTCAAGCAGCATAGATAGTGAAGATGCTACTCTATGTGCAAAGTTTCCCATACTCACTCTAGAGGGATTCCATACTTAGCAATATCAGCAAAACCACTGCTCTGTAAGAAAGGTCACTGGAAGATTAAATTTATTCCATATCAATGAACACCACAAGAATTGATATGCATTATGTATACAATCCACTTTCGTGGCATGAGAGCCTGTGAAACACTTTCCATGCATAGTTTAAAAAACTTAACTGCCCAAGAACTCAACTTCTCAATCAAAGCTGGAGAATACAGCTCAGCCTCAGATATTTTTTTCCTTGACAGACTGTGAATCAGAAAAGATATTTTTGAATTTACTACTAAAAATGAAGATCACTGGGGAGAGCATGTCAAAGACAAAATATATGCCCTGACTAAAGACAGAACTTGTTAGTTTTATTGACTAAACTCCACGTCAGGTGCTCTGCTGGTAAATGATGGATCTCAGTCAAAGCAAGGGAGTTATACTTGTGTCTCTCTTGGACTTCCTAACTCATACACAGAAAATAGGATAAAGCCCCTGATGTAAGAGTGAAGGATATGTCTATACTACATCTGCGCATTTTGTACTCTCTTGCTTTCCTGAAATGAATCTTGACATTTTGTTGAACACTAGCCATCATTAGCGAGCTGCTGAAATAATCCTGAAAGGAGTGAACGCAGTCTGCACAGTCACTCAGTGCAAGGTGCCTGACTGCTGAGGCTTCCACAAGGAGCAGATGATGAGGGGGTTCTGACCTGCTGGAGCAAGGGTGGTTGGAATACGACTGTCCCTTGAAACTCCCTGCATCCTTGAATGGCTTTCCTATTAGTTTCTCTACTCAACTCTTTTAAGTACAGTGACTAATTTTGGGGGCCATAAAACTCCTGCCTGCATGACTTACCTTGGTTTAAACAGAAGTAACAGTTTTGATGATTATAGAGAACATCAACTGATAACCTTGGAAAGGAATGCATAGAACTAAAGGAATTCTGCATTGCCGTTAAAATGTCACAATACCTTTATCTGATTTAGTGTGTGTGTGTGATTGTAGAAATCCTATTAGGCTCTGAGAAAAGGTGAAGAGCAGGGAATCTACACTTATGTCTTCAAATACATATAAAGCCAACACTAAGTGCTATATTCCCAGCTGTAACAAAATCTCAAACTGGGTAATGTAAGACTACTTTTGACATAGCAAGATCTGAATATTTAATACAGCACTGTTAACATTGCATAACCCACATATACTTTAAAAATATGCTCACAATCACATAGATGAGGAAAAGAAAAAAGGATACAAAAGTGATTTGGGTTCCGTAAACTACTCTTTCATCGCAACAGCAGACTTAAGAGAGATGACCTATCTCTGCAGTCACATGCTTTGAAATGAGGGCTACTGTTCTTGCAACTTCTCTTTATTGTGACTGTTCTGAAAATTATAAGTAGACAAGCATAGATGTCATTATTTTTTATACATATTTCAAAGATAAAGGAAGTAAATAAAATAGAAGTTACCATTTTCCATTGCCAGTGCTTTCTTTTTTTACTCTGAGGCATTACGATGGGAAAAAACATACTATGCTTTTGAATATCCTTTCTACCTCCTATTTCTCTCTACTTGTTTCCCTTTTCCTATTCTTTTCATGGAATCTGAGAATGGTTTGGGTTGGAAGGAACCTTAAAGATCATTTAGTTCCAACCCCTCTGTCATGGACAAGAACAACTTTCATCAGACCAGGTTGCTCAGAGCCCCATCCAACCTGGCTTTGACACTTCCAGAGATGGAACATCCATAACTTCTCCAGGCAACCTGTTCCTGTGCCTCACGACCCCCACAATAAAGAATTTCTTCCTTATATCTAATCTAACCTGCCCCTCTTTCATTTTAGAGCCACTCCCCCTTGTTCTATCTCTAAATGCCCTTGTCAAAAGTGCCTCTCCAGTTCTTTGCACTTCTCTGTCTTCCTTACTGCATCCCTGGGTTTTTTTTTCCTGCAGTAGCTTCCACTCTCTCTGCTTCTATCGTCTCTGCAATCTACTCCATCTCATCTGTTAATGAAGGAGTTAATAAAATCTTCATCATTTGGCTTAAGACAACATGCTAACGATTTCCGTTCACACTTCTTACAGTCACAGTGGCAGGTTATTTGCAAGATAACAACACTGGATAATTTTTTATAACCCTTTCATGCATGAGAGTTAGATCCATTTTAAAATAAATATCAAATGTTGCAGGGAGTGTAAAGTACATATTTACAGCAAAGATGTAATGTGAGAGCAAAGTATTTGAAAGAGCATGTCTCAAACAAGCAACCTGGTCAGTAAATGCTGACTGTTATTTGGGCTTCCAACATTCAAAAGTAGAAAATTGCTTTAGAGAAGTAAATCATGGAAGAAGAGGTATCTTAGATTTAGTTGATGGACAAAACCAAAATATCTAGATATATTCTATACATACTGCAGAGCTCAGTGACAATTCTATTTGTATATAGGTTTGATATTCATATTTACCAATATATATGTACCACAGATTCCTAATTCTTATGCAAAATCTAAGTCACAATTACAGTGATGCAGCTTTCTGCTGACTTACTGTGCTGAAAAGAACAATGGGGACAGGCTTTATTGACAGGTGCTGCAATTACAGTTTTATAATACGGAACATTTGTTCATCAAGTAATGTGTTTCCCTCCAGACATCTTCATTAAAAAAGAAGCAGGAGTTCAAATGATTAGTAGTGCAGAATGAATACTCTCTAAATACTTTCATTCTGTATGGGTATGAAATTGTGCTCTTTTAAAGTTCTCATTATTAAAAAACAAAAATGATTGTCCAATTGTTCTTTGCTTCTTAAAATCATTTTACTTAGGGCATATTCTTCATATGACAAAATTATATTACATAGGTGTTAATAAATTTAATCTTACAGAAAATACAAGTCACTTTTTTAAGAACAGATACCAGTCTGGTTTGGTAAACCTTATTGTTATTGAATTTGTTCCTTCTTTATGTTTCTATCTTCTGATGTAAGTCTGGCACGATGCTAGTGAAAATCCAGATTAAGACCACTGAAAACAAGTTACGTCACACATCTGTCCTCAATTTATTACTCAACACAAAGTTGATTAGGCAAATGACCCACATTTTCAGGCACTGCACAGCATGCCTTATTTATTCTCCAATAGCTTAGGCTTAGTAGACATCCCTGGTCTATATTCACAGAGCATCTTGACTGAGGCATGTACTTCTCATATCCCTATAATACAATACAGTTGAGCAGAACACAGCCACAGCCATGCTCAAAAGTTTTCTAAAAGCAATGGCGGAGGGTTACAGTACTTGGAAGAAGCCCAATACCAAATAAAGGAAGGCTAGGTTGTAGGGAATTGTGGCACTGTTTTGAAAACTGTAGGTACACTGCAGTAGAAATAGAGAAAAACATAGCAGGAATAAGAGAAATGAGGGACATGGATTCATGCTGCAAAGAATTTTAGCAAAAGATAGGAAAAGCACGAGAATCTGCCTGGAGTACATCAAGGAACATCTTTCCTGCGGCCACAGTGTAACAGATACCATGGATATGATGAGAAGCTGGTATAAGAGGGCAAACTGAACATAGAATCATAGAATCATAGAATCAGCTGGGTTGGAAGGGACCTCCGAGATCATCAAGTCCAACCCCTGATCCACTAGCGCTGTGGTTACTAGACCATGGCGCTAAGTGCCACATCCAGTCTCTTTTTAAAAATCTCCAGGGACGGAGAATCCATTACTTCCCTGGGCAGCCCATTCCAATGTCTGATCACCCTCTCTGTAAAGAAATTCTTTCTAATATCTAACCTAAACCTCCCTTGGCACAACTTGAGACCATGCCCTCTTGTCTTGCTGACAGTTGCCTGGGAAAAGAGACCAACCCCCACCTGGCTACAACCTCCTTTCAGGGAGTTGTAGAGAGTGATGAGGTCTCCTCTGAGCCTCCTCTTCTCCAGGCTGAACAGCCCCAGCTCCCTCAGCCTCTCCTCATAGGACTTGTGCTTGAGTCCCTTTACCAGCCTAGTTGCTCTTCTCTGGACCTGCTCCAGCACCTCAATATCCTTCCTGAACTGAGGGGCCCTGAACTGGACACAGTACTCCAGGTGTGGCCTCACCAGCGCTGAGTACAGGGGAAGAATCACATCCTTGGACCTGCTGGTCACGCTGTTCCTGATACAGGCCAGGATGCCATTGGCCTTCTTGGCCACCTGGGCACACTGCTGGCTCATGTTCAGCTTCTTGTCAATCCAAACTCCCAGGTCCCTCTCTGTCTGGCTGCTCTCCAGCCCCTCTGTCCCCAGCCTGTAGCACTGCATGGGGTTGTTGTGGCCAAAGTGCAGGACCCGGCACTTGGCCTTGTTGAACCTCATTCCGTTGGAATCGGCCCAACTCTCCAACTTATCCAGGTCCCTCTGCAGAGCCCTCCTGCCTTCTGGCTGATCGACACTCCACCCAGTTTAGTGTCATCTGCAAATCTGCTGATGATGGACTCAATCCCCTCATCCAGATCATCAATAAAGATATTAAACAGAACTGGGCCCAACACTGATTCCTGGGGGACACCATTAATGACCGGCTGCTAACTGGATGCAGCACCATTCACCACCACTCTCTGGGCCTGGCCATCCAGCCAGTTCCTAACCCAGCAGAGAGTGCCCCTGTCCAAGCCATGGGCTGCCAGCTTTTTCAGGAGTATGCTGTGGGAGACGGTGTCAAAGGCCTTGCTGAAGTCCAGGTACATCCACAGCCTTCCCCTCATCCACCAGGCGGTGGATGTAACGTGTTACAACAACACAGGCAGTGTTAATAGTACCTTTGAAGATAAACCCAAGAAGCTTGCCACTTGATAGTGTAAAAATAAAAAAGGGAGGAACAGCTTGCAGGAAATAAGAAGATAAAGGGTCAGAGCAGCATGTTAACAGATAGAAGGGCAAAATTACAGAAGTCAAAGATGGAAAAGGACTTTTCATGGACTGGATTTTTATCCACCAAGAATTTGGAAGAAAAACGTACTTATATGGACAGAGAGCTACAAAAAACCTCACATTTTTTCCTATTGTGACAGGAAAAACAATGAAGGTTTTAAAAGTGAACTCAGAAAGATCTATGAAACATCAAGAGAAAAGGCCCAGGGAACACTAATATTCTGGAGACATAAAGAAATCATAATCTACCTCAGTGGAGAATTCAGACCAAACTGAATCTAGGCTGATATCTAAGAATTTGTGATGAGACAGGAGGAAGAGAGGCCAATATCCTAAGCTAAATGATGCAATTTGCATACTGCTGCCAAACAGATAGTTCATTGTACGCAGATATGGGACTGTACTCATGACTGTGGACAAAAAGGTTTAAAGAACATGACTGTCTGAGAATAAAGCGTTTAGAAACAACTATTGTATCACTGTTGGCAAGTGTGATGGAGCTTGTGGATAACATCACAATAAATTATGGGCAGTAATTGTACACATAACATTACCTTCTCTGAAATCCTCTGCACTACAACTTGTTCTCAGTGCGAAAGGGGAGGATATTTTTTGGACACTATGTTCCACTAGCACAGATTCTTTGGATCAGCAAAGAAATGAGACTTTCAAAGGCCAATAGGATCTCCAGTCAGAGGGAAAGTCTGTAAATCTAGTCTACATGGACTTCAGTAAAGCCTTTGATACTGTCTCCCACAGCATTATTCTCGGGAAGCTGGCAGGTCATGGCACTCTGTTGCGGTGAAAACTGGCTGGATGGCCAGGACCAGAGAGTGGTGGTGAATGGTGTAACACCCAGTTGGCAGCCAGTCACTAGTAGTGTCCTCCAGGGATCAGCCCTGTTTAGTATCTTTATTGATGATTGGGTCAAGGGGATCAAAGGCACTCTCAGTCAGTTCACAGACGACACTACGTGGTCGGGTCAGCAGGATTGATCTGCTGGAGGGTAGGAAGGTTCTGCAGAGCGATCTGTACAGGCTGGATTAACGGGCCGATACCAACTGTATGAGGTTCAATAAAGCAAATTGCCAAGTCCTGCACTTGGGTCACAACAATCCCATGCAGAGCTACAGGCTGGGGGAAGAGTGGCTGGAAAGTTGCCTGGAGAAAAAGGACCTGATGGTGTTGATTGAGAGCCAGCTGAACATGAGACACTAGTGTGCCTAGGCTGCCAAGAAGGCCAATGGCATCCTGGCTTGTATCAGCAATAATGTTGCCAGCAGTGATTGTGCCCATGTACTTGGCATTGGTGAGGCCACACCTTGAGTGCTGCGTCCAGTTCTTGGCTCCTCCCTTCAAGGAAGACATTGATGTGCCGGAGTGTGTCCAGAAAAGGGCAATGAAGCTTGTGAAGGCTCTAGAGAGTAAGTCGTATGAGAAGTGTCTGAGAGTTTGTTTAGCCTGGAGAAAAGGAGGCTCAGGAGAAACCTTATCGCTCTCTACAACTACTTGAAAAGAGGTTGTAGCAAGATGGGGGTCAGATTCTTCTCCCAGACAACTCCCAGGACAAGAGGAAATGGTCTCAAGCTGCGCAGGGGGAAGTTCAGGTTGGACATAAGGAAGAATTTTTTCACTGAAAGAGTGGTTAGGCATTGGAACGGGCTGCCCAGTGAAGTGGTGGAGTCGCCATTCCTGGAGGTGTTCAAGAAACATCTGGATACCACATTAAGTGTTATGGTTTAGTTGGCTTGGTGGTGTTCAGTTGGTGGTTGGACTCTATCTTAAGAGATCTTTTCCAATCTTAATGATTCTAGGATTCTAATAAAGAACCCAACCACATATGGGTGCAATATCTAATTTTGAAGATACACATCATCAGAATATCATTCCTTAATTCAATGAGTATATTGTGTTTCGAAAAGCAGAAGTGGTACAAAACTTTTATTGTAATTAACATGAGTTGTAGGGTCTCCTGAACCATGTTTTTAAGCAATACAATGTTAGAGTCCCTATTATATGTACTAAGGAAACAGTCCATATAGCATAAAATATTGTACTTGCTGCAAAGTAATGTGATCAGTCAGTATTCTCTGTGTACTTCTCCCTTCTTGTATTTACACTGTTGGCTAATGATGTTTTGTTTTAAAAGTATTTTAAATCTTATTATATATTTTTTTCATTTCATTCTCCATGTCAAGTTTTCATGGTGTAGAATTTCAAAAGAGAATGACCAATATGTACTATAGTCACATTAATTGAAATAAAGAGTTCTTATACTAAACTGAAGGTACTAAACTTATTTTCACCTTATCCTTTCAATTCTCAAGTGGCTTTAATGAAATTGTTTCTGCAAATATTAATACAGACAAAACAGGGAGACAGTATTTCCTCAAAACCTTCTCTAACAACTCAAAACAAAGACAATCCATGTGTCTGGGCTTTGTATTTCCTGTATCTCTCTGTTCTTTCTCCAATCCAAAATACCTTTGAACTTCCTAGTTAACTTCACCCAAATTTTGCATTTGGTAGGAAGATCTGAAAGGTATGGGTCTAAGTCAGGAGAAGGACCATATAGCATCCTCATGGAGGAGCATCTGGAGGAGCTCAGCCCTACCCCACTCTGCTCAGGCTTGGCAGCAGAAGCACAGTGCAACCTGGACAGTTGGCAGTGGTTTTCTTGCAGGATATGCAGCACATACATCATAACAATCACCACACAAAGTCCTTTCTGCCCAGCCAGCAGCCCAAGCAAAAGGGGCTATAAATCCAGCAAGCACTGGTAGGCATCATGCCTTGGGGGCATGGGAGGGAACTAGTCACCTTGCTGCATGTGGAGAACTAAGAGGGCATGTGGAGGGTAGGGGTATGGAAAAATAATGCTGTGGGGATATGTGCAGGAAGTGAAGCTGCTGGACTCCAGAAGACGATGTAGGAAGATGATATGGAAAACCACAGTCAAATTAAAGACTAATCTAATTTTTATAAGATTAGGTTTCCTTTAGAATTTATCTCAAAAGCAAAGCATGATTGTTCAAGCTGCATGCAAATTTTTTGTAACCTGTATTTATATATTCTCAAGTTTAAATTGTACTAAAGGGAAAGTTAAAGCACTTGCTCTGAGGACACTTAAGTGACAAAAAGTTATTGATAACTCTGCACAATTTCACCAGCTCTCACAGCTCTTTTGTTCTTGCATGCTTTCAGCAGGTTTACATCAAAGCTTAATACTCTTCTAACAGATGAAATATTATCTGGAATAAATATGCCAATACTTCAAAATTCTGCCTAAAGAGACTAATTTGAAGCACTAAGCATTTGAGTAAGACTATAGAGCACCCCTAGAGATTTACAGTATGTGCCAATATGTATTAAAATGCTCAAAGAAGAAGAGTTAAGAACACTGAGTTGGCAACAAATGCTAGGGACTCCAATTTAAGTGTTTGATAATAATAACACTGGTGTCACAACTCTTTTCCCATAATGAAACAAAAATTTTCAGCTAGATTCAATATGTAGGTAAAGATATGCTTTTTAAGTGTTCAGTTGTGTTATTTCTTAAAAACTTTGGTATTATATCCCACACTACTGCAAGTTAGCATAATTGCTGACTTCAGTGGAGTTAAATACCAACTGACATCAAAAGAAGATGTAGTTTTCAGGTTAATATAGCAGTCAATTAAGTAGTTAAAATCTACTTAAATGAATTCAGTTCTTATATGAAGCTGTGAGTCCTTTAGACTTAAACTTCTGGGTACAGTAAGTAGAGAAACACTTAACGAGTGTAACCCACTCACACCTAAAGGCTGCAAAAGCTGTTCAATCATTATTGTCTTGATTGCTACAATGTTGTCTAACATCACGCTAGTTTTACATATGGCACTAGTCTCATACACATGAAGACTTCTGGTTCAATTCAGCTAGTTTGCCACCAGTCTGCTCCACACAAATCAGTAGCACACAGACAATCATCTTTCATCTGCATGGGAAACAATCTGATTTGAAAGAATGTTTGATGAAATGAAGGCTGTTGACAATTTTTATTGAAGTTTGGAGTCAGGAAACCACATATGTACATATACTCCATCTCGATCAAGGTCATTGCTTCAATGAACACTGAAACTATTCTCAAATCTTCGCAAAAAAGGTTTTGTTCAAGTGACAGATGTTGATGGATTAGTTTTTCTTTTAATATTCCACTGGTTCTAATATAGATTTACTAACTTCACTTAGAAATATAAGTGTCATTAGACACTGATTATTGTTTAACATAAAGAATAATTTAAAATAAAAGCTACTTACCAATTTTGCAATGTCATTCACATCATCTGTGACTGGATTCCCGCAGGAACTCTGGGCTTTGACAAGAGGATTAAGTAGGAGTAGTTGAAGACAAAAGCAAGTGATAATCCAGGTCTATTTAGTAAAAAAAAAAAAAGAAAAAAAAAAAGACAAGAAACCCCAAGTAAGCAATTGCCAAACGTGAAGTAACTAGAGATTGTAGTAAGGTTTTTCATATATGTAATCTAGATGCAACAATACTCTTTATCTTTCACAAGAACATACTCATAACTCTGTACTATAATCTTCATGGCATGAATCCATGGAAATGCACTTAACTGATCTTTTCTAGAAGCAACTATCTTTAGAATCTTTAAAGTAATAATAGAAAACTTGGTATCAAGCCATCAGATTACTTACACAGGATCCTGCTTAGTTTGAGTTTTTGTAAAATTTTCAGATACTAAAGAAGAGAAAGATATAAACTTTGCAATATTCTTTATCAACAAAATAAAGTTGACTAAATGCTTGTCATTCACCTGACAATGTATTCGATAAATCTGCATCTCTAATGCCATAATAGTTGATAAGGAACAAAAATATACCAGACCACAGCAAGATGACAGGAGAAAGTTCATAATCATAGCCATTTCATTTGAGTACTTAAACTGTAAGCAAACCCACAACTGGACTCTGCCCAAATACTGAGATCTCAAGCAGCACTACAGTACATTTTCTCCAAGTGACGTGCCCTGGCATCTCAGAAGTGCCAGCTTGGCTTTGGCACTACATTCCCCTCCTAAATCCGATTAGAAACAGCAATGCAATGTACTCACACAGGCTTGCGAGACTCAGCCAGAAAAGTACCAGATAACTAGCTGTGATCCACCTGGGTGTCTCCTTGGCTACACTGCCTGAGTTTCCTTGCCTTCTGTTGTTCCTTGTGCTTCACTGGTTTCCCACAGAGTCCTGTGCCAAGTTTAAGCTGCAGATCTTTATTTCCAGAATGTTAAAGCATTTAAGCTATGGATAATCAAAAGTTGCCTCAGGTTGTGAAGCTTCTTGTGCCAGCTGACTGAAGCTGTCAGCAAAAGCGGATGATGGTGTACATTTATGGCAAGTATGGAATTTGCCTGTGCAGGCTCCTCAGCCTCCATGAGAGAAGGACTGAGATCAGGCTTTGCTTTTACACAAACTAAGATACATTTCAGTCCCGTCTGTTCCCTGTGACAGGTAAAAAACACCAAGTCTCTAGCCTTACCTTCATACACTATCCAACCTTTCAATTTAAGACCAAAACAAATGAAACAACATAGACAAACTTTCTAGGAAAACAAGAAAAAAATCACAGCTTAAAAAGATTAAGTATCATTATAGTAACCTAGAGGGCCTAAGAAAGTGTGATAATAAAGATTGGTCAGGAACTACATAAACTTCACAGAACAGTGCCAGGCACTTTACCTAAAAGAGCTTCTAGATTACAAGAGTAATCTCTCTTGTATCTCTTAAATCTTGTATCTATTCTACAAGTAAAACTGGTCATTTGCTTTCTTAGAATACAGCTTCCTGACTCCTTTAGTTAAAACCACTGTGGGCTGTTGGTGGAAAAGACAATACAGCCTCCTCTCCCTACTTCTTTCACTGGCACTAGTGAGATGGTTTAGTCAATTATAGCAGGCAGACAACTTCCATTTTTATCTTCCTGTAGTATTTTTCAGACAGACCAGTTTTCTGATCCAGGTAACTGAGACAGTCAAAATTCTCTGTTAAGGATGAGACAAGCCAGAACTGGCTATTACAGTGGAGTCTGCATTCGGCTTTCCCTAAACTACCTGCAGGCATACACAGGACATACACAGAAAGAAATCAAAAATATTCCAAGCAAAGTGCATATTCAATGTGCAACATGTTTTTTGAGAATGTCTCTTGCTTCAACAAACTTGGCATTTAGAAATACTTCTATTTTAATATTTGTACAAATAATTACTGAGCATAATTCCCTGTGTGAAGAATTGAGAATAATTTACAGTCTTTCTCACAAAACCTCTGTATCTTATGCTATGCAAAGCTTTGCATTTATACATATATGAACAATCTGAGCTCTGGGGAGATGCAACAAAGATGCTGCTAGTCTCTGAAAGGATCTTTGAGACCTCCTTGAAGTGTATAAGAGGTCAAAGCTGTTTAAGAACTACCTTGAAGTGGTCAGAGAAGCACGTTCCTCTCCTCATATGAGATCCAGAATCACAGAGGAAACCAAAGGGGACCTCAAGTTGACAGACTATCTCTTCATTCACGATTTTTGGAACTAAATTGTTGGAAAAAGGTAAGAAGTTAATGACAACCAGTTCCAAAATTAACTACACTGCTTTCAATAATAAAAAACCCTGTAGTTCTACTTTCAGAGTTAAACAGTACACTAGCAGTTACACTCAGTTGCCCTGGTGTGTTCCTTGGAGATGGAGTTCACACCAGAAACTGGCAATTTCTTTATTGGGCTCCTCAATATTGACTAGTCAGTAAAGATGGGATTTGCTCTCTGACTTATGTCACAGTCATAGGATGATGTTTAACTTAACAATCAAATAATCAAAAAGTAACAAAACTCTTTAACTAGAAATACTTTTTCACCAATCAACTGAGTAATATTAATAAATGCAGTAGCACACTCCAAATAAAGCCAAAACTTTGATGTGCCTTGTAAATTTTTATACTTCTGAATCTAAAGACAGTCCATACATGAAGCTTAAAATCACTACACATTTTATAATTATGCAAATCAATAAGAATACACTTCGTCCCTATGTAAATAATGGGATTTAAAAACATAGTAATTTTATAACTTCTATTAAAACTAAATGATTTGTAAATTTTGAGATTTGAGGTTTTTCTTGCTTATTTGCTCCCTGTGTCATCCAACAGGAACTGAAAATCTTCAAAATACTGCTAGTTTCAACATGTCTATTATCCAAAATCCTTTATTTATTTGCACTTACAAAATATTTATATTACACATGCCTTCAGGCACATTGTACGTAAAGACGGTACAGATCAAAGAGCTAAGCTATTTTTGCGTTATTTACTAATGACCAAACCTGCTGTTTGAGCAAAACTTGAATAGACTGAATTAAATAAAGGACAGAACAAAAGGGAACCTTAAACAATAGCTTTATAAATAGAGATGCCAGTTTCATACTTTACTAAGCATAAATAAAAGTTACCCACACAGCACTCACAACAGATTTCCATATATAATTACCTCTAAGTTAACATAGAATTTTTCAAAGCTGCCCTCAGGATTTAATCACACATCATATATTAGCATTAAATTGAAGAACTATGGCAGACAGGAGGCAGACCCGTATATCAAAGGGCCTCTTCCTATTTTCGGCTCAAAAATTATTTAATTTTTCTTAGATTCTGTAATCTCTTAAATACTGCATATTTCAGTTTGTGAAAGGGAAAAAATCATGATTAAACAGAAAAGGATAATTAAAACTGAAGACTTCCAATATACACATTTGATAATTCTGAAAATGATTTGCACTATTGCTTGTAAGCCACAATCTAGAATTTCAGGAAATAGCATTTTAGAAGCTTAGCTAGCCATTCAATATGTTGAAGGCTATCCTTTCAGATGTAAAACAACATCCTTTTCATTTATATTCTTCATTTACCATCTGAACTGTTGACAAAGGCTGCTGAATGAGTGGTTTAGCATCTCTTTCATAGTATGCTATCAAAGATACTCAATCAGCTGGTTAATGTTCAGCTAATTCCTTAAGTGGGAAGTAACAAGGGGAATACCACATTGCTAAATAAGATAAATATTGGAAAGTTTGGACATTGCCAAATATCTAGTTTGTTCTGATAATGATTCTAATCACAACTAGGGAGAAATCATATAAAAAGGGAAATAATAAACCGCAAAGAGCACTAAACATAGGGAAAGGTAGTAACTACACAGATGAATGTGTTCTCCATCATAAAACTTCTTGCATTTAAGTCATATTAGCCACAGAACTTTTCAGCCCAGTTTTCTGAGCAGATCACCCAATTAACCACAACCGAGCCATGGCTGCAGTAGGGTTAGCTGATAATGCAGAAAAACATTTAGCCTGGGTCAGGCTTCTAAATTTATTTTTCAATTTTGTTAATGCTGGGGTAGAAAAATCTCTTAATAACAGCTCATCAGGAAGTGTTTGCACGCTGCTTTGCTGAGGCACAGCTTGTGAACTTCTGCCACAGACAACATCGGTTGATCAGTCATGGATAGCTAACAATGTTCATACTTATGCCTCAAAAAGTCTTTTGTAAGGAGATTCAGAGAAAATGAAAATAGCAAGAAAGATATTTCTCATCTTCTTTTTTTAAACTACACAGCACTGAGATGCGTAAACACATAGTAATTCTTTCCTACGCCTATTAATCTATTTAGTTATTTAGCTATGATAGAGATTAAATAATAAAAGTCATGAAAGAACTGTCTTTATCCAATTAAGAAATTAACTATCAGCATGGAAAAATCTTAAAATGAAAGAAAAGTATTTATACAGAATGTAATCCAATTCCCGTTTTCATGGTATACAGTGATACCTTCACACTTGCAAATGACAGTGGTAACCTAATACATTTAGCCTGTGCCTAAATACTACTTAAATGCTAGACATTGCTCAAGTCCCCCAAGAAGTGAGTTAGGTTTGGAAAAAGAAGTCACTCACCCATGACCACTGGAAACAGTGAAGTATTTTGGCAACCACATTTGGAACTGGCAGTGTCCCTACACACTCTCAAGTACCCAGAAGAGTAGCTGAAAGAATCACTGTGTTAACACTGAGTTACACATAGCTGAAGCATTAAGTCTAGTGTACATTCACTGTCCATCAAAAGACTGGCACTGGTTTCACCAAATATAATAGACTATCAGCTAGGGTGCTCACTAACAAGTGTCAGGCCTGGGTTAAGATTCCTATAACTAAGGTAATTCCAACTCATGGGAGTTGGGCTCTTTTCCTCTGGTATCTACCTTCTTATTATCATAGAATCATTTAGGTCAGAAAAGACCTCTAAGATCATCAAGTCCAACCATAACCCCAGCACTGCCAAGTCCACTGCTAAACCTATCTCTAAGTGCCACATCTACACATCTACCACTGAAGCTACTTTCCTATCTATGATGGTTTTCTGGATAAAAGGGGTAAACTAGGTGTACACTGGTATTCCCATCCCTTATTTTTTAGAACATTTATGCATTTTATACTATCAAGCCAAAACAAAGAAAAAAAATACATGTTTACTGAACAGGTATCAGAAGGTTTATGTGTATCCTTGTCCCACATATGCACTCCCATTGGGCCCCTTAACTTCTGGAAAGCTCCCCAGTCACTATGTGAGTTTTCTTGAACAACATTTTAGCAGTACATTGAACAAAACGTTGGTTAGCTTCATCTCAGTGAGTCACTCTGCTGGGGTGAGACACCTAAAAATCTCTGGATCACACCCTACATGCTTTATTATGATTACAAAATACAGTTGCATACTTTTCTAGTGACTGATACCACTCCATTTCTTTTAACAATGATATGTAGTAGGGAGTATGATGATAAAAGTAAGCAATGTAGTATTAGAGTGATTTATTTAGGTTCTGATTTAAACACAGACTATAGAAATGCTAGTCACTCTTTCTCAGAGTAAGTTTTGGAGTGGTTTAGATGAGATATGCTTGAACATATATTCAGTTATTTACAAAACATAATACTTTTCTACCCAATTCATTATATAATATCTCCAACACGTAATATGAGGGTACTTCAAGGGGTAAAGGGGAAGGAAATAAGCAAGTTCTTTTTACAAATATAAGCAGGGAAAGGTGCCATTGCTCCCTACATTCAAATGAGTTTGACAGGCAACCTGCTTTCACAGCTGTTTGATCTTTTTGTGACAATTCTGTATTTGCCTTTCCATGATTTTCCCAACCACAGAACCTCTTTTCCCACACCTTTTCACTAACTTGCTTACCCATATGGAACTCCTAAAATGCCTAATGATAACTGACAAGAACAGGACTTTTCATCTAATTGCTCATTTGGTTGCAGAATGCTAAAGTTGCTAGACTCTGCCAGCCACATGTGCAAAAGCAAAACCAATTGTATTCAGATCCTTGTAGACCATGTTCCCTTAAAAAGTACACTGTTAGTGAATTGGAAATAATTCTATTCAGGTCAATGGGCAAAAGATAGTCCCAAAGATGTTCAATACTAACACGGAATTACTTTTTCAATTTTATGTTTTTTTTCAGCTGGAAGGAGAAACAATTCTCTAGTTCTGCCAAGTTATGCACATCTATTTCCCGAGACAGACAAATTTAAGACATATAGTCTTACAGTGCTGAGAAAATCATGAATCACACCATTCTTTCCCACCATCCAGATCTTGGGAAAACTAGGAAGCTGCTTAGACTATATGCCAACTTCATTTCATGCAACCTCAGGCCAACTGCTATCATCCTCTACCCCTTGCAGCTCTTCTCCACAGATGCAGAAGCAGCCGGCTGCTCCAGCCAGTGTGCTACTGTTGTACTTGGTGAAGTGCACCGAAACTCCTGCTGAGTTTGGTTTGTGCACTTCAGCTGAAGCCAAGATGAACATGATAAGCAAGAAGTGCAAATTGATATAGAGTTTGCCTTGCAAATCAATGCAATCCAGGTATTTTTTAATTACATTCAGTAAACTACAAAACAGTCTCCTTAATGTGTAAATTAACATATTTATTTTCAATCCCTGCAAGGATACCATTGCAAAATATTTGGCTGTTCTAAAAATGTAGGCTTTGGCTCTTTAAAAATGTTATCTGATCCCCAATAAATTCTGTCCATTCTTTAATCTCACTTGACAGCAAGGCAGCTTCCATGCATCCTAAATCTGTCCTGAATGACAGTCAGTTAGTTTAGTTCCAAATACTGGCAAGTGAAGTTACCAAGAGAGAGGTAGTTATACATGAATGTTGCCTTTGGAACTTGTGTTAATGGCGTCCATATAAGTAAATACATATAATAATCAATCTGGTGGCATTCTAGTTCTATAAAATAACCAGGAGTTTTAAAAGACAAAAGCATTTCAGTTGTAAAATTCCATAACAATCATCCAGGATTGCTACTGAAATTTTTAATTTTTCTATCCAATTTTAGAGTGATAAAGGCCAATACCTACTTGTTCTGTTAACAAAAACACTGAGATTCAAAATACATGCACAGTGAAAATAGAAATAAGCAGAAGATCAGACTTCAGTTGACTCAACAAAACCTTCCATAAACTCCAAAGAGGAAGCTGTCTTTTTTTTTTCCCCTCCTGGCAACTTATTGAAGAGTTTTCTAGCATAGATCCAAAGGTATTTTTAAGTAATTGAAAGGGGAAGGCAATGTAAGGTACAAGATTATCTTTGCAGGGAGGACAAGCTTCTCACACTGTATGGAGATGGATAATCTGACTTCCTCAGGGAATGAAAAGACATTCTCTTAAATAAAGTACCTAATTAAAGATTGTTTCTAAAGATTTATTTCAGAGGTCTTGCATCTTTGCCAAGTTCATGCAAGAAAAGTCCACTATGCTGAATATTCTTTTGAATTATAATGAAAATATATACAAAGTAACCTTTTTTAATCTTAGACCTTCAAGCACCAGTAAAGGAAATTTTGTTACAGACATTCTGCACTGGATCTTTTCCATCTGCTACAAACTACATGGAATTCAGGTTGGAAGAATTATTACACTGACAAAATAAATGAAAAAAATATAATTATCAGGAAGAGTGAAAACAACAGCCATTTTGATGCTGGGCATACACTAAAACTCATGTACATGACGAAAATGTCCTCCCTGGTACTTCATTCTATTCTGTTTCTGAACACTAAATTTTTTTGATAAGACCCCCCAATTGATGCTGTATCTTTATAGGGATATAAATTCAGAACTAATTTCTCTGACCTGCTTGATATGACACCTCATTACAAGAGGATAATTTCTGAACACAAATTAAAACTAGATGCCAGTATAGTTGAGATTAAGTGTGTTTCATCCACCTACCTTAATTGTGTTACATCCTTACAATTACAAGCTTAGACGTGATTACAGAACACTATTTGAATCTCTTGGATATGCCAACACCAGTATAAGCTTTGACAGTGCTGATGGGTGATAATTTTTCACATCAGTATTACACTCTATATTGTGAGACTATTAATATACTGACTTTTGACAGCTGCTGTCTACATTGGTGGTCTAGCAGGGCACTCAGGGTAAGGTGAGAAACAGAGGGTACACTAATGATATAGATAGCATCATGATAAAGATCACAGGATTTAGCACCAGCCATTCTCTTCAGTCCCTCTGTCATTGTGAAGATCTTATGACCAACATCAGGCAAATGTGGTACTCTGTAGTCCATCCAGAAAAGCTCTGGCATCATCTGCTACTAAGGCAAATGATATCAGTAACCTGAATTCCAACATACAGGGCAGTTCTCCTCAACAGGCATTCAGAAGATTGGTATTCTTGGAGCATAAATCTCTTCACTGACTTTATCTGCCACCACTCCAGAGCAGGTATCAGCTTTCAGAGTCAGTGTGGGCTTCAGGTAATTCCTGAAATAGGTAGGCTCCAAATAACAGTTCTGTTATATCCTACTCCTTTGATAAGATAGCGTACATTTTTAATAGGACTGGAGAAAACCAAATAGAGGAGAGGAGTAAAGTGGGAGTGGAGGTAATAATCACAGAATCATTTAGGTTGGAAAAGACCCCTAAGATCATCGAGTCCAACTGTTAACCCAGCACTGCCAAGTCCACCACTAAACCATGTCTCTAAGCACCACATCTACATGGTTTTTAAATATCTTCAGGGTTGAAGACTCCACTTCCCTATGCAGCCTGTTCCAGTGCTTGACCATCCTTTTGGTTAAGAAATTTTTCCTAATGTCCAATCTAAACCTCCCATGGCACAACTTGAGGTCATTTCCTCTTGTTCTATTGCTTGTTACTTACGAGAAGAGATTGACTCTCACCTGGCTACAACCTTCTTTCAGGTAGTTGTAGCAAGTGATAAGGTCTCCCCAAGCCTCCTTTTCCCCAGGCTAAACAACCCAAGCTCATCTTCATAAGACTTGTGCACTAGACCCTTCACCAGCTCCATTGCCCTTCTCTGGACACCATCCAGCACCTCAATGTCTTCCTTGTAGTAAGGGGCCTAGAACTGAACACAGGGTTTGAGGTGAATCTTTGGAAACTGTCCCAGATCTTCACTGTTCTGATGGTTAGAAGCTTTGTGCTATCCAATCTAAGTGTATGACAGTGGTTTATATCAATGTGTTCTTGTGGCAATGCTGCTCCTTTGCTTATATATTTTTACTTCCATCTTTCTGGTTTGTTCTCTTCATGTACTTGTTAAGATCAACCCTGCTATCTGAGTCTTTCTTAAGCATAATTAAAAAGTCTATTTAACTTTCATTTCTTCATGACACAAAAGTGGCATAAACACCCTTCCCCCAAAAAATAATTCATGGAAAATAAACAAAACATTGTCTTTCTCTTACCTCTTCTCAGATTACAAATCGTACTTATTTATTCTCTGCAATACCTTAGTTTCACAGGCTCTCCTCTCTCCGCTTCAGCAAATGTAAATAGAAGATTACCCTAAGCCTTTACTGAGTATTGTTGCAATTGTCACAATGGATGCAGTATCCAGTCAGGTGGTTGCTTTCTAAAGTGAAGATGAGCAAATCAACAGTAAGTCAAGTAACCTTTATATAGGATCCCTCCTCATTATTCAGAGAAGTTTCTCCCATTGATAAGTAACTGCTGGCATAAAAGGTATTCCAAATTTACTTTCATAAAAGCTGGCTTCTTTGGATATATTCCAGACAGTAGCACTTGCATCAACTTAGAAATGTTCAAAACAGGAAATGAGAAGTTTTCACTCTGATCCCCCAAAACCTCAGCTGATAAATTTCAAAATCTGATGTAACATGTATGTTGGTGAGGGAAGTGAGTTTGTATTGTGAAGAGTGTCATGGTCTAACCCTAGATGGCAACTAACCACTACACAGCTGCTCATTCACTCCTCCTCTCCAGCAGGATCAGGGAGAGAATTGGAAGAGTAAAAGTGAGAAAACTCATTGGTTCAAATATAAATAGTTTAATGGGACAGAAAAAGTAGAAAATAATAATGGTAACAGTAGTAATAAAATAATTAGAATATACAAAACAAGTGATGCACAATGCAATTGCTCACCACCTACTGACCAGCCAGTTACCAAGCAGCAGTTGCCCTTAGCCAGCTTTCCCGCCCAGTTTATATGGTAGCTTACCATGTGGCACAGAATATCCCTTTGACTAGCATGGGTCAGCTGTCCTGGCCATGTGCCCTCCCAGCTTCTTGTGCCCTTCCAGCCTTCTTGCTGGCAGGGCATGAGAAGCTGAAAAGTCCTTGACTTAGGGTAAGCACTACTTAGCAACAACTAAAATCATCAGCATGTTGTCAACATTATTCCCATACTAAATCCAAAACACAACACTATACCAGCTACTGGGAAGAAAATTAACTATATTCCAGCTGAAACCAGGACAAAGAGATATTAAAAAAAAAAACCAAAAAACAAATAGATAGTTAGCCAGGCTTGTGGTCAAAAAGTTTTCAACACCAACTATAACATCCATGAAAGAAGGTCATTCTGCTTTTCCACTGCTTTAAATCTTGGATCTTTTGGGAAATACTTAAGAGCTATTTCAGGTTTCCTTCTATCATCAGTAGTGACACCTAAAATTTTGAACATAAGTAATAAAAGCTGTTAGTAGTTTTTTTAGAATTCAAAACATACTTTTGCAAGCACTACTGTAAACAAAAACGATTACCTTGGGGCATGTAACATGGATGATAAGTATTTCACACACACTGATCTACATAACTCAGCTGCAAAAATGGGGCCAGGTTATGGTATTCCATAGTGAAGCCATGCTTCTTCTCACTAGTTTTCATTTCATTGAGAAATTTAATGTATTCCACAATGTCTAATAATGATGTGCTATTCATGATTTAGAAACATAGCTTTACAGATTTAATGCAACGTTTTACAAGTATCTTGTAAATGCTAAGTCAATAGAAGACAGAAGACCTAGTATGTGCCATAAGAGAATGAATGAGGAAAACTCAACATAACAGTGCCTCATTCATTAGAATCAGTTTGAGTTTTAAGATAAATACATAACCCTTTCCACACCAGGCTCTGTTTCCAACAACACATGTTGTTAGGCAATGAAGTCAGCTTCTGGCCCCATAAACAGCCACTGCAGGTATTTTAACAATAATCTATAGTCAATTTTTACAAAAACTGCAAAAAGTTTCAGGTTGTCAGCGGAAAAGATTACAAGCACCTACAGGAAACCTGCTTAAAAGCCAGCATACTGAAAACCAACAAAAGTGAAAAATGAAACCTGCGTCTTCTGACTTTGGTGTTAAGTTTTCATCTTCTTTCATCAGGAGATACAGGAAAATCACTGAGGACTTTCAACATGTTGAATTCATTTGTCGCAACAAAAATTCTGTTCTTCTTTGTACATAGCATTTCTTAGTACAGTAGTTAGCTAATTAATAGCTAGCATAACATCTGTTAGGTTATTTCCCAGGGAAATGTGTAAATTTAAACCTTACCACTCAAAAACTTGGAGCCTATGATTCCATATTTGTCAATAATCAAATAAAGTTTCAATGAGCCCTTCAGAAACAACATTGCTAGGCTTGGATTCTCCCTAAACCTATTTAAAAGGATATATTTTTGAGGTTTCGCTAGATAGTGATTTTGTACTTCTTATCACTGTACCTGGCCAGCTGAGCTAGACATGCTAGTAGTGCCCCAAGAGATGTTTGTGAGAATTATGCAAGTTTATCTCATCTATTTCCAAATAACACAGAGTAAAAGAAAATCAGATTTGAAACATTTTCTGATTGGGGAAAAAAATCCAAACAAAAAAGACCACAACTTTTTCAAGATCCTGATTTCAGCTCAGTTCTCTCATATTTTTTTATGAAGGCTACCCAATAAATAATTTTACTTCCAAAAATGCTCTAAGCTCTCAGACAGCATTTTATTACCTACATAATTTGAATTGTATGTCTTCCTATACACACTCAAAAACAAAGTGAACGATTTAGCTTTAAGGTAATGATCTGTAAAAGGATAGCACAATCTTACATTTACATTGTTATTAGAAAGTAGTATATTAAGAATGGATCTATATTTCTTTGTGAAAAGAATATTTATCCAAAGTGATGGACCAATGGATGAGATTAATCTCAAATGCCTTGAAGCTTGTGGGACTGCTGACAAATCAGGTAAGTGACACATCAAATTAGAAACTAATCTTCAAAACATTTAAGTATGCTTCCAAGACAATGTAAGCACTGGGTAGCCAATAAGCCATTTACCTCAACAAGCTGGAATTACAAACACATTTTGCCTTGTCTTAATTACGCTCGTATATGAGTAAGAAAAAAAATCTACTATATTTTTTTCAAGTTTTTGATCTAAACTGAAAATATTTTCATATGGTAAAAATGTCCTTGTTTTTCAATATTTACTAAAACGTATCATGCCATTGTTAATTTTAAAAGTTCTTTCTGAAATTATTTTCCTGAGTCATAAGCTTTTTTTTTCTTTTTTTAAGAAAGCCAATTGTAAGAATGGCCTTTTTTTTTTTCCCAGGACAATGTAAGTTGAAGATGGCAAAAAATGGGATGGGACTCATCAAAATGCTTCCTTTAACACAAAAAGCCAATGACTGCATTACTGCATCAGAAACTCAAGTATATTTTTGATTCCTATGCACCCCTAAAAGGGGACAACACAATTTTAAATGCTTTTTCCTGTTGATACTGAAGTGCTGTACATGAGTATCTTTCAGGGATAGTATGTGGAAACTCCACTGTTTTTTGATGATTAGAGCTATGCAACATGACAATTTTGCAGAAAATTTTGAGTTCTCACCATTCATAGTCACTTGCTAAAAGAACGATCTTTCAGTATAAATGTGTCAGCTGTCATTATTTTCACATGTAATTTGAGTTCAGCTACAATACATCTTAAAGCATTTTACTTTTATCAAAGCTAAGGGCTGAATTGTTACAGATGGTAATTTTGGCAGATGATTGTATATAAAACTGAGTTTATAATTAGGCCAAATCTGACTTGTACAATTAAGGCAATGACGATTTGGAAAATAAGTGTCAGATCAGTACATGATCGGTCTGGTGGCCAACAAAATCTGAAGAAAGCTGATCATTGACATTTACAGAATATATTGCCTATATGAAAATTTCTTCCTAATCACATGAATTAGAAGATAAACAACCTTTCATGCTCAGAGTGTAAACTCAAGTAACCATGGCTTTTTACCTACTTAAGTGTATAATCCCTTTTTCTTCACTTGAGGTTAATGAGATGGTCTGAAGCAACCTAACATGTTCCTGCTGCTGAGAGAGGGCTCTCAGCATCTTCTTCTCCACAGCTTCCCTCCCTCTGACATTCACCCAACCCCTAAGCAAGTCAGTAAATTCAAAGACAGTGACTAGCCAATTCAGCTCAGAGACAAAAAGTAATCCCTGAGGAATGAGGGGAGAAGGAAATGAGACGTGCAACAATGAGAATATTAGGACTACCTTTTTTGCTAGAAGTGACCCTCAGGCTCAGTCTAACGTATATGAAGCTTTGTTTCAAGTCTTATTATATCTAGTGTCAAAAACCTTTCCAGAGTGGTAATTGTGGGTGAAGGTTGCCCTTTTCAGCATCTTCTGATTTTCAGCTGCGTTAAATATTTATTTGTTCTTGTACCAAGTAATATCCAGCCATCATTCTCTCTACTTCTTCTTGCATATCATCCAGTAGTTTCCTGCCATCAACTTTCAGTCCTCTTCATATGCAAATTGTTCCCACATACTACTTTTGCTTATTTTAGGACCCCTATTTCTCTTTTTTCCAATGGGGAAAACAGAACTTCTTCCAGGGTGGCTAATGATCACCACCATAAAAGCATTGCCCTTTCAAATTTCTTCCTGTTCCTACTGCATCCCATTGTGTTGGCTGATTTGTTCTACTATGGGTACAGCACAGGGATTTTTCACTCATTTTTCCTGACCAAGCATTGCTACAGGAACATTAAAAAAGAGCTTGTAAGTAGCTTTTATAACTATTTGAAACTGCCATTATTAATGTAGTTACAATTAGTTCAAAACATTCCTTCCAAAATGCATCCCCTTGATCTTCAACACAACGAACTCCATTTGCCATCATGCCATCTGTTCTCCTATCTTCTCTAAACCTTAACAAAGTTCCTCAGAATCTCTTTTAGTTTCAATTAACCTGAGTAACTTATGTAGCTTGCACATATTGTCATCAATCTGTGAACCCTCTTACCAGATTGAACTATATGAGGTTAGTGACAATTAGAGAATATTACCTCTTAGGTTTTTGCCATGTTACAAATTAATGACTTATCCCTACACTTTGCTTTCTATCCTAAGTAGTTTTTTCCTCAAACTGTTATGATAAGGGAGTTACAGTATGGGGCTACTTAGGATTTTCTTCTTAGATCTTTATTAAAAAAAAAAAAAAAATCTAAATAAGTAATTTCAATTCTTTCTTCTTATGCATCCATTTTGATACACAAAGATTTTTAGTGCATTGAAAACGTTTCTTTTACAGGAACTGGGCTTTTCTACTCATTTCATTGAACTCTGTTAATATAGAGTTCCTATAATCTTTCTACCAAGGTTGCTGATTTAAATACAGCAAGATCTGCTGACAACACAACAGTAGAGGCAAGCTGGTAAGAAAAATTCTTTTAAACATATTCATTGACTCTAAAGACAAAAACTAAGAGTTAATGTGTTAAGAGTTACTATATACATAAGAAAATTTAAAAACTATAAAAACACCAGGATCACATTTTTTTATGAAGTTAGAAACACCTTGCCTTTATTCTAAATTTAACCTTATATATAATCCCGACTTATAATTTATATCCTCCCCCAAACTTTAGACCTGTTCACACAAACTGTATTTTTAACATCCTGGGGGTTTGTGAGTGGGTTTAGGGTGTTTCTTTCGGTGGTTTTTAGTTTGTTTTTGGTTTTGATTGGCGTTTGTATAGGCTGACAACTACAAACCCCCTCAAAGCGTTTCTGGTATCGGTGTTTCCCCATAATTCTCCTACATTTCCAGGAAGAGCAGGCACATTCCATGATATATACCAACATGCAAGTGCTCTCAGCTTACAGCAAAGAGACAGGATATATCCCGGCTATCTTTGTCATCCTGGAATTGTGACCACAGAATTAAAATGAATGTAATTCAAATGCTGTCTGGATGTTTATGCTTGAGTTATGCTAACTAGAGAGAACTGTAAATATCTAATCTTAAACCTGAATCTCCACCTGTGGTTTTCCTTAAAAAACACAGAAATTGTGGGATAAACATTCTGAAAGAAGTTGAGTCACTCAGTTAGCAGCTTGGTATGACTATGAAGATGCAGATATAACTGGAAAAAAAATTAATCTGAGAAAAAAAAGCTTGCCAAGTCTGTACAGTTTTCAAGAAATATAAATGCCTATTAGATAGACATGCCTATAAAATATAATTCCATTAAATCAGTAACACAGTTAAATACACTGAATCAAAATGTTAGGTATCCTTGCAGCATCTGCAACAATACAACAGAATGCAACATCTTGAAAAAACTGGTATTTTACTTTAATCTTACTGATAATTTTCATAGGAGTTACTTATTAAAAAAATAGGGTTGTAAATTGTGTGTAGTGTGATTACACCCTATAGAGCTTTACACTTCATCAAAAGTATTCATGTGAATTAGAACATGCAGTTGTCAGTAGCAAAATTATTCTGGTACATTTCAACAGCATCCGTGTTACAGATGTGCTGATAGAGAAACTCATACAAATATTGACACAATATGACATGATTTCTTAGATTATTTTTACACCTAGTTCTCAAATGTTTCCTTGGATCACTCTTATTAAAGAACACACATTAAGTTGCCTGGCCTATTATAAAATTTCTTTTGCTTCCTTAATTAGGAAAAGAAAATATCAAAGTCACAGAAAATATAAGCCATCATTAAAAAGATTTGTGTAAGTCTCCACAGAACATACACTTTTTAATGTATATACTGTAAAATTCCAGTAAGACTAGTATTTTCATAACTGATGTCATTTCTTAGCAAGATTACTTGAGTGATATTTGTCAACTTGTACAGAAAAAAAATTCTTCCCAATTTTGTAGGAATTGTGCCATTTACTTTGAAATAAGTAATGGAGTATGCATTTTGAGAAGACGACTATCATAGTGAATAAAGCCAAAAAGAATATAATTGTTTGCTAATTAGCACTTTAAACAGGTACTAGTTCGACGGTAACTGAAATAATGTTCTTGGATGCAATGGACTTGTTTCAACAGAAATTTCAGTAGGATAAAATAGATGAACTTCACATATGTCACCATTTGTAAATGTCAATAACATTACGTTAAAGTGGAAAATGACCAAGAGTACTGTAGACAATCTGACTATTACTGGCAAATATCTAGTTGATCCCTAAAACCCATGTGTGAGAAGAGAAAAAGAAGAAAGACAGGAAATTCACTTCAGTTGATTGAAAGAACTTTTTAGGCCAGAATTTTTTAAAGGTCAAATGAAATCACCGAATCAGGTACTTCTGACATAGTTAGGTAACAAAGTTGCGAGATACAGCAGAAAGCAATAACAATTACTTCTAAAAGGATTGCCTTTGGTGTCAATAAGTATCTGACTTAAATAAAAAAAAAGGGGGGGGGGGCTAGAATTTTCTTAATATATTAAGAAAATTACTGCCTTTACAGAGTAAAAGGTATTGTCACTTCTAGAAATGGTAGACCAATATTTCAGAGGGCTCCTCCAAACTGTAGTAATAGCTGGTGAGTGTCATAATGCAAAAATGTAACACATCCCACAGAACAGTGGATTCATTCTAATCCTGAGACACTTTGTTTTTAAAGATGAGACAAAATACAATAACAACAGGTTATTCAGAGGACTAATATTTGAAGTGGGCCTCAAAAAGATAATGCGAAATAAAAATGGCCACTGGATAGACTCCCATGAAAATATGTAGAGATGAAGCTTATGTGGAGATGAAGCTTAAACTGTATGGGAGAAAAGATGCTGATATACACACCTTCAGTATTTTAGATGCTAGAAGTGCTGAAGTTTGTAAGAGGTGAGAATGCTGACTTAAACACAGTGGAGGCCAGGAAAGGTGCACAAAGAAACAAAGTTAATTTTTTATCCTAAGGGAGAGAGGAGAGAAGCTTGGAGGATAACCAAGTATCCTGTTTAGTAGCCTGAAACAAGGGCTTTCACTGCCCAGTGTTATGCTATTAGTGGAACAAATACCGAAGAAATATATCTAAAGTTTACAACAGACTGCAGTGATGGCCACAATTTTTAGAGACTGCACGGCAAATCTAGCCAGGGATTATAATACAGAAGATCAAAGCAGCTTCAGTGACAGTATTTAAATTTACGATTCATAAGAAAGGTTTGTGTTTCCTTGAAAATGAAGCAATACCCCTCAGAACCATTTAAAGTGGTGTCAGCTACAGTGCTGATAGTTATTGTTATTAGGATGCAAATGCAATCCACACATTGCTGAACCACAGTAACTTGAAAAAGGCAGCAATTATGAATACTGGATATATTTTTGCTCCTTTTTAAAACAACCACCAAAAAGCTCTGTTTATTCAGGAACATATTTTTTAATCTAAATGAAATATGGTGCCAAGCAGTGTTATACAAGCTTCCTAATTTCATTTGGCTGACTAATGTTCCTATTCCTGCGTGCTTCAAAGTAGTAAAAGAAAAACAAATCTCAGGAAGAACTGAAATTCAGATCTGTATCAGTTTAAAGACATAATGCATAGTATTGTCTGCTTGCCATTTAATGCAAAAGACAAATTTTGCTGAGTTCACTTAATAACAAGCAAATGGAGGCTGGAAATTAGAGGGCTGGAACTTAGGACTTCTTTACAATAGACTATTAGCATGTTTAAATTTCAATCTCCCTAAATTTCTAAGCACTTCTTTTAATTTAGTGAATTATTTTGCACGTATACAGCATATTATTAATTTAAATGTATCATGCCTGACTCCTTAGTGCCATACTTCAGTTAGACCACAAAAGTCAGCACCTTGATAACTTACTCCCATTTTATACACAATTATGAAATCTCCATAAAGAGACAGGAATTTTTTTGGATCAACATGAAACAGAGGAAGGAACTTGCCTACACACTTTAAAACTTCTACATTTACAAGCACTGTACAACAATAAACATAATAATATTTATTATTTTATATTAATACTATATATTAATATACTACAGTTTATCTATATATCACATTAACTTTTTTTTAAACAAACCTTTTATATCAGTGTATTACTCCATATTTTCAGTATGTGCTGTATACACATCATTAAGTTCATTCTTTTTTCCAGAAGCAACTCTAACAAAAAAAGTTGCTGCATGGTTTGCAGAGTTCATTTTCTGTTTTAAACAGAGACAGATTGTCAGGACACGCACAACTTAGTTTCACAGTCTGACTTATACTGCCTGAATAACTTTTTCCCAGAAGTAATTAGAAGTCATGTGTTCCTAAACAGACCAAAGAATCCATCCAACAATGATGTATCATGCCGCAAACACAAATGGAAGACATACCTTGGTCTGCTCCTATCAAGGAAGCGCAAGGTAGTGAGAAAAATTACAAAATAGTGGCATTCATTTTGGAGGAAAGACACTGGAAGATTATCAGTACAAGTAATCCTGACTACACCGAGTAGAGAGATTCCAGACTGAGCAAATGCAGAATGTAGGTCCACAATAAATACACTCATATTCTTAACATATTTCTAAAGCTATACTTAGGGTGCTTCTAAAGCCATACTTAGGGTGCTTCTTAAAGTATATCTAAAGAAGAGATGATAAAGCTAATTGGACTAAACTTATCCCTGGCCTTAACTGTCAGTGAACTTATATCCCTGGAACTGATGTTAACAGAACAAATGAAAAGCAGAGGACCTGCTAAATAAGGCACTGGATGAGGGTTTACTGTCACTGAGACAGTTAAGGTAATTGCATGGAAGCCAGGTTCAGTCACATAGGACTGGGAAAGCTACATGAACAGACAGGACTGACAGACTGATATTTTTAGACTCTAACTTGAAAATGCTTAAATCTTTCCGAATGGAGGTTCAGAGGGTGGCGTGATTCACAATCTGTGAATTCGGAGTTGTTGTCTGAAATACAGATCTCCCCACATTCCTAGCTCATATGTAAGCCACCCTCAAGACTGAACAAATAAACCTTCAACATAACAGCTTCAACAAGACAAACTAGATAGTAGAACCTTCCCAGAGACCTAAGAGGCTACTCAAAAAAAGATGTGAACCTGTCTCTCTCTCACTTCAGTGAGTATGCTCATGTAAATTCTTCTAGATTAGCTTTTTTCTGTCCGTATTGAATCAAAGATGTTCGCAAACCCAGAGGTGATCTCTGTACACTCATCCTATTGTGACAACGCAGCCTAAACCTACAGGCTTTGCAGAGCATCAGTCTAAGCTAAAGTCTGTAGCCCACCCCTGCCCCAACTCCAAGACTGCTAGCACTCCCCCCTCTCTGACTTTCTAGCTCTGCTGCCCAAAATCAGTGAAAAGTCAGTGAAGTACTCAGAATAGTACTGAGATATCCAGCTGGACTCCTAGAAACGCTTCACTGGAACATTAAGAAATACAGTGTGAATGACTGTTATACAGGTAGGAGAATGGGTAGGTTTTGTGGCTTGGGCTAAATATGATCTTGAGTGTCCTGAACCTGATCTTCTCCATCCAGTGGGTTTTACAGCAAAAAATGGAGAAAAGTAACCAAGTACTGCAGTCCCTGTATGCTTACAAGTGCTCTTTAGCAGCAGAGAAAGTTTAGTGCTAGGAGGTAAGTAAAAGCTGGGTCTACAGAAACCTGCTTGAGAGATCCTTCCAGGAGCACTGGCCACAGTGAACTAGTGATCAGCTATTGGGTCTACAAGGGAGAAGCCTACACTTGATCCCCCAAGCCTGCACCAGCTGGTCTCACTTCAAGCGGTGATGAAATAGTTGGAAGCTCAGGATTTACCCACTTTGCAAAACAGTGTGCTCCAAAGCACGGCTGCAAAGCTGTGAGAACCACAAGGGCCTTCTTCAGGCAATACCTGCAGTGACATCTTAGACCTGATGCTATTTTCACCTTGCACTCAAAATTAGGTCTGCTCCACACAGCAACAATAATGGCAAAATGCATACAGAGCAGAAAATTCCTAATCAGATTTAAAATCATTACCACATCCTTCTACCTTGTATAATTTAAACATGGTTTAAACTGAAACAGGAACCAATTGTTCACTCAGTCGTTATTAGATAACAATAGGAAATTAGATGAAAATTTATTTCCTATATTAATGTGATCCAAAGTGTTCATTAATCTGAATTCCTAAAATGGCTTGTATTTAGACATACAGTAGGAATAATGTCTTCATTAGTATATGTACTGTCATCGACCTCTTGATATTATGGATGCTACCAGCTTGAATCGAATAAAATACTTAACACTATTTTTGTTTTCTCATCTTTTCCTTTACACACTAATAGATGTCTGACACTATTTACATTTGTCAATAAGTAAAACCATCCAGCAAAGAAGTTTGTATTTCATGTGCTCCCTGCAGCCAGTAATTTCAGCATCGGTGATATTTACAAAAGTCGGTTTTGCAGGTTTACATATGACTGGGTAGGCAATACAAGCACGGGACAAACAATAAAATTAAAGAGAAATGTTACCCTTCTCCACTTACCTTACATTTGTCCATCTCCTTTTCCCACAAACACACGAAGAAAAAAACAACCAACCAAAAAAAAAAAACCCCAAGCAGATTTACAGTGTTTAAAAGGCTGACTAACCTCAGGTTTGGGCGAAAACAAGCACTTTCGTTTTCATGTCAGCTCCCACAACACTCAAATGGAATTCCGTAGAGAGATTTTTCCTGCCTTGCTTCAAATAAATGGGTGTTGTGTTTATATACTGCATACTGAGCATTGCCCGTCCAAAGCCAAGGGCTGCATCTTGCCAACTCTAAACTTTTGTACAATATGGCAATTACATGAGCCAGCATACCATTAAATCACACAACAAAGCTTGGAGAATGACACTGTCAGCTTACAGAACTGTACCTAAGGACTAACATTCAGTGCATAAAAGGAGAAACTAGATTTCAGTGCAATGGCAGAACTGGGTCAGTGGCCTCAGTTTAGATTACAAAGCCAAGTGCCAAATAGTTCACAAAGATAAAAACTTGCAGGCTCACAATACAAGCAGGTGAAGAAAAAAAATAAATAGAAAGATCACTAAACACGCCTTACAAAATGCCCCCCCCCTCCCCCCCTCCTTGAGTCTTCCAGGTCATCTGCTGTTTATTCCCCATATGACTCTTTATTCCAGGATCTTCCTTCCAGCTGCAGTACTCACAAACTGGCATCACTTAAGCAGAGTCAAAATAAAGGGATCAGAGGAGACGTAGTCCATTGCTCAATGTGAATAGCACAGCATCTTTCTGGCTGCAGCAAATTCTCTTTTTCTATCTAATGAGCAGCAGATCTATACCTCGAAATGAGCTCCAAATGTCTTCCAGTGCCTAATGTTCGGGGTTTTTTTTGCAGAATGAGCAAGAAAGAATGGTGATCAGAGCACATTATTTCCCCTAAAAGTAAGCTTGCACCAAGGTATCAGGTATCTGCTTTGCGTTTCTGATTTAGCCTGCTCATATGAAACTGGAATGGGCAATTTGTGTCTAATTCTTTTTCCAGATACTGGTCCAAAATAATTTCTACACAGGCTTCCACCTCAGTGACACAAGCATACTACAGACAAGACAGCCTAAGAACAACTAGCAATAATGTGCACGTTCAGAGGTAAAAAGTTGAGCTGAGATCAAAGACGTTTTTAATACTGATGTTTCTAAGAGGATGTGCTTCTAAGTCACTGCAGATCAAGTGCCTGAACCATGTATCTGTGATACCTTAACATCAGCAGCCTTCAGAGCTACCCCATAGGTGACCCCTCTTTGCAGCATATTTCTTAGTAACTTAATCCTATTTAGATTGTCTTCAAATCAAACAATGAACAAGCAAATCAGAAAACTGCTACACCTTTTTGCAAGATCATATCATACTAGCATCACTCATCTTGTTTTATACAAAATGTAAAAGGCTGTACAGACATCAGTGATATTTTATTTTTTTTAATATTAGCATGCAAAAGGACATAAACTCACTTCTGATAATAGTTTTAATTACTAAGTATATAAGCCTGCAAATCCTCTCATCCAAGTAATCCTTCAATAAGATTAATTCATGGAAATAGCCCCATTGAAAAAGGATTTGTATGACTAGACCCTAAATGCTTAATCACATTTTAAAGACATTACAACTTTAAAAAAAAAAAAATCCAGGTGTTGGTATGTTTAAAACAGGGGGGTTATATGTCTATCAAATTACATAGTTTCAAAAACATCACTTCTAGAACTGACACTTGGGGAACATGCTTCTGTAGTTCCAGTGGTTTCTCAAGTTAAGACTGATTTAAACAAAGGGACCAACCGGCTCACTTTGAGTCTAGCATTCAGCACAACTTTTCTTTCAGTGCTTTCATTGCACTGATGTATGACTCAGCTACTCCTTCAGCTGCACTAGTTATATATTATCCCTGTGCAACATTACCTTAAACATCAGAATCCCTGAGTTATTTTAAGCACTATCCAGGCATTACCAAGTCTTTTCAAGACTCAGTGTTGTTGTGGTTTTTGCTTTCTGTACTATGTCTATTGCAGAATATTTTATTATAAGAAATATTAACTTCTTTCCTGGCTTCCTGATCCTGTTCTTTTCACTATGCCAGTTACGAGTCTAGACAATGACCCAAGTAGCCACAGGACAGCATATAGATTAAGATTTACTTTAATGTGTCGAGTGCCCCCATGTGCTTAAGTATACCTTCTTGTGCCTACTTCACTTGCTCTCTCTCTTTGCATAGGGTCTTCATGATTTTAATGGAAAGTCTTCTTGAAGTATCTCCTGCTCTGATCCCCTAGGAACAATTAATGGTTTGGTATCACATTTGTTTGCTAATCCTGAAAATATAGGAAATAACCCTTTGGAGAAGTAGGAGTCTGTCACTGCATCCAAAAAGCAGGAAGTGTAACTGCTTGAAGGCTGACAGATGCTTCACCACCATGACAAGAAACTGTTCCATAGGCTACGGTTTGTGAGCCCCTGAGTCAAGCCATATGGTCCTGAATGCCAAGACTGCCTTTCTTTCCCAGTTTATTGGGAGAGAGGGATTGTTCCTGCTTTGCTCTAAATTTGCAGAAGTACTCCATTGATTTTTAAAAGTTTACAGTTTGAATATAATAAAACACTTGACTGCTTGCACTCATAAATCCTCATTCATTTGCTGAACATTTTTCTTTCATGAAAGAAACAGCCCTACTTGTATGCTTCCATGGGCTAGGATAGCAATCTTGTGATTTTATTGCTATCCATTCCAATATTAAATGAACGCATATAACTAAACACACATAAACATGGCTCTCAGACTTTAAGAGGTCCTTCACAATTAATAATCTATTCAGCATATTTAAATACACTTGTATATAGGGTCTGAAACAACAACTTTGAGGTACAAGACATCTTTAGTAATCTAGTGGGAATAACAGCAATGCATATACACTGCTAAAAATCAGAGCTGATAATTTAAGATAAAACTTAAATTTATGCTGTACTTCAGCATCACAGAAATTAAGTCTTCTGGTAATAACTCCTTAAACATGGGTACATTCTCCAGTGCTTTGGCCAGCTGAGATTTAAATATTTCAGAAAGTGACTATTTCTAATTCCTGTCATCTCTTGATAAATTATTTAACTGCCCAAAATACTTCAGAAAGGTCTTTCACTTTCTTTTAAAATATGTTCTGTCTTTTCCAATGACTGCATGCTGAGGTATCTTCAGGCTACTGGTGTGTAGGCGACCCAGCAGTTGTCAAGAAACAGACGGAAGCAAAAAGTATCTTGCTTCTAACCAAGAAGAAAAGGGGGAGGCAGAAACCTCCAGCGCGGAGGCAGCGGTGTGCGTGTCCATGCATTGTTCTCTCCCGGAGCAGTCCTGGCTCTCGCTAGGGTCTACCAGGATTGAGGGTATCGGCACCTTGCAAAGACCAGCCTTAAACTTTCTCCCTTTAGAGTTTCCCTGAGCTGCTTCTTGTTACAATTTTCCACTCGTGTCTGTCTCTATACTTCTTTCTAAAAACCGGACAGCATAGCAACTGAAATCTCTAGAGAACCTGGAGAAATAATGGCAGGGGCCGACGCCGAGGCACTGAGCGGCACTTCCCGGCGGGATGCGGGAGGGTGAGGGACGGAATGCCAGGGTTCCTACAACACCCACCCGGCGCCGCACGCTGGGGCAGCGTGCGGGGAGACACCGAACACCGCAGCCACGGCGCTGCTGCCCCCGATTATTTCGTGTTCTCGCACTCGCCCGGGTAACACAGACAACTGATTTATTACGGCAATTTTCCCCGCTGCCTTCCGAGGTCTCCTAAGTCTCGGCAGACGGTTCGGCCGCTTGCTACAACTTTTCCACAGGCTGCGGGCGCCGAGGGCAAGACCGAGTGATAAATTCTTTTCTCCCCCCCAGCTCGCTCCCCCAAGCTGCTCACCCACTGCAGCGGTTCTCACCTCGGCGTCCCTCACCTCTCGGGCAGCCCGGGAGCCACAGCCCTCGCCGACCCCCGCGGACGCGCACTCTCTACGGGTCGGCTGCCCCGGGTCGCGCAGCCCCTCTGCCCCAGCCGCCCCCGGCCCCGCTCCGCCGCGGAGCAGGTGGGTGTCCCCAGCCTCCCCCCGCCGACGAAGCCTGGCCGCACTCACTTGTGCCTTCTTCATAAGGAACGGCAGCGCTGCAGTCCAGCCCAGCCGGCCGTGTGCAAACTCCCTTCAGCGGAACTGTAGCTCCAGCATAATGCAGCAGCCGATAGTCCACGCATTGGGGTTGCCCACGGCGAGCCCCGCGCTGCCTCCGCCTGTCCCGCCGCCGCTCTCCGCGCCCCGCTGCGCCCCCTCCCCACGACCTGAACGTCTGCGCTGACTGAAAGCACAACCAGACCCCGGCCAGGTCTTTTTATATCTCCGATCTGCCTCCAGCAGCGGCGGCGGCAGCCCAGGCAGGACACGCCTTTCCCCACCCTCCCTCCCTCTCTCCCTACCGGAGGACCGGGAGGCCAGGCAGACCCTGCGGGGCGGGGGAAACCCGAGTTAACTTGGGCGAAGTTGGAGGCAGGAACAAGCCGAGCCTGCCCCTTGCCAGCGCCCGAGGGGAGTGGGGTCGCGGGCGGGCCGCCACGGGTAGCGGCGGGCGGGGATGCGGGGAGGGCGGGGAGCGTGCGGGGCGGGGAGCGCCGGGTACAGGCCCCGTGGGGGTGGGTGCAGAGGGCTTCTCCCGCCCTGTGCCCCGTTGGCTCGGTGGTGCCCGCGAGAGGTGACTGCAGCCGACCGCGGCGGAGCGGGGCGGGGATCTCTGACCTCCCTCGCGGTGGGCTGTGGCAGCTCGCAGAGGAGCCGCCGCGGCACTCGAGGTCAGCCAGGCTGGCGGCGCCGAGCCCTTGGACTGGGTCCCCCCACTCACGCTGGTAAGAAGAGGGGTGTCCCTGGCGGGACCCGCCGCCGGGCGCCACCTCGGCCCGGGACGAGAGGGCAGCAGGCTCGGAGACTGGCGGAGCTTCCAGCACTGCCCGGTGCTTCAGCGCAGCAGCCGCTGGAGCGGCGCGCAGAGCCGGGAGGCAGTCCCGGCTTTGCTATGGCCATTTCAACGCTGCCTTCCCATAATCGGTGAATGCAGTTAGGTACTGGGATGAGCGTTTCAGCTGGAGTTTAGAAGCTCCTCTTACTTGCTCCAGCCACAGAAAAAATTGTTGAGCAGTGCCTCCTAACGCTTCCGTTAAAGATGATCTTGCAGACTTTTTCACATGCTATTACAGTTTGCATCCTGTGTAAATAATGTATTAGTGTTGGGTGTGGAAAAGCGACGCACAACTTTTACACGCACAACTTCTACTACGTGGGGTCTTCTGGCAAATCCATCACAGCAGTAGCCACAGAATTTGAATCTTCTTTACAGAAAACAGTTCCGAGGTTAGTATGAATTAAATCTTAAGCGTGCATTGAATGAAAGTAGAGCAGTTTATGGAACTAGTATTTCCTGAGACAGTGATGCTTGGTGAAAATTTAAAAGAACATTAACAAAAAGAATAGTCTGCCCAAGTCAATGGTCATTTCCTAAGGGAGATTAGGTATGCTCGGAGTACACAGTAAGAGATTTCATTAGAAAAGTTTGTCTAATTTTCACCTAGAATTAATGATAAATTTTTAAAAGGCCATATTTCTGCCAAAGTAAAGGTGAGCTGTTCAGGTACAGAAAGATTTTAAACCCATCCCCAACTCTGCTATGTATTTGAGTTTCATAGTAGAGCAGATAAACAACTAATCTCTTTTTGCTTTTACATCCAATCCAGAAAAATAGGTCGATAATTTTCTTTAAAGCATGACAGTACTGATTAATTCTTTTTTTTTTCATTTCTTGATTATTACTGTGATGAATTACCTTGGAGTTCTTGTGTTACTCTCTGAGCTTTGTCAGACTGTTTTATACATATATAGTAATAGTCTCTTTTTCTAAAGCAATACACAACCAGTGTAAGGGAGGAAGCCTGTAACAACAAAAAACATCAAGGACTTCACTCACTGAAAGGACAGTTTGTATATCACCTAGTAGTGATCAATCAAAGCAGCTTCCACAGTCTACACATTTAGCAAATAGGGCCAGGAAATTCAAATGTTATGGCATAATTCCTCCTTAGAACAGATGACCAGTTTAATCTCCTGGGGAGAAGCCCTGGAAAGTGTGAAAGAGCAGTCTGTCATAGCAGATACCTACCTTATGGAAAACAGTTCTGGTCTTTCTCTGCCTTGAGAGAATGGGCCAAATTAAGTTTCTTTACTACCCTGACATCATGCACCTTTTCTCTCTATCCTGATCCAACTTCTTGAACCTGCCCTTATGTTTAACCAAGCCCAGCTATAGTGGAATAATGCCCTTTTCATTTGTTCTTTGTGCTGGCAATTTGTAAGTGTATTACTGCTGACATTGTCCTCAGTTTCATTTGGGAAGTCTTTTCTATGAAGTTCAGAATTTAATAGTTTAAACTCATTAATAACTTATGTCCACAACCCATAAGAAAGCACGATTTTATTAGTCTTGCCCATTTCCAACATAGTACCAACTTTTGACTTACCAGGTGAGAACTAATTAGCCATAGACTATTAGTGCATTGAGCGGTAGGCTTCCAAAGCACAATTGCAAACTTCATTCTGTCTTTTATGGCCTACCTCATTTGCATTTCTAAATGCTTGAGAGTGAGTACAGGCCCCTGTCATAGTTTTCTGAAAACCTGTTCCTTCACAGAAAACAGTCTTGGTCATTCCAGCTCTTCGCAGGATTTAGTTTCACCCATTCAGCAGGATTGTCCTCACCAGGAATGCTCTTCAGCATACATGGAAATACCAGCAACTGAAAATTAAGCCTATCCGGTCTAGCATGAATGGGAGACCCTCACCATCTTTTCCAGCTGAGAAATGGCTGTTAAGTGCTGCTTATTCTGGAATTTTATGGAATATCTGCAGTGCTTTCTATAGCTCTAGCTCTGAAAAGAATGACCCCACTCAGTCTGTTGATAGCTTGGCTGCTGGCTGGAACAGCTGGAATTTGGGAATATGCAGAATCACATCCAGCCTCGGCCACTGAAATTGCTGGATTAAAAAGTGTTCTGTATCAGCTTGGAAAACTGAAAAATTTCTTCTATGAAACCATTTAAACTGTGAAGGTAAACACCAGTGTGTGTGTACTAGAAAGATAGAGCACTAATCCAATCTAATTGGTTACAGATTCTGAGCATGTGGAGGCTTTGCTGGCACAGAGGCCCAGTCTGTAGCATTAGCTCAGTTAATTCCCCTGTCCCTGGTCTCTTTTAAGGACGTGGAGTACTAAGTACCAGCTTTCTTAACCTACATGAGGCACATAGAAATAAAAAATAAGTGTTAAAATTTGGTTATGTAGAGACAAGAAACTCAAAAGATGCCCTCAAAGTTTTTTAGGTTTTATTTACAAAAGTACCTAATTATAGAGGGGAAAACTTCTCCATGGAAAAGAAAAATCTTGCAAATTTGTAAGATCTACAGAAAATTATGTGAGTTGCTTTGACATTGAGGAAGTACATAGGGATAACTATCTCCTTAGGAGATCTTCTCTATCTTTGATACCATAAAATGTTCTAGTGTTATTCTGTGATTGAGAACTCCTTTATTCTAATCTCAGAGCACAAGCATAACTGAGTGTTAATACTTTAATATTGAATCAAAGAACATATTTTGAATTTCTAATTGAGCCTTCTTATGCTTAATGGTTACCAAAGTGACTGTTGGTTTCTTTTGAGCATCATACATCCTTTATACAAACAACAGAACTTCTGCAGTTATTCAATATCACTAATCAGTAAGTGATACACCACTGTGTGTGGAGCCACTTTTAGTTATTTGACTGCCATAAGAGCACAGGATTCAGGTGCATTTTTTTCATTCATGTGACCTGGCTTTAAAGCTTGATTTGCAAAAGGAGCTTCTACATAACTGATTCTTCATAATGTATTAGTACAGACTGGGTTTTTAGGGATAATGATGTTATTATATGATAAAATCACTAGCTGGCCAGTTCATTTGGCAGACTAATTGGCAGACTAGCTCTAAGGACCTAAAAAGCACAGTTGTCTGTCTCAAACACTTAGGGCCACAGAAGGACTTTGCCATGAGACAGGCACAGAATACAGCAACAGGATCATGCTAATTCCAAGCCTGCCAGAGACAAGATCTGGTTAGTACATCCTGGTTAACACATCCAGACAAAAATTCCCACTGTGGCAAATTGTGTAAAGAAGCAACTGCTCATGCACATATCACCGGTCAAGCGAAGGTCATCCAAAGTTATGGCACAGATGCCACCTGTGACCACCAAAAACCACTGAAGTCCCCCTGAATATGCCTTCGTGGATACTTGGAACTTGGACTGTAAGTTAAGCCATCATAGTGGGAACCTGAGATAAGATAAAGGTGGTACTATTGCCTGTGTGTTATCTTGGATCAAGGGGGAGGTTAAAAAGCTCAGGGAGAAAAATGTAGCACAGATAGTGAACACAAAGAATGCAGAATTTATGGGCCACGAAGAAAGCCAACTCAGCAACTGTGCTGAAATCAGCTCAGACTGAGTAAAATGTATTTCTGGCAAGAGGAGATCATGACCACCGACTCATGGTCCACCGACTCAAGAAACCTACCGACTCAAGAGAAAAGACTGAGCATGTGAACTAATTAGCATTAGAAGTGAGGGAATCATTTGACCAATAGAAAAAGAACTAAGAAGTGCAGCATAAGAGTGGAGCCAGGTGGCTTCAGACTACTAGAAATCTGTTCAAGAAGTGCCAGTGAAGGAGGCTAGAGTTATACAGTTATGTGTAAGATTTATTTGTCCAGAAGGAGCTATGAAGACAAGCAGGTAGAAAAACCTAGAGTGTAGTCTTTGTTATCTCTAGAAGGAAGGTGGATTTCATCCGAGTACCATCCTGATCTGAAATACTGATGGAGTGAAGGAATGATAGATTTTTACTGAAAGCCTAAAAGTTCTTCTGTCTTTAGCGGTTTATTTTGCTGTAAAATGCCAATTTAACATGCAAAGGATACTCTGTTTTACTAAGAAAAGTTTTTGGCAAGGAAGACAAGTCCAAAATAGGAAGCTGCACTGATGCTGTTAAAACTCAATCAGAGCCTGTAAAAATATAGCTCCAGATGCTAAAAAGTGACCATTACTTGACTTCCATGAAAGCTTATTTCTACTATTCTTTCCATATACTATAGTTTTAAGCTGGTCTAAAATGAACCTCTGAAGATCTCACTGGCATGGGAGAATTCTGAGATAGAAGAGAAGTAGTACATGGAGAAGACAATCTGGGAAAAGCTGATGCTGATGGAGTTTTGTGATCCTTGGCAATGCCCCTTCGTCTTATGATGACTCTCCAAATATTAATGGACATTAGTAGAAATGTGAGGTTCCTTGAAACTCTCGTAAAATTGTGCAGCCACTAAGATTCCAGAAGATCAGAGGACAGCAGCATTTCAAAGATTTTTTTGGTCTTAACTCACAGGGTTTTTTTCACGTCTGTGATGATTCAGCTGGGATTGCACTCAAAACCACTATGTTTTCTTCTGAGGAATTACTTATATGGTGTGATTTTGAAGGATCAGGGAGACCTGCTGGAGTGCGTTGTGATTACTCTGATTGCATGCTTCTGTTTCCTTCTATGGTGAGGGAGGTTGCAGGGATGAATGGTGCCCATCCAACTCTGGTCTTGGCATTCAGTCAGAAAGAGACCTGAGTATACATGGGAATGGACAGATCGGCTGTTTTCCAAGCCTCAAGTTTGTGTACACCATGCTGTGGTAGTTGCTACTGGTTATGTTCAACAGTGTTCAGAACGGTTCAATTTACCAGAGTACAAACCTTTGTTTTGTTTCTGAAATGATGGAATACCCAACCCACAAGGACAATTTACTCTTACGTGCACAGGTTTCTGTATTTGGCTTGGTTGAAGGATTGGAGAGCAGTGCTTAAGTCTCTCATCAGCAGATGCAGTTATTAGTCCTAACTCTGAAGAATATTCTCTTGCTGAAGTCCACCAGCCATCTGTTGTGGAGTGTCACCCGAGATGTTGAATGAAAAAAGAGCAGTTATCAGATATTGATTTTTTCAAGGTCCTGTAGTTGGTATGACTTCTAAGGATGAAATTTATCCTCACATTTATACTAGGGGATATTTCAGTATCCCCAGGCTTCCAGTCATGAAGGAACAGGGAAGTTTGTCGTTACTGCTTAAATAGGAATACCAGAAGCACAAGCATGACTAATCAAAAGTACTGGAGCTCATGATTCCAAGGAGCATATCCAAGGAGAGAGTAAAACACACTGCTTACAGCAATTGCAAGGAATTATACTTACTATATTAAATAATCTTTATTTCCCATCATTCATATGATTTTTAACTTTCCTCTCATTTTGCCCATTTTCTACTTTGGGAGAAAAGAAGACAAATATACACTATGGTCACCAAGCCAGGTAGAGTTGGAGGTAAGCAGGTTAGAGCTGATACATGCCCTTGAACAAATACAGTGTAACTAGATGTTTATTACAGGAAGAGACAGACTGCTTATTATGTCTCAAATTCATTTTTTCTGCCTTTCATGAGGTCATGCCTAATGTGTTAATTATAGTTATACAAACTACAAAAAAAAAAAAAAAAAAAAGTGTTACTTTGCTGGTACAATTCTATTTCCAAAGAAAATAGCAGTTTATAATTTGTACCATACTTAACTAGCCCTTTGTTATATTCATATTTTGATTCCAGTAATTTGGAGATGATAAATGTATGAGAGATAAATATCTCTGTTCCCAGATTTGTTGCCTATGCATCTTGATCTCCATTAGTATTTGTCATCCTAGTCACAACCCTAGGGAATTTCAAAATAAAATGGGTTCATTTGAAAACAAAATCCTGTGTAAGTGGTATTGGATATAAATATTCACTGTTTACAGGAAAAACTGAGGCACTTCCTCTTCAACAAAAAACTGATTTTTTTTTTGTATAAAGCATTTATTCTGAATAAAGGGAAAGGTAGAGTGTCGGGGACAGTGACTTCATAGCCATATTATGTCATCCTTTCTCTCTTTATTTTATGAAGTCTGATTGTGTTATGAGTGTTGCAAGGACTAAAACGTATGTAGAGGTAGAAGGACTTTCTAGGCTGAGGCCCCTGGCCACAAAGACAAACTGGATCATTCAGTCTTTCTTTTGAAGATTTATCCATTTCCAGCATAAAATGAGTTAAGTTTCTTGCTCCTGCTCTTCTATGGGAATGTTGTTTTAGAATTTGACTCACCTCGTCATTGGAATCTGTATTTTAATTTGAAGCCTGATATATTCATTGGTAATTTATATGTTTGTTCTTGAGCTGAAGTTATCCTTTACCATAAATAGCTTTTTCCTTTCCCTACTGCTTTTTGATCCTCCTGCCCAGCCTACTGACAATACACTAACAAATGAAACAGAAACAAGGCCTGAGCTCAAGTACTGGCATGTAATGATCTCTGGAGCTTAACTTTTAGTACTCAGTTTGGCATGATTCTGGTCCAGCCACCTGACGATGTCCACACCTGAACTTAGCCAGACGAAGAATACAAGCCAGGACCTGTTTCCAGCAGGCAATTTCTCCATGTTCTGGGGAAGGAAGAGAGTTTTGCTGCGTGAATGAAAACCATCCTCTGCTGCTCACCCTGGGGCCAGAGAATGAGTCCAGGCCTAAAGCTGTGGTTTGGACTACCTCTTCTAGTGTACACACTAAAAATAGTATTTGCAAATTATATTGAGAAAAAAAAAGTTTGGTAAAACAGGTGTTCAGGAAATGCCCGACCACAGCACCTGTGCAGTAAAAGTCAACCTTAATTCTGAAATTTCATCCCTTTTGAGGTTTGGAAATGCAATCAAAGCATTCTATTAACATGAACAAAGGGGATAATGCAGAAATGACTTTAAGCTGAAGTATTCTCTCCCTGTCTAAGGTTCTCTGCTCTTGGAGCTCTCCAAGTGAGTGAGATTTTGCTGTGCCAACAAGAGGTTATGGTGCACTGAGAAACTGTTATCCTTATGTGTTACTGCAGGGAAACACTCAGCTAAAGCTTCTGAACTTCTGAAGAAGGGAGGATGGGGAGACCAGGTGATGAATCCAGACCTTTTGTAAGATAAAGAGAGAGAAAAGGTATAAAGTTAATGATTTTTTTCCATTTACAAGGACTCAGTGTCACTAACATGTCTTCGGTGCTGCTGTGGAGAGAGACTCTGTTCAGCACAGGAATGGTGAGAAATGTTTGAAATTGGTTTTTGAGTGATAGTTTAAATCCCCAAACTGACAGTTCAGTTTATTTTACTTTGTGTTTATTTGCATAAGAAAATACAGAACTAAGCTATCCTACTTCGATTTTCATTTTCATTGAGATGCTAATCCATGCACGTGATCTGACAGGATACATCCTCAAGAAATGTGAAGATGAGATTTTCTCCCACCTCTCAGTTTCGCAATTAATGCAAAATGGAGAGCTGTGATACATGCATAAGCCTGAGTCCTTCCTCAGATGAATTTCATGTGGGGTCAACCACTATATTGCTCTTCCACTGGACATAAAAAAGTAACACATCTGTGGTGAAATGGTGATGTATTTTCCTGTTTATTTTTCTTAATATTTTTTTAACAGCGGTAATTTTCATTTAATAAATTCAATCTGTTAAGTCTTTCATTAATTTTGAAGAGTGGTTAAAAACAAGGATATGTAATTCAGTCAGCTTTCACTTACTTAGTATTTTGAATTCAAAGTATTATTTTTAGAAGGACAGAATCACGTCACAACTCTTTCCCCAGAGTTTCCGTCTCTGGAAGATGTGCAAAATGATTTTCATTTTCTTTCTTTTTCTCTGCATCGTGCAATAATATCTAACAGTTACCATCCTCAACTGTTTTCAGAGGGATAATTTGTCATATTTTCTCACATAGTCCTAGATTTAGTGAATGTATATTTCAGAAAGCATTAGAAAAGCAAGTAAGAGAGAGAGAGGACATGTAATGCAAATATTTTTGTTACTCACTTAATTTTAGTCTTACTTAAAATTTCAGTTGTTCCTCAATTTTTGTATTGGTATCAATTTCACAAGCTAACTATTCATCTTGTAAAATATAAGTGATTTATTTTAAACAAACTGCCTTTCAGTATCACTTAGTTACTTTGTGTACTTTAATTATTGTAGAATTTGCAGAAGAGCACTTAGTATACTTTTGGTGCCTCATTATTTGTTACATATCTAACACATATCTGTTTATGTTTTCTCTAGACTATTAATTTAACCTTTTTAGTGCCTTTTTATAGAAAAACCATACAATGACAAATAAATTCTGTTATCTACCTTTTATCATAGCTTACCCTGTTAAAAAGAGGCTGAAAGAAGAAAGAAGGTGTGTGCTTGTTCTGTCAGTCAGGAAATGAGGTTATGTAGTGATGCAGACAACACACTTCAGGTTGGTACTGGAAATGATGTAGTTAAATCTGACCAGATCCAGCTGCTAAAAATTGCCATCAACAAATTCTGCTGCCCCTAATGACAGCCTTTCCTCAGTAGCCCTGGCTCTCTGTGCTTGAATGGCCTTTCCTCATCCTCAGACTGAGCCCTCTCTGTCCCCCCTTCCCTGCACATCCATTTGTTTGTATAGGAGAAGAAGGAGTGTATATTTGCCAGCTTCTTGCCTCCTAGCCCTGGCCCTGAATTTCGTTGCTCTTCCCTTGGCAGTGTGTGATCCTGGAGCTCTACAGCTGTGTATTGCAGCTAGCGACAAATAGACAGCTTCAAGCTTCATCTTCTCTAAGATGTTTATTTTTTCAACGCATTCATTTTCTATATAAAATGAAATATTTAGTCTAGGCCTAAAAGACAAAAATCACAAATCTGGAAAGCAGAGGTTTTCTTTAGTTTTTGAAATGAAGTTTTTTCAGTGAAAAAAAACTCCTTGTAAAGGAAAAAAAGTAAGATCAGCTGTGCTTTTTAATATTTCAGAGACACTTGTAGCTGTAGAAAATGTAGATGTGTTAGTTGGTCCACCATACAGCCTGCAGCAATACAGTACTGTTGAGACATGAGGCTCTCTTAAGTTCTCACCTTTAATAATAGAGGAAGAATTCTGTTAAGATCACCTTAAGAAAAGATTATTAATCTTGGACATCTGTAAAGAAGGTTTGTTTTGTAGAGTGGAGAGTCTGTTTTGTGGAAAAGTATAAGAAGATCTTGGTTTTCTTGGTCTTGTGGATCAAAAGCTAAGACATACTTTTCCGTGGAAGTAAAGGAAATAGAAGTAAAGAAGGAACAGTAATGTGGTAATATTCACAAAAGGATGTGTAGATATAAATTATCTAATAGTCAACTTAAACCTGGAAACACATAAACCACACAGGAGTGATATTCTGGATTGGCCTTCCAAAAGGAGCAGGGGGAAGAAATCGTACCCACATGTAGTTTAATCAGCATATGAAGGTAGGAAGGTTCTACAGAATGATTTGGACAGGCTGGATCAATGGGCTGAGGCCAATTGCATGAGGTTCAACGAGGCCATGGGCCAGGTCCTGCACTTGGGCCACAACAACCCCATGCAGAGCTACAGGCTGGTGGAATAATGACTGGAAAGTTTCCCAGTAGAAAAGGACCTGGGGATGCTGGTCAACATGATCTGATGTGAACATGAGCCTGCAGTGTGCCCAGGTGGCCAAGAAGGCCAGTGACATCCTGGCTTGTATCAGCAAAAGTGTGGCCAGCAGGACCAGGTGAATGTTTGTCCCTCTGTACTTAGCACTGGTGCAGCCACACCTCGAGTGCAGTGTCCAGTTCTGGGCCTCTCACTACAAAAAGACTTTGTGGGCTGGAGCACATCCAGAGAAGGGCAGTGAAGCTGGTGAAGGCAGTAGAGAATAAGACTTTTGAGGAGCATCTGAGGGAGCTGGGACTGTTTAGCATGGAGTAAAGGGGGCTTGGGGGAACCTTATTGGTCTCTACAACTCCCTGAAAGGAGGTTGTAGCCAGGTGGAGATTGGTCTCTTCTCCCATGTAACAAGTGATAGAACAAGAAGAAACATCCTCAAGCTGTGCCAGGGGAGGTAGATTGGATATTAGAAAAAATTTCTTCAGCAAAAGGGTTTTCAAGCACTAGAGCAGGCTCTCCAGGAAAGTGGTTTAGTAAGTATCCCTGGAGGTACTTAAAAGACACATAGATGTGGCACTTAGGGTCATGGTTTAGTGGCAAACATGATGCTGCTGGAGCAATGGTTGGACTTGATGATCTTAAAGGTCTTTTCTAACCTAAATTATTCTATGATTCTACGAAGGGGATGATATGTTGTGCTTGTAGGAAAGAATTGCAGGTTGCACAAAGCTGGAAACCAGTGCCATCTCTTGCTGTCAGAAGGGGGATAGTAATCATAACTTTCTGGTGAATGTTAGTGCATTAAATTCTTTAATATCCAGTTTTCAAAAAAAATTAATAGCCAAGTATACCCCTGTAGACAGGTATGTGATGCCTCTTTACAACAAAAAGCATTTCCCTGTCAAGCGTTGTCACCAATGTCCTTTATAATCTTGTGTTTGTTCTTCCAGAAATAGAACCACCTGGTGTGATTTTATGTGGGATGCAGTGAGTGATACAGGAATATAAGGTCTGAGAGTTTTTCCTAGCCTGCATAAGGTAACGGCATATATCTTGGTTACTGTAGGGATCAGTATGTGTTCTAAATTCTTCATAAGTCATATGTTGCTATGCTGTGAATCAGGAAAAATACCTCATTACACAGTAAAGGTAAGCTAGAAATGAAACAAATTATGTTGGAAGGAGCTGCGAATATCTTAAACTTGTCTTTTACAAGACAGTAATGCTGACTAGAAGTGATCTTCCAAAAAATGTATGAATGTGTCCATAATTTATAGTAAGAGAGACTGATCGTTTGCTGGTGCTGTGACATAAGCTAGATCCTCAGCAATCTAAACCCCTTCTCTCTGTGCTTTCCATTTGTGTAGGGGAGATATGACATGTCAGCTTTGGATGTTTCAGACATGTTCAGGTGTCCTCAAGTAGTCCCACCTATTTCAATTCTCTGGGGGGGTGGAAGGGTACTAGAAGCTGAAGAACTAAGAATGGTGTTGGAAACTGATCCTATCTCTGACCCAGGGGAAATGTTATTGACAGATTTAACAGTGAATCTTACCTCTGTTAATTTTACAAAACCTGCACTAATCACTGGCCAAAACACAGGATTATAAAGGACCACACTCAATTCTAAAAAAATCTATTTTCATAATTGCCAGTTTTCCTGGGTTAACTGGAGTAGTCAAAAAAGGCTGAAAAATTAAACTAAGTGGTTTACAGCAAAATATATTCATCCTATTGAAAAGTTCCTTTAGCCAAATGAAGTTTTTATTTTGAGCAATTTAGGGTCCATATTGGATTTTCTTGCAAACTAATGGAAAATTCCTTCATATTCTTTATTTTTTCCCATTTACTTTTTAGGAGAAATCTAACTGTACAGCGAGATAGTGTTATATGTCCTAGCCACTTTATGTGTGCCTATGTATTTATTTCTAATTGCTATTTCTGTGAGAGCCATAATAACAAATTAGATCTTTGACCAGCTATTCCAACAATTTCATTTTACTCAGTGGAAATAGTCTTGATTTATATATATAGTCACATGATCAGAATTTGACCTGCTGTTTAGTTTTTTGTTACGCTGTGCATACAATAACAATATAATGAACTTGCGCCATTTCAGTGGCTGCATTGACATTAATAAATGATCCTGGAACACAGCAAAGATTCCTCAGCAAGATAAGATACTATAAATTTAGCTACTAGAACACTGTAAGTGATGATTCTGAGGTTTGATTTTTAAGCAGAATAGCTGTGTTAATCCAATCTTCATTGAATGCACAAAGGAAGAATTTATGGTAATTAGGAAAAGACAAATGGCAGCATTCAGTTCTGGAATTCTGGGCCCGCAGGAGCATGCAGTAACCACTTTAGGTCTTTAGGTTTCTTACTTAGCAGAAAAGGAATTATATACAAGGGTAACTTTCATATTGGAAGGAGGCTCCGCTCTGTCTCCAGACGTACAGAACTTCTACAGGATGAGTGGAAACAGGTTTATAATAATTATACAGGGAGTTGGAAACAGTGTGGTTGCCTAATATGTTCCATTTTCATTTTACATTTTTCTTGTATCTGTTAAATGTTCTAATACCTCCTCTAAGGCTGCTGCAAATCAAAAATTTAGCCCAGAAAAATATGTTTTCCTTTGTCTCATGAAACTCTCTTTAAGTTTGTCTAAATTAGAAACTGCAAAAAATGCAGTTGGGACTGGTATTCCCCAAAACTTTGGCAATCTGCCAAAATGCTAGCTGAACATGAGCAACCTGAGAGTGAACCTGTTCTGCTCTGTAGAGGTACATGAAAACTGCAATTGCCCTAAAGCTTTCAGGGCCGTGATAATGGAAGTGGAAGGTGAAGGAGAAAGATAGGTATACTGTCTGTGCTTTCCAGACTCAACAAAGCACAAGGTTCTAATGATGGGAAAGAAAAGGAAACAGGATGGACTTGGCTTTCTGGAATGGCGGTGGTGATGGCGGCTCATTTTCTGCTGTGGAGAAGAAGCTGGCCTTGGCTGTTAATTATTCAAATGAGACTGGCAGCTCAAGTTCAGGTCTGCTTGCATGCTGAAGTATTGAGTTTAGGGGTTTTCCCTGGTCACATCACTTAATTTACAAATCAGAAAATTCCTCACCCGCTCCCACCTTTTAAATAAAAGATAGGAAACTCTTAACAGAAAAAGTGTAACCATTAGACCATATTTTATGAATGTTCCAGAATTTAATTTAATAAATTGTACATATACTGTGTCTGTCGAAACCATGTCTACCTTCTGCTTTCCTTTCATTTAATGTGTGGGACAGATACATAAAGAAATAAAGTGTCCTGACTAACTAATGCAAAACTAAATATTGATTTGGCATTTCCTCAGATTCTTAGTCCTTTTGTTTTCTAAAAATATTTTAATATGAGCAGGATGGCATTGGTTTTAGTATTTCACAGGCTGGAAAATGCATGCCAGAACAGCTGTAATCTCTGCATATGGTTTAAAAAGATAAGCTTTGTAATTCTGGAGGTTCCGTATATAGTGACACTTTATATTACTGTTTCTTGAGGGAGCAGAGATAAAAAAGATGCTTCATCCAGAACATAGTTTCACTCCCTGTGTGTGTATTTATAATATTTAATCCAGTCTCTAAGTATGTATCACTCTCTACAAATGAAAAAATTAAAGTGTATTAATTATCACAGAAATATATTAGTGGTTTTGAACAGAGTCAAAACAGAGGAGAATGGGAAAAGAGTCACCTTAGAATAAATATCCCCAGGAAGCAAAGCTAAACCCCATCATTTTACAAATTTTTACGTAAGCAGAATTTATACCACACTGGATGTCAGAGTAAAATATGATAACATAAAGGCACCAAAGGGAATTCATTGCCTTGTGTGTCAAATGAAGTTTGAAATGGCTCCTGAGCATGGGTCTTTTGCAAAAGATTATTCAATTAATGTATTTTAAGTCTTGCTTGTATATTGATATTCATATATTTGGTTTTGAATCTTACACTTTGGTCCTCATGTAGAAATTCTTTCAACTTTTAAAATGCAAAATACTAAAACTTGACATTTTAAAGAATTTTATTGAGTGTTTATATTCAGGTGGCCTAAATCCCCGTACTCAACCATGCTTATACTAGGAAAGAGTTGTTATATGTGGAGTAAAGACCAGCTTAATATTTGGCCCTGTTTGCTGTTAAATTTGGCATTAGAAACCTCTCAAACAACCAGGGTACAACTACAATGGGTAGTTTTCTCTATAATTTTCAATTTTTATCAATTGGGAGTAATCCTTACCTAACTATTCTATTACTGTTAAGCTTCTGTTAAGAGTAATCACATAATTGTTTATTGTATTAGATTCTTGAATTGTGATTACAAGTCAGTTCTGGTATAGAAATAAGTTCAAAACTTACTTCAACCTAGGTATTATTTACAAACACTGAAATAGGAAAGAAACAGTGAAAGAAAACATTTGTTTTGACCTAAGCCTATAATACCTTCTGAGAAGGATCAGGTCTTTTCAGAAATTCACTCAGAAAAATAATCACCTGAACATACCAGTTGTCCATATTTAGAAAACAAAGTATTCTCACATGAATATACTCTTTAAATTCTGCAGTGATTAAAGCATAGGAGCAGAGAAGAAAAGATAGATTCAAAAATCCTTCTCCTAGAGCTGCAAATGTGTCCTTGTGAAGCACTGGAAAAATGATTAAAAGCCTGATTTTATTAGCAAAATTTTTTAACAAGGAGCTACTTATTTTGTTCATACAATCTTTCAAGACGCTAGATTGGATGTGGCTTTGAGCAACCTGATCTAGTGGAAGGCAACCCTGCCCATGGCAGGGAGTTGGAACTTGATGATCTTTAAGGTCTGTTCCAATCCAAACCATTCCGATTTTATGATTCTGGGATTCTATGATTCTATGATTCTATGCTTTATTCGTGCAGAACTTTAATAGTACTATTTGATGTTGTTGCCATTGAAAATTTACTTCCTTGACTTCCATGGAAGCAGTATAAGGTTAGTAATATTGATTTTGTTTGCTCTATTGATCATTGATTTGATTGGCTTTTGGATTAGGTTCTAAGCATCTTTCAGATCTGAACTAGTGCCATATTTGGAAGGAGAGCTCTGGGATACCACTCTGCTCTTTTTTTCATTATCACAGGAAGAATCAGCAAACAGGCACCTCAGAAGTGAATTATGATGGGTTTTTTTAAAAAACTGACAAAGCTCCTCTCTGATATCTCAAAAGAAACACTTTGTATACATTATGATGAAAACAGTGCCATATGCTAAAGTCAGCTTTCAGAAACACCTGATTTAGTTCTTGGGAGCTCCAGGCTGCTGACTTGTTTCTTCTGTGCCAGGAACCCCAACAGGGCTTGTAAAATGTTTTAAGAGAACTACTGTGTTAGAGGCATATGTGATTCTTTTCTAATGACTGTTAAGTCAACACGCTTACTGGAATTATTGGAATGGAATCCTCAAGCTATGGTGCTCCTTTTCCCTCAGTAGAAAGCTCCTGCATGCACAACCCGTCTTTCTACTGAAAACCTAAAGAAACTATATACCTGTCATCACCAGAACTGGACTTTAACTGCCTGTTTTCATTGTCTTGATTTATGTTACTTATGAGTTCATTCCCTCTGGCAGAGACTCAGCAGGGAAATCTGCTTCTCCTCTTTCAGGTCATATTTCTTTAAAAACACTGTAATCTTTTTCTCCTGGAATGTTACAAAACAGCAGCCAGAATATCAACCAGTGTAAATTAGCTAGCTGTATTGACTATGATAAACTCTGCTAATTTACATTTGCTGATGATCTGGCCTATGTTTTTAAACTTTCAAAATGCAGAGGGCTTTTTCAGGGACCAAAAGAGCTGTGCTCAATCTTTACAATTACTTACGCACAAGCAAGACAAGAGAAACACGTGTTTGTTCTTAATCCCTTACTGCTTTAAAATTTAAACAAGTGCTTTAAAAATAGTCAAGGCCAACGTTGAGCACATTGGTGGGGCTAACAACATTCTTATTTTTTCTCTTTTTGTTTTCTGACACCTTCTCCAATTTCGTTTTAGCCAAGGTTAGACCTGCAAGTGCTAAGCTAACTTTGCTCTGGGGAATAGAGGAAGTCATATACCAAGGAAGGTATTTTGGTGTTTGTCTCTAAATAAGGCAGTGAGTGAATAAAACATTAGAGCAGTTGACCTAGAAAAAAATTCACAGATAAATTGTAAGTTTTTCTAATCATGGTGCTCAACCTGAGAAACAAAACTGCTCAACAAACACGCTGTCTTTCCCTAGATTTCATTCCATCAGGTTTTCCAGTTACAATCATTTTATCATATATCTGGCTTTTAGTACCCACCATTCTTCCTTGACAGTGGCAGTGGTACGTCTGAAAATTTTTATTGCCCATTAACACAAACTGAGTTGCCTGACTTGGAGGTTTGGTGCTTTCACTTTATTAACTTGTACAGCATTTAAATTGTCCTCTTCATTTCCAGGTCAGCTCTGTTTGGCCAGTATCAGTAGTAATCCAGATTAATTCTGCCTATGCCTTGTTTTCACAGCACAGTCATCTCTATGCAAAGGGTGACAAAAAAAAGCACACAGAGTTATATCACACAATAAGTTAAGGATAACAGGCAACACCCTTACAGTTGTTTTAGGGTTAGGTGCCTAAAGCTAAGAGAAGTTGAAGTATCATGTCTTGCTACAGTGGGGTGATTCTCCAGACTTTGTCCTCCTTAGACAGGATGAAGTGATTTTTCTTGTTCCAGTAACAGTCAGCCATAGCCCTGCTGCTTGCAGCTTTTGTGCATTGTGCTAGTTTTTATCTGTGCAAAATTAAACAGAAGATTTTCTCCAGGAACTTACAGATGTGCTCTAACCCCTAGTGTGGGTCCAAACCATTTACCAGTCCTTGCAGCAGCTATGAATCACATACATGATGGAGATGTTCAGTTCAAGGCATCAAGACCAGATCTAGTCTGAAGGACAAGCCCTGAAACATACATAGTGTGGATGTAGGGGCATCAGTAGCTTCAGTCTGCCAATCTGCTTTTGTTTGCTAAATTACATGTTAATGTAGATGTAGGCTTAGATGCCTGAAGAGAGATTTGTGGGCTCTTCAGAATTTCTATGGAACTAGCCCAGAGCTAGAAGGAGAAAAGGCTAAATAGCCTGTGGTAGATGATGTCTATGGGAACACCTAGAGGCTTAAGTTTTATAAAGTTGTTTGGTGGGAATTCATACTTTGTGCCTTCATTTCCTGGGAAGCAAAAAGAACTACACAAAATAGATGCCTTTTTAGATGCCCTTGTTTCATTCCACATTGGGAGCTCTAACTTTGATCAGTTCTTGAACTTGTCAGTGGGCAAAAAAAAGCTCAGAGGCATAGACTCTACATACCTTTGGAATCTTGTTTATCGAAAGCGAAGAAATCCATGTCACAGAATATAAAAGACAATAAGTTCTAAGACAATATTTTTATTGACTTCTGCTTGGTTTCTGATTGGCTGTGGTGCTTCACTCCTGAATAGCTGCATGAATAATGCCATTTTTCTATCCTTATCTAGAAAGTAATTATACTTGTTTAAATTATACAAATGTTTAAACATATGAGAACAAATATAATTTTTTGCTTACATTATTTCTGTTATAATTGCTTAATAAAATTCTGATTGCATAGTCCATATTAAAAAAAATAAAAAAGAAGAAACTCAGATGGGGAAGAACAAACTTACTCTTACATTTCTTTTTTTTTGCTTCTTTGTTTTGATTTTCTGTTGTATCCAGAGAGTGAATTCCAGATGTTTTCATAGTCTTTCCACTTATTTCTCATGCTATACTATGCATTTAATTAGACATTGTTTTCTATGTTTGAAAGTTTTTCTCTTTTGAATCTGTTTTATAGAATTCATATCGTTATATACATATATATCAAATTGCATATTAAATATTACATATTATATGCTATATATACACATATTGGGTTTAGATATATTCTATATATATAATGTTTTATGTAAGTTTCATCATTGCAGTCTACACACAGATAAGAAGAGAATCACATGCTGTAATATCATATACACATGTAGCATAAAATTTTAACTGGTAACATTACTATAGCCCAGTAACTTGTGTTTCCTCTAAATGGATCTTTTTGATGACAACTTCATAGTGATTTGACAATCAAAGAATCACAAGCCTATTGCAATCTATTTGGTAATGGAAAAATCACAATATATCACTAGAACAGTTAGTCATTTGGGGAAAAGGGATGTTTCTCTTCCAAATTCTTCATAGTGTTTGATCTTAGCATCCTGTGTTTTTTGTAAAATGAATAAGAGAATATGAGTGCTATCTACGAAAACCTAACTCACTGGAAACAAGAGAGATGTATTCTTTTACTATCTGAGCCTAAACTGTGCAGATTTATTCAAAATAATGTAATTTCTGAGTTTATAAAGAAGCTGATGAATTTACTGGTAACATTCTCCATCACCTGTCCACTCAGTGCAAGTGTGAATCTCAATATAAATTCCTTGTGTACAAAGTGTTGCTGACATGCCTATATTAGCAAGAGTGGTACCAGTATCTCCCAGAACAGGATACAGAGCCATGAGGGACATGTTAAGAAGCCAGGTGAAACTGCTGGTGTCCTACTTGTTGTAGAATTTAATTCTCAATAGAGTTCTAGTAAATTTAAAAAATATTAGTAAATTAATAGAAAAACTACAGAGAAATTACGTTATAGGAAAAAACTATATAACTTTACTTCTAAATTCTAAATAGAACAGCCTAATACTTTAATGTTCTTTTGTATAGGATTGTTTGTTACATGACTTCAGATTTGATAGATTTTGTAAAAGCTTCATCCTTTTAGAAAAACATTCAAGCAAGATAGTTACTCATAATTAGCATAGAGAAAAAGGAGAAATATCTACAAACTTGGGACATAAATGTTGACCTACATTTTTGACAAGGCACTGACTCCCGCTTTTTAAAATATCATTAAAGACCTTAGAAAGGGCAAGGGGTAAGAGTACTGTGTTTGCCTGATGCTAACAAGTCCAGAAGCCTTTCTTTTCCTAAACAGGTGTATACAATGCTGCTGTTTACAGTGCTGCATATTTTATATTTGAATGAGACCTGTAAGGCAGAGTAATGACTTTCCAGAATACCTTATGATTTTGCACTATGACACATCTTAGTAGCAAGTTTCTTATGTGTCAAGGAGGTATTCAGAAAATCCTCAACTTCCATAAAACAAATGTGAATGAAAGACTTCTATATGCCCACGAAGTAAGCCACATATCACTAAATCATATTCATGGATATGACTAACAGTCTACAAAAAAAGTCTCATAATTAAGAGTACTGCAAGTAAAAACAAAATAAAGACTGTTGGATTTTGATTAAGTCAGTCTTGCATTGGGCTGAAGTAACTCTGGATGAAATACTGCTACATAAATCTGTTGTGTGGCCTTCCTGTAGAAGATGTATATGTGCACAGAAATGTCTGCTTTCTGCTGTGATGTGACAGTATGTACGTTCTTCAAGATATGAGCACAAATCACATCATCGCCCCTATCCACAGAGTACCCAGCCTATGCTATTGTAATTCCTGGTGGCTCCAGCTTTCAGTCAGGAAAGGCCCAAAAGGCTCATCAGCCAGTGCTGTAATTTCCATGACGAACTCTAGGCATTTACCAGCCAAAGCTACTTTCAGCAGATTCAGGAAAACTTGGGGCCAGATTATTTAGTTTACTGCACAAAATATCAGAAATCCTGAAATGGTAGAAAAATGGCATATCCTTAATATGGCCCAGGACTGCAGTTTCTACACAGCTCCTCAGTATTTCCCATCCCAGCTCATATTCTCCTTAGTCAATTTTCTGTAGGATTGGGAGTTAAGGGCTGTGAGCTAGGGTGTTCCTCTGTTGGCCTTCCTTTAGCACCATGCTGCTTTGTCTTTTAGCACCCCTGCTAATTTTCTACTCTTATCCAACTCTCTTCACCTGCTACTTCTCAGTAACTTAACAATAGCACTTGATTTACCCCATGCACTTCTGCTGTTCCTTTATACTGATTCTTTCTGATGTGCATTTTGTTGTGTTTCACCTCCTGTATGATTCATTTCTGCTTCAGTTGAGCCTAATGAAGCAAAAGCCATTCCTCCTCTCTTCTTTGTGTATCAGATTAGTTGTGTGTTTGATAAGCTTTCTTTCAGTAACTACTTGCTTCTATGCTTTACTTTCCCCTTCCTGTACCTTCCCAGGAGATCAAGCCCACACATTCCTGAGTTAGATTTTATAACATCTGTTTTGTTGTCCTTATTTTGTTGCTTTCAGTCCTTCCCTTCCTTGCTCTTTTTGAAGCGGTACTGCAGTATTTTCTGTTCAGTTGCATGCAAATTGTTGTCCATTTTCATATTCTCAACTATTTCATTTATCTAATAGTCATCTTTAAGGTAGTAGCCCCCTAATAGTTTCCTCTACCTCCAAGATAAAAAAGTGAGCCAGAGTGTTTTTCAATATCTTGTTGGAGAGTCTGGAGAAAAAAACTTCTTTCAAATGAAAGTAGCTATAGGAGTCTCATGTACTGATAATACACATATTCTTTTTTCTCTTTTATTTTCATTTGTGGACATTCTTTCATTCAGCTTTTCAGCTCTTCCTGTATACCAGGTAATGTATTTTATACATCTTTACATGTTGTATTTCTATAAAACATATAGCAGCCTAAATTTAGAGTAGAGTACCTTCTCCCACATTTCCTTGTTTGGTCTTCCTGAACATGTCACATTTTTGGCAGCAATATGTCACTCCTGTGACTGACTTTTAAATTGCCAATCAAACCTCTGTCTTCGCTATTTACCAAAAAAATGGTAAAAATTCAGTTGATGAGTTTATCTCTAATTTTCTCAAAGGACTCAAATAGGATATTTGAATCTATATTATTTGTGAGGACTTAAATATTATTTCTTCTTGAAAGCATAAAGGTAAAACTCAGAAGTTGAGTCTTATTTCTTGAAGCTGAAAATATAAGTGATGCATTCAGCTTGCAGAGATGATGAGTTGCTACTGAGCTTGAGTGTGACCATGGGTTTTTAACAGTGTGTCTAATACAACTGGTATACTCCGTTGGACCAAAGCCCAGATAGCCTAGTAGCATATTTCCAGCATTGCTGAAACTTAATACATCATAGAAATACAAAATCATTTAGATTGGAGGGAACATCAGGAGACCTCTAGTCCAACCTGTGTCTTCTCAGTAGCCTTTTCTTAGGTATTGGAAGACTGTTACTAGGTCTGTCCTAAGTCTTCTTGTCTCCAGGACAACAAATACAAAAGTAAAGAGAGCCTACGGTATTACTACCCTGGAACACTCTCTGGACTTTCAAGAATTTGTAGCTTGATGACTAAATTTCTTTGTGTCAGGGAGGATATTTTTTGATTGCCCTTGATCATTTTGTCTTTTATTAACTCTTTGAAATTTTTTGGCATAAAGCTTCTTAGCTCAGATACATTATCTTGTTTCTGACCCAGCCAATTACTAGTTGTATTTGTTGACTCCTTTTATTGAAAGAAGGGTACAGTCTATTCAGTGACATTTTAATGTTCTCTGTTTTCTTCTTAATACTTTTCGACATTGTTTGTTTTCCCTGACAGTTACTGAGTACTGAGCACAGAAACATCCACTATCCTTGAACTCATTCCTGTGGGGTACTGATCCATTAGCACTTTTTGTTTTCTCTTGTGCAGAGCTTTGTCTTCACTGAATTTTATCTGCCATTTTAACATCCAGTCACTATGTCTCATGCTATCCTTCTACACTTCATTGATAATGCTTATCTTCACTGTCCTTCAATAATGTAGTAGTCATAGGAAACACTGTACTCTGGCTATTTTCCAAAATTTTCAGCAGCACAATCTCAGTATGCATACACACAGACCCTCTCCCAGGGATCAAATTAATCCTACACTGTGTTGTCTATCCTTATTATATCTTTAATTCATGGGTAAATGTTCTCTCTTATTCTAAGTCCCTACAAAAACTTTAGATGAAGCACCTCGTTCAATGCTTTTTGGAAATTCAGGTAGACTGCAGCAGCTGTGTCGTGGTTTAACCCGAACTGGCACTTAAGCACCATGAAAACATTCACTCACTCCCCACCCCCAGCAGGATGGGGGGGGAAGAGAACTGGAAGGGTAAAAGTGAGAAAACTCATGGGTCAGGATAACAAAATAATCATAATAATAACAACAGCAACAATAGGAAAATAACAAAGAGAGAGAAGCAAACCCCAAGACACACAAGAGATACAAATGAAAACAATTGCTCACCACCAAACAACCAATGCCCATTCATTCCCTGAGCAGGAGCCTCTTGGCCATCCTTTTCTCAGTTCTATATTCTGAGCATGATGCAATACGGTATGGAATATCCCTCTAGTCGATGTGGCCCATTGTGTCAGCTGTGTAGCCCCTGCCTTGTAATCTCCCCAGCCTCCTTGATGGTGGGTTCACTGCTGTATTTACCACCAATTTCATAGAATGGCTTAGGTTGAAAAGAACTGTAAAGATCAGCTATTTCCAACCCCCCTGCCATAAGCAGGGACACCTTTCACTAGACCAGGGTTCTCAGAGCCCCATCCAACCTGGCCTTGATACTTCCAGGGATGGGGCATCCACAGCTTCTCTATGCAACATGTTCCAGTGTGTCACCATCCACACAGCAAAGAATTTCTTCCTAATATCTAATCTAAACCTACTCTCTTTCAATTTTAAGCCATTCCTCCTTGTCCTGTCACTACATGCCCTTGTAAATAGTCTCTCTCCATCTTTCTTGTAGGCTCCTTTCAGGTCCTGAAAGGCCTTAGTTAGGTCACTCAGAAGCCTTCTCTTTTCCAGGCTGAACAGTTATAATTCTCTCAGCCTTTCTTCGTAGGAGAGGTGCTCCATCCCTCTAATCAACTTAGTGGCCCTCCTCTGGACTTGCTCCAACAGTTCAATGTCTTTCCTGTGCTGGAAAGAGTGGGGACCCCAGCACTCCAGAATGCAGCACTCCAGGTGGGGTCTCACCAGAGCGGAGCGGAGGAACAAAATCACCTCCCTCGCCCTGCTGGCCACGCTGCTTTTTATGCAGCCCAGGACACAACTGGCTTTCTGGGCTGCAAGTGCACATTGCTGGTTCATGTCCAGTCTCTCATCCACCAGCACCCCCAAATCCTTCTTGGCAAAGCTGCTCTCCATGTATTCATCTCCCAGCCTGTATTGATACCAGGGTTTACCCCAACCCAGGTGCAGCACCTTGCTCTTGGTCTTGTTAAGTCTCATGAGATTCCCATGGGCCTACTTCTTGAGCTTGTCCATGTCCCTCTGGATGGCATCCCATCCCTCAGGTGTGTCAACCACACTAGTCCAATTTGTCCAGTGTAGACAATAAGCTTAATAGTCCTTAGCTCGTTAGCTCTGTCCTGGAACCCATTTTAAAAAATGGCATCTCATCTGTCCCCTTCCAGTCCATGGGCACTCAGGCACTTCTAATTCAAAGGTTGTACATCACACTTACTGGCTAAGCTATTTTATCCTTGAGTTCCTTGGTGAATGACATCTAGTCCTGGCTGTTATCATTCTTTTTATCTATTTCTTCCGTAACTTAAATTTGAGTCAGCTCCTGTAATGAGTTCTAAGTAAAGAAGGTTTCTGGCCTGAAAGCCTTTTCATTTGCATCCACAGTAAACAAAACCCACAAGTTTAATTTTGTTTCTTTTTTTATGGCCCTGTCTTCCCTGAGTGCTTCTTTTATCTTCTGAATATCGGCTGGGTCTTTGGACTCCCTGACCGACTTCCTTTGCCTGATATATTTGAAAAAATATTTATTGTTGGTTTTTTGCAAACTTTCTTCAAGTGGTCTTCTGGTTTGTCTTATTCTGTTTTTATATTTAATCTGCCAAATTTTCATCCTCTCTAGTTTCCATATTTGGACACTACTGCAACATTTTTGAACTTGCCTTCTTGTATTTGCTAATCTTTCTTGTACTGTTTAGCCATGCTGGCTTCCTTTAGCTTTTCTCAAATCTTTCATGACAGGAAGCATGCATATCCTTTTTACCTTCAGCGTAGTCACTAAATTGTGCTCCTACTGCTGTCAGGGATTTAACTCACTTAGTCAACTTTTTATCGTCTTTTAGCTACCCTCTTTAGCATATTTTTAACAAGCTTCGTAATTCTTAGATAACTCTTTTTGGAGTTGTCTGCAATTGTTATTATTTTTTTACTTTTGTTGCTATTGTTTTGTTGCTGTTGCCAATGTTTTAAAGCATATTGTGATCACTTTCATAGAGTTGTTCTTTGTCAGTAAATAATTAATAGAACTGAGTGGAATTGAAATAGAACATACCTTTAGAAGGTAAAAACACAACAAATTTTTGTCCAGTTTCTTAAGTACAATTATTTCTCCTAAAAGTTTTCCAAGAATTCTTCATTTTGGACTCAAACCTCCCTTTAAAATCCAGGCTGGAAACAGGCTAAACAATGTGGCAATGGGTGTATGGAAAAAGTCCTGCCAAAGATGGGCTGGTGAATCAGAAGTTTTTAATGTTGTTTAAACATGTGTTAAGATGGCTCTTTGCGGAGTCGCTGCTTTTCCCATACCTTCTGTGTAACCCCCTACCTCTCAGGTAGGAGTGTCCTGGGAGGATGTCCCAGGGTGCTCCCATTGGTCCTTTGTTGACCCTTTCCTTATTTGGCTGTAAACTCCTTACCTGGTTGTAACACCCCCTCACCTGTGATTGGTCCCCAAGGGCTATATAAGCCCCCTCCCACAATAAACTCTCTTTCGTCCTCTCTCCCCTGGTGGTCCGGTGAGTGCTCCATTGTGGGGTCTCAGGGCCACGTGGTGGGGGGCAGGGTGGAAGGGCATACTCCTTCAAGGTAATGGACTGAAACGAGGCCTGAAGGATCTCCTTCTCCTAAAAGTTTTCCTAGAATTCTTCATTTTGGACTCAAACCTCCCTTTAAAATCCAGGCTGGAAACAGGCTAAACAATTCTGTGTAGTGCAATCTACTGCATCAGTGTCTATCTGTTTAAGAGCATAAGTGAAACATACAGGCAATTATTTTTAAAATGTTTTAGTATATCTGGTTAGACTCTGTTGCTGAAGCATCCCGCCTGTCTTGGCACAGTCATATGCTAATAAATGTCAGAAGAGCAGAATAAAACAGGCTGCTCGGACCCTAGGGATTCACCGAATCTGGAACAATTTTCATAAGACTCTTTGAAACACAGTTACAGGCCTTTGCTCTCACTGCATTCAATCTCAAAATTATTATTTTAATATAATTAGCAACATATATTCAGAGTATGTAAAATAGAATGAACATTTTTCAAATGGATTGACTATATCTACCGTTACCCTCTCTTTATAAATCTTCTCTTATCTCCAATAATTGATTTGATGAAATAACCAGCTGAATTTACTCTAGCAAGCACTGTGATATCCCCCATAATAGCAGTTTTCGCCGTTGTCTCTTATTAACCCAAAATCAATTGTGTTAGTAGTGCTGGCCACCTCTGACTATTTTTATTAGTATGGGATGTGATTCACTGGTGATTGAACATACATCAGCTTATTTTGCTTGTTGTTTCTTACAGAATTAATAACCTCTATTATTTTTATTTAAAAAATAAACTGCATAGCTTCATTTTTTCCCCAAATATGTTCTAAGTGCATAACACAGCAAAATAAATCCCTGTAGGTATGTTAATACTTTCCTAGTCCTGTTGCTATAAGTTTCTTCTTCAGCTAATCAAACTATGACTGCATATTTTTAGCGAGTCTTCTTCAGCCCAGTTGGAGCCCTTGCTTAGATAACCCTATATAGCCCCAGGAAGGGACAAATGATAGAGGGTTTAGTCTAAGTTACTGTTTTAAGCATTTCATTCACAGGACTTCAAGGAGGAGCATAAGGCAGCAAGATGATTTTTAAGCTAATTTGTCCTCTTCATACTCCACACATTTCATGTCAGCCCTTACAGTCATCTGACTCTATGGAAAAAAAAGAAAGATGAAAGTTAGTTCAAATTTTTTTATTATTTTTTTTAATTTAGAGCAATTAATTTTATGCTGAGTTAGCTCCCAGATCACCATGGAGATCGAAAATAATGGGAACTGGTAGTAAGGTCAGAGGAGGAAACAGCAAAAGAAGTTTCTAAAGCTATATATCCAACATATAAAGACTTTGACTTCACTGTTAGCTAGATCTTTGTGGCAAGGGACATTAGCAGAACATTTGAAATTGTTTACTGTCATCTTCCAAGACACCATCTACCCATCCTTACGGCAGCCACTACAAAGGAAGAGAACCTGAAACTACAAAAAAACCCTGATTTGTCATAGTGACTGGTAGAAAATAATATTTTGAAGGGTAAAGAGATATATTTTTTTACAAAAAGAAGAGAGGAGTAAGTGAACATTCAAAACTACCTTGCCTTCAGTTATGGTTTTTCTCACCTGCTTAATAAAACTGTAATTTTTGCCAATTTCTACATTTTCTCACAACCTTGTAAGAACTGCTACATTCACTGAGACACCACAGTTATTTTCCCTGTAGCTGCACTTGGCAGAAGACATTTTAGAACAAATCTGGGTGAAGGGATTGGCACTACCCATGGTTTACACTGCATGTTGTATTTTTAGGAAAGAAAAAATAAAAACATTTTCTTTCAATGAAAGGGCAAGCTATGAGAAAATTGCACACCAGAAGTTGTGCAATTCAGATGATTATGAAATCTTCACATTTTTGTCCAGGATGAGATGCATTTAGCTGCCAAGTCTGGAACTTATGTCTTTTTGTTTTCTATTTACCACAGAAACTATCCTGTGATGAAACTATCCTCCTTCAGAAAATGGAGACTGTAGACTAAGATGGAAAGCTCAGAGAGTAAATATCAGATGCCTCTTATTTCTCATCATGCATTATCTTTGTTATTGCGTGTGACAGTTTCCTCAGTATCACTTCAACTTATTGCCTATTTAACCTATCCCTTCTCTTTATATATATATATATATATATATACACAAATTAAAAAAGGTTAATTTTTTTATGTTCCCAGTTTCAGTGGCTGGACCACATTGGATCAGAGACTACTGCAGCTGCAGCTACTTACCAACAACAGATAGTGTTTGAGAGAACAGTTGACCAAAAAAATTCCATCTTCCCACTATTCCCTCACGAGGGTCAACACTTAAGGAGAAATAGTGCATGTTGCCCCTGCTCCTAGTGGATGATTTCTTTGTCTTTCTTGGTGAATAAGGCTTCAGCTGAAGAACAGTAGTGATTGAAAAAAAGGACATAAACTGGTTGCATTAAAAGCACTGTTCGATGTACAGTGTCTCTAGTTGAAGCATGGAGCCATGAAATAATAAACCTATGTCCAAGGTTATTACCTGTTGGTTTGTAGCACGCGTATCTGGATGACTGCTCTGTTTTGGCTGCTTTCTCTCCCAAATGTTTTGGATTGGATCTTCATGTGCAGTGAAGAGAGAATATATATCATTGACTCATTGATATCTTCCCTCCTTGTCTTTAAACATTTTGCTTTAACCTCTTGTTTTTAGGATTGGAAATTCACATTAGAGACCAATTTGCTGCCAAGATGTCTATGGGAAACATTTGAAATATTTTAATTTGATTAGCTTGACTGTTTAGTCCAAAGATATTATGATCTTCTACAATGATAGTTTGCGATATGGTGCCAGAAAAGAAAAGCTTTTTAGTTTTGAGCTAAACTACCTTCCTGGTACTACTTTAATGATTGCAATGCAAGGAGTTGGAAGGTGTTAAATGAAGGAAGCTAATGGGGAGATGCATTAGAATACTTCAAATCTCTTAACAAGATTAGATTTAGTTTCATTTTGGAAGCAGGGCAAAATGGACAATAAAGGCACAATATTTTAAAAACCACATGAATTAATTCTAAATTCTGACAAACATAACAGCTTGAATTTCAATCAGTAAAAAAAAGGAATATTTTTTTAAATTTTTTCTCTCATGTTACATTAGTATTGGTAAGGTCACAAAGAATTTCTTTGCCTAATTCCTCTGAAAATAAAGAATTGTTTTGGCATCTTGCAATTCTCTGGCTTGGCCAAGCATTCTGCAGGAAGGAGCAGGCTGGTCCACAGCACCCACACCTGTCAGCAGGGGTGGAGGTGGCTGCTGTTCTAAGAAGCCGTTGTCTTCTGCTGCTGGGAGCTGAACACTTGGTTTCAGAGGTTTCACTGGATTCCTGAGTGAATTTCAGAGATTTCTGCTGGAGCCAAGGACAAGTGGAGACCTTCCCAGGCAAGTGTATAGTGACTGGGATTTATGTGGCAGGCAGGAAGAATTTGGAAAAGGCCATGGTGATTTTGAGGAAACAGCCTGGGAGGAGGGGGACTACAGTGCTAGTGCATAGAGCTTGGGGCAGACCTGAGAGTGGAAGCCTGGTAGATTAGGAGTGTGACTCCTGATATTGTAAGGAGAGAAAAAGAGGTGAAAGAGGAGGGCTTGGTTCTTGTGAGAAGCAATTTTACAGCCTGCAAATTGTATGACCAACCTTCCTAGTGAACTGGGCTTGGTCTTTAAGTTGAGCTGGAGACCCATCTCTCTCTGTGATGTCGGTCATCATAGACAGAGAGAGATAGAGAGTACTAAAAATTTAATTAACAATAAATGGTTAATGAGTTGTGTCACTACAAACAGGTCATTGTGGGGGGTTTTCTAATTAAGCTTGAAAGTTTATTCTTACATTTCAATTCTGGATTTCCTAATGTTACTGTAGGATTACACTGGTAATAGTTATGTTGTCTTACCTAACCATGTTTAGGGTATTGGTAATCATATTGGAAATACAGAGTCCTGGAACCTGGTGTTGGAGAGATTTGTAATTAAAATTAGATTGTTAAGAGCAGCACACTCACTCTACGCATCTGACTTCTGCATATTAGAAACTAACGTTTATTTCAATGCCAAAGCCATTTTTAATGTGTTTTTATAAGTCTTGCTGTGCATACTAAGTATCTTGCTTGTAGATTCAGTGATGGAAATTTGAAGATAAAATCGTATCATATATTAACATCTCCTCTGTCCTTTCACATGTTGTTTTCCTATGATTATAAGCACTTCTATACAGGGGCTATGGATTGGATTGCACCCCAGGCTGTAGTGCTGTGTGAGGATAACTAAGATAGCTCTAAGGACTATCAGCAACAGTCTGGCATGACACTCAGGATGGTTAAATCTCTGACTTACAAAGTATATTGGTTTGTACTGGACCTTGTGACTAAGTATGCTCTGATTCTTGCTTACAGCTGGCTCATGTGTCACATCAATACACTGCCATCTGTTTTGTACATCAGGCTATTTGCTATTTTTCTGTGTTTATTCTGGACACTTGGACAGCTCATTGAGAACTAATTGTATCCTAAGCAGATATACACAATATTTGATATTTATCTTGTGTATCATGACCAAAAAATTTAATTCATGTTGCACTGTGAAATTCTGGGATTATTCAAATTTATATGTGCCTCTGAAAATGCTGGAATTTATATTAAAATTTTGTCACTGGAATCTCTAGATCTGGTCTTATGCCTGTTGAATATATTTCAGTATATTTAAGTTGTGTTTGTGCCAGTTCTTTGACATACACATGAGAAAATGTGACATTTCAGAATGAGTATGCAAGGTTGGCACAATCACAAGAACATTTATTGTTTGTAAACTGAACTGATACAACACAAAAAATTTGAAGCATGATGCCAGTTCCACAATTTACTTTTCAAGAACAGAATAATAATTTTAAGACCAAAGATGCACCTTTATGAATAGATAGGAACAAAATCAATCTTTCTGTGCAGGAGTTTGAGGTGATTTTAAGAGCTTCTGTCCTTAAGTTTCTTTTGGGAAGGGTAAATTAAGATTCCTGATGATGTCAATGTAGGGAATTACTTCATTTCCTTCCTCCTAGGACAGTAATGGCAAAAATATTATATATAACCTCCAGATATCAGAGGAGGAAGTTACACCTATTAGTAGTGGGAAGAATAATATAATCACCTTTGGTTTTTCCGCTCTGGATATGACTTCAGAGACAGAAAACTGTAAAAGTATTTATGACTCTGTGGATCTCTCCTTTGGCCACCTGAGAGATTAAAACCATGTTTAGTTCTACCTCTGTTACCATGTTGCTCACATAGAACAGTGCATTTTGTAGCAAAACTAAAGGAAACCTTTAAGATGCATTTACTGTGTAGCCACTAGAGCTCCGTTGCTAGAACTGAATAATTTCATTATGGGATTTTATTTAACTCTGGTCAAGAATATAGCAAAGCAGATTGTGCAACATTTTGTTTTTACAGTTTCTCTTTAAGCATATTAAATAGATTTTTCATAAGAACTTCATGATACAGTAATTCATTAATAACAAACAGAGAGTTATACGTCTGGTTTGTTAGTGACTTTTAGAAATTCTGATTATGGGAAACTTGCAAGATTAAACCTGAACGTTCTAATTCTAAACACTACCAGAATTAAGCTGAGTGAGACTCAGGCCATGCCAGCTCCACTACAGGCTTTCTGCAGAAAAGATGTCTCTTGTGAATACATATGTTTCTGCCCATTCATTCAAAGCCTGTTTTTCTTTCTTTTTTGTGTGTTCTCTAACTTGAAGCCAGGATCATTCCTATCTCTTTCCCACCCTTGATTTCTTCCCGGTCCCATTTTTCTGGCACAGACAACTCTATTTACTTCTTTCTGGCTTTCTTCTAACCTACGTATCTCTTCCTTTCAACTGTCTTCTGCTTATAATCTTTCTTTTTGGACTCTACACTCCACCTCATCAACCCTTCTTCAGCTCCTCAGTTTACCTTCCTAATCACCACCACATCTTGTCTTGTCCCCACCACTTTGAGAGTTGTCTTCTATTTCTAAACTCCCAGTTGTTCCCATTTCTCTGTCCTACATGCCCCTGATTGTTGCTGTGGATCTCAACCTGTCCCAATGCCAGACTTAACATAGAATCATAAAGGTTGGAAAAGACCCCCAAGATCACCAAATCCAACCTTTGACTGAATACCACCATACCCACTAAACTGTATCATGAAGTTTATGACACCTTTCACTTTCTTAGTCATAACGGTCTCCATTGTTCCAATCATTTTGTGAGTCTGCTCTAAAATGCAATGGTACTTTTCAGAGTAGATTTTTTTCTTATTTTACACTACTAAAATTCTCTTACTGTATACCCATATCAACTTAAATTTTCCTTCTATTCTTAGTGCCTTACACTCCACTAAAAATTCAGTATAGCTATTGTGTTCTCAAATAAACTGCACAGATTTATACAAGCTGAGGTTTTAGTTCTAAGCATTTGGACATAAATAATAACTGTGAATAATAGTCTTTTTCTCTAATCATATTATAATAAAGAAAAAAAATAAAAGTTTTATCAATTTCTTCTTGTAAGTCTTCCTTCTTTAAGCACTTTAAAAATTTGTGGTTCTCTGAACACTTATCAGTTTGTCCATGCTTTTATTTTTCTGACGTACCCTTTATTTCACATGTAGTGTCACCATGTGTCTCCACAGTAATAGAGGATACTTTCTTGTAGTGTGCTAATTCTTCCCTGTGTGAAGCTTAGATGGTACTAGTATTTTTGCTGCCAAATCTCTCACATTTAATTTGTTGAACATAGTATCTTTCAGTCATATAACACATCTCAACAAGTATCTTGTCTCTATATTTTCTTCTCCAAAATTTATTGCAGTTACTTGCATTTGAATACGATTCTGATAGTTCTTATAAAGCTGGTACAATTGGCATTTTATTTCAGCAGATTAGGATATATAAGATATAAGATGATAGGAATATAAGATGATATTCAGTGTCAGAAAGTCTAATAGTCTGTTTCTTGATATATTCTGCCCATGTTTCTACTCTTACTCAGGTCTTTGTAGTAATCTATTACTTTCAAATATGTTGGAATTCCTAAGTGATTATAACCTGTGACATTTGCATTTTAACTTTTTTTATATTGCTGATATTCCAGTATATGGTATTTTCCAAAAGCTCAAAAGACTAAGGATGTAATAGAGAAAAGTTAGAGAATTCAGATAAAATAATAGATATACAATTAGATATATGATGGCATATTTTTATATGTTGTATTTATAGGCACATGAAAAAATATTACACGACTATTCTTTAACCACTTTGGAGTTGTTCACTTTTTTAAAGATATCACGAGTAGTCTTAAGGAAAACATTGATTGATTCTTTAAAGAATATTCAAGTATTTTAATGATTTAAATGAATTTTAAAACAATTCAGTTTTTATAAGTGGAATTGCAGAAAATGGAAAGACACCTATAATCAAATGTTGCATTTCTGGAAGAGTAGAAAGTGGCTTGAGGTATGGCTGAATAAATTTGAGGGCACTAGATTGGCAGAGAGAATAAAACCTTTGATGCTGAGAAACAGCAACTTGAATTTTATTCAATGGAGAATTCAGAGTAGGCATAGAAAGATCACAATGATAAGGAAAAAATGTGTTTGTGTTTAAAGTAGTTAGAGCAAAGTAGGTGTCAAAATACTTGTTTGAGTAAAGTTCAGAGATGAAGATTTGAAAAAATCTCTGTGCATTCATGAAGAAATAAAAAACGTCTCCTCCAAGGTAATTGAAGCCACTCTGCAGTAAAAGAACAGCACTTTTTTAATAGAGAGCCATGATTTCAACTGGGCTAATAAATAATTTTAAGAATATCTAAGGTGACAAAGGTAGTATTCAAAAGGTGTGAAATTATAGATTCAAGAGTTTCTGTGAAATTTAATTCACTGTTTTCTCCCCTTATGACTGCATGTTATGGCATAATATTCATTTGTAGAACAGTATAACTTCCTGGCCAAGGCAGAAAACCGTCATTTACTGAGGAAATGAAAAACTAAAGTACTATTAGCATTCTTAATTTTCATGGAGTCCTGTAAGAAATTGTAATTTTTGTTGCAAAGGTAGAATCATAAGAGTCATAGAATAGATTTAGTTGGAAGGGACCTTAAAGATCATCTTGTTCCAACGCCCTGCCATAGGCAGGCATACCTTCTGCTAGACCAGGTTGCTCAGAGCCCCATCCTACCAGGCCTGGAACACTTCCAGGGATGGGGCATCCACAGCTTCTCTGGGCAACCTGTTCCAGTGTCTCACCACCTCCACAATAAATTTCTTCCATATATCTAATCTAAATCTACCCACTTTACCCTCTTTTAGAAGTTGAGGACAAAGAGATATTGAAGAATGTGTGTGATTGGCAATATCAGGCCTCCTGCTTGAGTGAGTATCACGTGGAGGCGGAGAACAAAAAGGTGTAACTAGCTGTCTTGTCATTGCAGGTTTTGGTTACTGGTGATACCTAGCAAAAGGATGGGATATGATGTAAGCAAAAAAGAGCTCAATATATATCAGATTTACAGATAGTGGAAGATAAACCATGAGCAATCAGGGAGCTTTGAGAGAGAATGTAAAGAAAAGTCTGCAGAGAGGAAAAAAAAGTCAAAGCTTATGTTTATTACAAGCAATGATTACAAAGATTTTCTTAATACGAATACTCCATCCACACGAAGATCATGAGTGTTTCCTCCCCCTTTCTCCTCACCTATTCCAGTCCTGGTCTTTTATCTGCTTTTCAACACTACAACCAAAGGTTTCTATTAGTGAAAGCTGGGAATTGGAAACTGTCTGGCATGCCTCCAACTCAAATCTCTCAGGAAACAGGGATAAAAATACCAATAGGACAAGTTCGATTGGAAAGCATTTGAGAATAGTTGGCATAATCAGCCAAGTGTTGATGATGGCAAAGCAGCACCAAGGATAAATTGGCTAGAAGGAGCAATGCTGCAGAACCTTGGAAGGTGGACTAGCTTCTCTACGTGGACCAACTGGACGATATTTGTCATTTGCTAGTCACCACCCCTGGTGGCAGATGAAAAAGGCCTAGGAGAAGACAAGGACAACTTAGAACAGGAATGCCTTCTTAGATTATGGTACTGGGAAATGTTTTGGTTTCCTTAATCAAGAGTCAAATTCTAAAAAAGAGAGCAGAGTTCATACCATGAAGAATAGGAAGAATACCTTTGACCACAGATTAGCTAGACTTGTGAGAATGGCATTAAGCTAAGATTAGTGGTTTCAAATAACACCACATCATCAATATTAACAAGGCAAATGCATAAACAGGACTAAGAATTAGGAGAGATTTAGATACTTATAATAAGGTCCTAGAAGACACAAACAGGAAAACAGTATGATAATCTGAAATATCCTCAGTGTTCAAGCAGCACAGTGAGTAAACAAGAAGACTTGGAGATCTTGATGCATTATTTATTTTCTTTATAATTTTCATTATTTACACTTAAAGACATTTGCTTTGGAAAAAGTAATTTCTGTAAAATCAGCCTCTGACACTATGCCATAGACCTCCCAGCCAGGAAAATGATGCCAACAAATTATTCTCTGAGGAATTAAGGGACACTTTCAAGGCAACTGCCCTTGTCCTTATGGGGGACTTCAGCTTGCCAGAAATTAACTGGGAACATCATAGAGCTGGTACAACCCAGGCCAGAAGATTCCTAAAAGACATGGATGACAACTTTATGGAACAGGTCCTAACGGAACCAACTCAGAAAGGTGCTCTCCTTGATCTGCTGCTTGTCAACAGAGTGGATCTCGTAAGCTAAGTGGAGATAGGTGGTCATCTTGGCCACAGTGACTATGAGGTGATAGAGTTTAAAATCTCTATTGACAGGAGGAAAAGTGCCAGCAAAACCTCAACTCCGGACATGAGGAAAGCAAATTTCAGGCTGCTCAGGGAATTAGTAAGTAAGGTCCCCTGGGAAAATTTTTTGCAGATGCTGGTGTCCACCAGTGCTGGTCACTTTTCAAACATCATCTCCTAAGGGCACAGGAGCAGGCAATTCCCAAATGTCAGAAGTCAAGCAGGAGAGGCAGAAGGCCAGCTTGGCTGAGTAGGGACCTACTCTTGGAAATAAGGTAAAGAAAAATCTATGCCCAGTGGAAGCCAAGTCAAGTGACATGGGAAGAATGCAGAGGTGTTGCTTGGCACTGTAGGGAGAAAATTCACGTGGCCAATACTCAGCTGGAGTTGAAACTGGCCAGAAAAAAGAGGGGGGCCAATAAAAAGAATTTTTTCAAATACATTAATGGCAATAGCCAGTATAGAAATATCATCAGCCTGTTACAGGGTGGGGATGGTCACCTCACAAACAGGGACAGAGACAACAGTTGTTTAATGCTTTCTTTGCCTCTGTCTTCAACACAGATGACGGACCAAGGGGGTCTCAGTGCCCTGAGCTGGAGGACCATGACTGCAAGAATTATCAACTCCCAGCTGACCGTGAAATGGTGCGGGATCTGCTGCTTCAGCTGGGTCCCTGCAAATCTATGGAGCTTGATGGAATTCATCCCAGAATCCTCAAAGAGCTAGCTGATGTCATCATGAAACCTCTCTTGATGATTGTTGAGAAGTCGTGGGAATCCAGAGAGGTCCCAGCTGACTAGAAGCTGGAGAATGTTGTCCCTATTTTCAAGAAGGGTAGGAAGGCGGACCCTGGAAACTAAAGGCTGTCAGTCTCATCTTCAGTGCCTGGTAAATTTATGGAGAAGATTATTCTAGGAAATATTGGAAAATACCCGAAAGACAACACAGTCAGTGGTCACAGCCAGCACGGCTTCATGAGAGGAAAGTCCTGCTCATTTAACCTAATTTCCTTTTATGACAAAGGTAATCCACCTACTTGATCAAGGAAAGCCAGTTAATGTAATCTTCTTTGGATTTCAGTAAAGCTATAGATACTGTCTCCCACAGGATCCTTCTGGACAAAATGTCTAGCACACAGCTGGATAAACACATCATGTGGTGGGTGAGCAATTGGCTCATGGGTCGAGCACAGAGGGTGAATGGGGTGACATCAGACTGGCAATCTGTCACTAGTGGGGTTTCACAGGGTTTCATCTTAGGCCCTGTGCTCTTCAGCTTCTTCATAAATGTCTTGGATGCAGGACTGAAAGGGATATGAAGCAAATTTGCAGATGACACAAAACTAGGAGGAGCTGTTGACTCCCTCAAAGGCAGGGAGGCCCTACAGACAGACCTCAACAAATTAGAGGACTGGGTAATTACCAACCATATGAAGTTCAACAAGGGGAAGTGCTGCTTTCTACACCTGTGATGGGGCAACCCCCGATGTTTCTACAGACTGGGGAATGAGATGCTGGCAAGCAGTTGCGTGGAAAGGGACCTTGGGGTCCTGGTCAATGGCAAGTTGAAGATGAGTCAGCTGTGTCCTGGCAGCCAGGAGGGCCAACTGTGTCTGGGGGGCATCAGGCAAAGCATCACCAGCCGGTTGAGGGAGGTGATTGTCCCTCTCTGCTCTGCACTGGTGTGGCCTCACCTTGAGTATTGTGGCAGTTTTGGGCACCACAATTAAGAAAGATATTAAACTATTAGAGATTGTCCAAAGGAGGGAAATGAAGATGGTGAAGGGCTTTGAGGGGAAGCCATATGAGGAGCAGCTGAGGTCACTTGGTCTGTTCAGTCTGGAGGAGAGTGAGGGAGGACCTCAATTCAGTCTGCATCTTCCTTGTGAGGGGAAGAGAAGGGGCAGGCGCTGATCTCTTCTCTGTGGTGACCAGTGACAGGACCCGAGGAAATGGCTTGATGTTGTGTCAGGGAAGGTTTAGGTTGGATATTAGGAAAAGGTTCTTCACTCAGAGGGTTGTTGGGTACTGGAACAGGCTCCCCAGAGAAGTGGTCACAGCATCAAGCCTGCCAGAGTTCAAGAAGCATTTGGATGATACTCTCAGGCACATGGTGTGATTCTTGGGGACAGTCCTGTGCAGGGCTAAGGGTTGGACTCAATGATACTTATAGGTCCCTTCCAACTCAACATATTCTGTCATTTTGTGAAGTACTCTTGATACCCATTGGAGTGGCAGCCGTTTCATGACACAAGTCACCCCAGTTCTTAATCCTCTAACAGACCTATGCGGAGTGGGAAAACCCCCAGAGGATAGCCAGAACAACAGGCAAACATTTCCTGGTGAGGGAAGGGATGAAAAGGAGAAGGCACTCACAAGGACCATGATGAGGGAGAATTGGGTCTGCAATCACTGGGGTGTAGCATCACTGTACTAAATAACAATTCTGTCAAGGCTGCTGTTTTGGAGAACACTCAGTATGGTTACATCCAACAGTCATCAGGAAACACCATTGGATGTGGGTGGCCATTTCCAGGATGAATTGCTGATAGCTGCCCAGGTGCACTTTAATGTTATCTGTCATGTGTGGACAGAATAGTTCACAGTGACAGGATGTGGCATGTTTCATTATCAGGAGATACTTGTGCCCCAAGCCCTCTCTAATCAGGCCCCTTTGGAGCCAACAGAGATAAGGGGGTGATGGGGAGAAAGAGAGGGAGGACAGGATCCTGAAGCCTTCTCCCTCTGGCAGGATGTTGCTGCTTTTCATGTCCTGGCTGCCAGTCCTGTTCAAAGACTCATTTAGTGGGTGTCTCTGAAGCCAAGCTTGCACGCCACTAACTTTTCGGCTTCCAATACCTTTTTACCCCAGTACAAGAGCATATACTGCCATGCGCTCACCACAACTCATTTTGCAAGAGTTCCATAGATCTGCACTGTCCTACTTACCCTGAGCCCATCCTGAGAAGAATGTAGTAAGGAAATAGCCACATGCTGGGCTTCCAGTCATCTCAGTCTGCAGGTGGTGAAGAAGGCCCATCCCCAGTGTCCTCAGTCTTTTTCATGTCATGTCTACTGTTCTTACTGTGGAGTGGATGGATGAGGGAGGACAAATTGGAATTTTATCAAGTTGTCAGTAAAAGGGGCAGTTATGTTGTTGTGGCCTGCCCCACTGCAAGTAGGGGCATAAAATTTGTTTGGGGTTTATGTCTTTGGTTTTCTAAAAAAAAAGTGAGGTTCCATACTTCATCTGCACTTCCACTACAAACAGGTCACAGTCCTTACTTGATCCCAGGGACCAGTGCGCAGGAATTAAGAGCAGAACGTCAGGAAGCAGAAAGATTTTGTTAATTTTTATAAATACCTAAAAAATGAGACTGTTTACTAGCAATGGAAAAATTTATGTCATTGATGATTCTCCAAAACAGGTTGGAAGAATATATATCACAAATGTTTTTAAGGATGGTTGGTTTGGCCTTGGGACAACAGTTTGAATTAGAAGATATTTCAGGGTTCCTTCTTTCTCTGATATCTGCTGTCCTATTCTAAATAAAATGCAAGGAAAAAACCATAGTTTTGGTCTTTATTTGGGCATTTTTTTATTTATACAGTTCAAAAAAGTACTATCAGGGAGCAGCTGAGAACACTGACTCCTTCCACATCAACTTCCAGACTAAATCCTCGTGTGACAGCAATATGAAAAGATGCAAAAGAATGATTTAGTATTGAAACACATAGGAAAATAAAGGGTAGAAAAATTATTTGAGAAGCAGTTGCTATTTGCTACCAATAATAACCAGAAGAAAATATTATGAAACAAAGCTCAGAGTTTTGTTTGCATAACCAAAGCTGACTGTCATGTTCAGGATTATTAAATGAGAAAAAGCTTTCAAGTATATAGTACCAACACCCTTTTAAAACAAGTTCTTACAGAACCTTTGATAAAGAAAGAAGTCAATAAGCCTGTATAAGCCTCTGGACATCTACAATTAGCTAAACCAAAGATGAAATACCTAATGAGGGACAAAAAATTGAAAGTATTTTTATGTGTTTGAAAATCAACTCTGTGTTTATTTACTATACACTTTTGATGCTAGACTATTACTGTTATCATATATCTAACCAAGAAGAAAATACTTAAACATAACAGCATTTATTAGCCTCTGCAAATACAGTCTGGAGCAAGGAGCACATAAACTAAAAGGCATTTTTATTTGAAAAATCATTTTTCAAGTTCTTTGGCTTTAATAACTGAAGGAGTAAAAGACTTGTAATTCAAGTTTCATGGAAGTATGATATGCATGGGCACTGCAAAAGCTTCGTCTCCCTTGTTTAATACAACACAGTCTGTAACCTGACCTGCAGCAACCTTCTTTTCATTTTTAACTAATTCTTGCTTATTTGATGAGAACAAGCCCATCATTAATCTGGGAATAAATTTTGTGAATTGGATGAAAATGATGTAAAGCAAGATCAGGGCCTCATTTATGGTGTTAAGTAAAGACAGATCTAGCTTTCCACTGGAAAGTTTAGTCATAAACACTGTGAGCCTCAGATCTACAACCTGCAAGGTTCTCCCTTACATTTTTTTTAAAAATATGTCTCTGTGAACATGAGGGCATTTCTCAGCCTATAGCTAGCAACTAGCATATGGTAAGCCATATTTCATTTTCATCATAATGATGAAAAATGTATTAAAACAAGAAATATGAAAGGGGGAAAAGGCCTTTTATTTATGTAGCTTATGTACATTGTAGAAAGAAGAGTGTTTATATTCTAAGAAAGAACTGGATTTAAATTAAAAATATTTTCTGAATGCAAGTCTGAACAGTGTTCACAAAAACATACTTTAAATAGGACCCTCAAACATAAATATTAATGAACTGAAATAACGCGTTGTCTACTACTCTGCCAAGGAGTATTACCATGATGGAAAGTAGATGGTTCTCCTTCTGCTAGGAACAAAGTAAATCAAAACACTCCAAATATGAACAATAAGATAGATCTGGAGACAGAATGACCTTGGAAGTCTGGTACATGCAGCTGCTTTCTCATGTCGCACCAGAAAATGTAGAACAACGATGTTGGCCTGGGGTTCCATTCTCTTCGTCTTCCACAGTATGCCTGGACTACAGTAATCTCTCCAAACTGGGCACCATGACTGGATTAAGTTAGGGATGGCAAGCTGAATCTCAGTCAACAGTGCCCTGGCAGCCAGGAAGGCCAACCATGTCCTGGAGGGCACCAAGCAAAGCATTGCCAGCCAGTCGAGGGAGGGGATTGTCCTGCTCTGCTCTGCTCTGCACTGGTGCAGCCTCACCTGGAATATTGTGTGCAGTTTTGGACAGTTCAGTCTGGAGAAGACTGAGGGAGGACCTCACTTCAGTCTGCAACTTCCAGGGGCAGGTGCTGATCTCTTCTCTGTGGTGACCAGTGACAGGACCCGAGGAAGTGGCTTGATGTTGTGTCAGGGAAGGTTTAGGTTGGATGTTAGGAGAAGGTTCTTCACTCAGAGGGTTGTTGGGTACTGGAACAGGCTCCCCAGGGAAGTGGTCACAGCATCAAGCCTGCCAGAGTTCAAGAAGCATTTGGATGATACTCTCAGGCACATGGTGTGATTCTTGGGGACAGTCCTGTGCAGGACTAAGGGTTGGACTCAGTGGTACTTATAGGTCCCTTCCAACTCAACATATTCTGTGATTCTGTGATTTTTAAGCTAAAGCTCCCATACACATCCTTTTGGTTTGCTAGACAAATAGCTCAGAGAAATGAGCCTCTGAAATAAGTTATTAGGGTCAGGTATTTAAAGGTCAACAATGGAAATATCTCCAGTTTAAGCTCCTGTGAGAAGATAGAACAAACAGGCCTACAATATTAGGTTCTTTTCATACTTGTGAATGAGTATTCATAAAGTATAATTTCAATATATTTGGTTTAAAATGTGCTAAATTGGTTTTTAGTTACAATAACTACTGTGTACAGAGTTCTGACACAGTCCTTAGCAAGATATTTCTGAGGTGCAAAGTCCTGACCAATGCTTTAAAATTAAATTTAACCAAAATTTAATACAAGATTGACTCTGCTCTCTGTCTGTTCTCCTGTCAAAGATGACAAACAGAGGAGAATGAGACAACAATTGTTGCCCATCTTGAAACACATTTTCTTGAAAAGCCATTCCTGCTGATTGGCATCTGCTCCCTCTGTTTTGCCACATACAGAATAACTTTCTCTCTTTAAGCAATTTGATCTAAGAGAAGAACAGCAGATGCTCAGTGAATTGCATTTTTTGTCTATTGATAATTTGATTTTAAAAAGGAAACAGGAAATATATTCTGTCGTTTAAAATAAAAACACTAGATCAGCCCCCCCTCTTCACCTCTTTACTCAAATGCCACAGATTAGAAATTTTCTCCTGCAGAAAAAAATTTGATGCACATCTTCATGGATTTTTTTTTTAATGTCCTTTCCTATCAGGACAGTTGCATGAAGGTATTTAAAAACCAAACAAAAAAACCCCTAAACCAAACCAATGCTGCCCAAAAATGAAAATACTGAGATTAATAATTAAATAATTTATTAAAAGTTTTGTTTTAGAATTAAAAGAAATTAACTGCAGTAGGAATCTAGAAAGCATCTCCTTATTGCTTTTATAAAATAAGATTTCCCATCATTTTAATAGTTTCCTCTCACTAAATCATTAGCCCTGTATTCAATGCTTTTAGACAGAGAGGACAAATGACCTAGTCAATTTTGAAGTACATTATTGATTGCCAGACTCTCATAACTGTAGAAAATTATATTTCTGTATAGCTACAATGGAAATCTAAGTACCTTGTCATGTTCATATCTGAGATCATCTACCGAGGCTCTAGACTGTCCTGAATTCATGAAGGGAGCACAATTAAATGTAGGATTAAAAAGTAAATAGGCTAGAGAAATCACTACACAATTTAATGTAGAAGAGTTTTAAGCAATGTACAATGGCTTTCAGAAGACTGTCAACACCAGGTTTTTAAAAAAATCTACCTGTTGTAATAAATAACACAGTATAAAAATGCAATTAATTTGTAATATAATTTGTTTTATAGCAAGTAAGTATAATACTGAAAATTCTTCTATATGGAAATTCGTTAAACTAAACCTAGAGACTTCATTGTATGTAGACTTAGCTACATAAAGTATACAGTGTCTCAATTTGTGCTTATTGTGATTTTAATGCAGCAGATCAAAAGTATTTTTACAGAAAAAGTGAAGTGAAAATATCTCTGGTATTTGAAGACCATATTTTGCATAGCTGTCTTGCCTATTTGAACTTAATAAAACTGTAAGTCTTCAAGTACATAGCAATGTAAGAAAGGAAGGGTCTACCATCAGTCTTTCTCATGAAAAGAATGAGTTAAAAAAATGAATCCACCTTGTGAGCAATAACATGCTCTCTGTGAGGTGGGAGGCTAAATGGGATGGTATTAATTACATTGCAGGGTGTCTAATTTTATGTTTATTATTCAGAATAAAACTTCTTTTCACCTTTGACTGGATATTAAGTGTGTTGGAAAGTTTAATGAACTTGTAGATCAAAGGCTTAATAACTTTAGAAAGGAGACAGCACATAGTATGTAGCTCTAACTTGTTATCAATGTTCCACAACTTTGTCTAATCCTTCATCCTTGTCAGAGAGTCACAGTGCTTGCTCTGCATCTATCCAGCTGACCTTTTTCTGTGAAACCATAGAAGCATTGAGGAAAGAATTTTGATGTTCTGATATTTTCAGCTGTGGAATGAGAAACTGGAAAAAGGTAACAACTCGCTTTTGCACAGACCATTGATGCTACTTTTGTATTCCACTCCATCTATCCTCCCATCTTCTCCTAGCTTGGTCTTTGTGGAACCATTTTTTGTTCTAAGCACATGTGAAAACTATTTTTCCAGCCTCTTTGATTGTATTTATTTTTCCTATCTGTACATTTCAGAGTTTTCTCCTCCTACATCATATTGATAGATGGTTCTTGACGCTGCTAAGCTTTTGCTGCCAGCCTCCATTTCATGGTTTCTCAACTTTTTAAGAAGTACGTCTATTTTTCTTGGCCAGTCACGCACGCGTGGATTGTTTCTCTGAAATTTCTGAATGTTCAACTAATTCTTCCTCTTCTCAGTTGTCCTCCAAAGTCTCCTTTGCAAAAAAAGCTAGGCAGATGTTCTGGAATGTGTTGCCAGTATGAATGTTAGAGGAAAAAATCTCTATTTAGATGTAGAGAGTATATAAAAAAGCAGTAATGAGTTGGAGTTATGCTTACAGCATAGTTGTGCCCCATGATGGAGTATCATATTTGGTAATTTTAAAGTACTGTAAAAATTGGAGAAGGGTATAGCAGCAAAACAAAAAAAAATGCTCTAATATCAGAAAACTGCTCTATACTGAGAAGCTCAGTCTGTTTACATTATTAAAAATGAGGTGATACAATGACTTGATAAAACTTTCCTCACATGGAAGAGACTGGTTCATGCTGTGCCTAACTGAAATGTGAGGTGAGGTATTTTTCAAGGAAGAATAAGGCTCAAGTTTTTAGAAGACAATGTAGCAAACTATTACTGCTTCCAACTCTTGGAGTTCTTATTGCCAAAACTGAATGCCTTTATCAATTATCCTCTAGATAAATGCCAATTATTATACCTGTAATGGAGTGACTAGTTGTGCAGCTTGTAGGACTCATTGATCTAATAAAATTGTATCATTTAGTTAATTTTTGTAACTAAAGTAAACACTTCTGTAGGAAATGTACAAGGATCTCAAGTATTTTTTACTGATTACTTCATTCTTTGCATCCCAATTATTTCCAATGTGACACAATAGTCAAGGTATCAGACATTAATTCATCTGCCATTGTGTTTTTCTACATTCTCTTTTTTCTCTGCTAATGCTTTGATGCATTAATTCCTTTAATTCTAAGACTATGGGTGGGCTTTTTTTTTTTCCAAGTGAAACTATGTACTAATTTACAACAGGGCCTTTCCACGGGAGCAGTCTGCATATTCCCACTCTGTGGAAACATGAGAGAGCTTATCCTTTGGAGAGAGGAATAACCTCCCTATCATTTACCTACATGCGCCTCAGGGTAAGAACATTGCATATGGGTAGTTCCTGAAGAGAAATTGATGTGGCAAAGATTCAAACATTAGCGTACCTTGGAATAACTTGTTTGTTTGCTCATGTCTTTAATTTTCTAATGTCAGGAATGTTTTCAAATGCATTTATTCACAAGCAGTATGATGGCTACTACGCTTCTGTAGAGGATATATAGTATGAAAAATATTTTTTATAAAATGAGAGAACAGTACATTTTCATGAGTTGGTATCAACTAATCTAAGATGCCAATTTTTTTTGTAAAACAGAAAAGAAAAAAGAACTTTCTGCTTATCCCCATTTAATCTTAATAAAATCAATGCAAAAGTAAGTGTGAGAGCAAGATTTGCTCTTCAATCTCCTCTTGTTCCTATGGTATTTCTGGTAAACAGAAGCATCTTAATTTCTATTTATTAATTTAAAATTTATGCTGATATCTTGAAGTGTTTAACTGAGGTGGAATTAATAATTAGCTATTCACCTTGAAATCAGACTAGTGTAAATTTCCTTGATGGTTTTTGTTTTTGAGAAATACATCCTGTTTTGGCATCTGGACTACTCAATCCTTATATTTCATCTGTCTGCCTAATTTAAAAAAAAATCCTTTTAATTTTGATTTTTTAACTAGAGTACCTTACATCCTTCTTTCATGGCTAAGCAATTTCCTTCAGGTTTCTTTCCCTTGTAACAGACTTATGTACTACATATTCAGGATGTTAAGTGAATCTTCATTTTAAAAGAGTGGTTGCTTTTGCTCACGATTGTGCTTTTAGATAACATTAAGGTCTCCACTGAAATTGTTTATATCATTCATTTCAATATTTTCATTAATTCGTGTCCAGGAGATATTTTTCCAGCTGTGTCTCCTGTAGAATTTTTATCTCTAAAATTATAACCACTGGTGTACTAATTTGCACAAGGTATTATATCTTAGGGGTTTTAGGCATTAATAATTCAGAAAACAGAAATTTCTAAAACTGATTTTAAAATTCAACATTGATCTCACAATTTTCAGCATAATACAATAATTGTGTTGTTATTCCTAGTGCCAAGGGAATGTCAACAGTATTGAGAAGGAGTAAAGCCAAGGTCTAAGTTGGAAAGCATATTTCTGTGACCTTGCTTCAGATTTTTGGTGTAGCAATGGCCTTTCAAACATAAAAAAGTTCCTGGAAAAATTCTACAGATGTTGCAAGAGTTGAGAGCTTATAGGTTTCTTCATAAACTTTCTTTCTAGTTTGTAAAGAGGTGGGGGAAAAAAATTATTATTTTGATAGTTTAAGAGAGACGTATCTCTCACAGTCCACTGAACAGTTTTAGAGAACCCTTTTATAAAGATGCTGTGTTTTAACAATCTGCTTAACTTTATACTGTCTAAGAAACATCTATATAATTCTTAATTTTTAAAGAACTTGGTGTATGATAAAGTGTTTTGTTGGCATTGGAATTGCTATTTATAGGCAAGGAATGAAAATAATTGATTTTAGCAATTGTTTCAAATCAGCAGGAGTGATTTTAAAAGCCACTAAGAATATTTTTTTGTGATCTGAAAGGGAAGACTTGGTTCATTAAGGCAATCCAAGACTAGCTTCTTTCATTGTGATTTTAAAAAAAAACATTTAATATGGTCTTATGGATCATTTTAGAAATATTACTGTTTAAAATATTTTGCAGTAATGTAGTAATTGCCAATATGTATATTGTCTAATTTTTCTTTCCTTTTAATTTTTTTTTTTTGCATTTAGGTAACAATTCTGTTTTCAGATGTTAGCTTTTTAGTGTTAATTGTTCAAATGTCTAAAAGGATCTGAGCTTCTTTGATGATGTCGGTTTTCAAGTGTTTCAAATGCAAATACTCTACTACTGTTCGCACCACTGTGTAAGCAGTATTTTTTCTAATATAGCTGTGGGAAATCAACTGACCTTTAGATAACTGTAGCAGGAATAGTAATGGCTGAACAGATATGGTGTGCTCTTTAAGAGCTCTCAACTGCCTAATCTGTCTCCCATGATGAAGATGAGTCAGTTAAACAACTCTAAAATTCATAAATAAAACCAAATACAATTTGTTTTCTTGTCAGTTGAGAAGAACTGTCTGGATTGCAGAGACTTGAGGAAAGACTTGAAGAGAAACAACTGCTGAATTTGGGGGCAGTTTGTCACTTTAAAGGAGGCATGCTAGTTCTGGCTTGGATGTGAAGTCAGAAGGGAGTTTAAAGCTTTTCCAAAAAGATTTTGCTGTGGAGGTCTAATGAGATAGTTGTGGGAAAGACACTGATACATAAAATGGTTCATCTTCCTATCCCATCCAGGAAAACAACTAGCTTTCAGCCCAGTCAGTCTTCAAGGGAACAGCAAATAGTTCCTCTTATCAGTCCTCATCAACTTATTCATTTTCTGGAGGGGCAGGAAAAGCACTAGCAACTGCCAAAACTTTAGGGGCATCCTGGAGAGAAAATTAGCTCTCCAGGGTATAAATGCAAAATCTCAGACTCTTTCAACCAAATTAAGAGTTCAGACTGGCAAAGTAGTGAACAGTTGCTTATGATTATGGATAACAAGGTAATAATCCATTTTGTTGCACAGGGAATTCTCACCCCACATCTTTGTTATACTTCAGCTTTATTAGTATTTTAAATTCAAAAATTATTTAACTGTTTTTCTTTTTCATTTTGATCAAAGGACATTAAAATATTTCTGTTAGCCAATAGTCCTGTGTCTGTATTCCCACACATACTAGAAGCACTGTCATCACATTCCCATCGAGGAATGTTCTTATTTACCTTAGATACCATTAGACCTGTGTCTGTCAATGCATTTTGCAAATGGCCTTAGAAACCATTTTTCAAACCTCTGCCTTTAAATTATTTTATGCTGTGCCAGTAATAATTCTTATTCCATCTACTCCAATGGGTATCCCATCCTTAGCCCTAGTATGGGAGTATCTGCTGCTAACTACTGCAGCCACCAGCTAGTACAAATGTTTACACACTTACAAGAGTTTACACATCTGTGAAGTGAACAAAAACCTTAAGAGGCAGTGATTACCTCTCGAAATTTAATAAAGAAGGAATTGTGCCTATCTAGGTAAAATCTTTAATTGGCCTTTTGAAATGTACTTATGTAGACAAATATAATGGATAAAATTCTTGCACAACTTTTAAAGAAAAGTCTTTTAAAGAAAAGTCTTTTATAAATACATGCCTGTGGTAACTAGGAAGGAAATTCTACTTGTTCAGTATTAAGAACTTTATAAAAAATGTTGGGTTATTGTGGGAATTATACCAGTTTTAGTATTAGTTAGATCTAGCTCATCAAAGAAGGGTTGTATCATACCTCTTTTGACCTCATAAGGAAAACTGTTTGGCACCTAAATCTCACACATAGCAAGAGAAAACAGAAGTCTGATTTGAAATCTGCATATGGAAAACCTGTGTTAAATAGTGTCTTTCATTTCAAAACTGACCTCATCTAAGGAAGAATCACTTAAAGCATCACTTAAGTGTCTTAAGGAAGAAAAAGAAATCAGATCAACCAGAAACTAAACTTCTGAGTATTTTTAATTTGCCAGATTTCCTCTCCCCATTTTTTCTTTCTAGTTCAGTATGAACACAGTCTTGAATTCATCTTTCTTGTTCTGTGGTCTCTGTTCTATCAGTGATAATGCTGATTTCTTCTCTTTTTTAATGTCAGCTTGCTCAAATTTAAAGTAAGTTAACAAAAGGTAGATATTTATATTTCTTTCCAAGCCTTTTCGCATTATTTTTTCTCTGTATCTCTTGGCAATACTACTGTTCTTGGATTCACAAATATTTTTAGTTAAGGTATTTATTTATTTGCTATACACCTATGTATACAATCTTTATAGAAATTTTAGTGATTTTTTCAATAATTTATTTCCAGTATCTAAATTTACCTGTCTAACTGCCTGACTCTTATTTTGCTGTTATCCCTGCAGTTGCTTCTTGGCCCTATATAAATGTGTTAAAAATACGGTTAATGTTATTCTCAAAGCTTACTGGTTTTGCCTTTTTAATTCTTCTGTGAGTGAGTACCATTATTAACTCATCATACTGTACAGCATCAGGAATAAGCTTACCATTCTTATTCTGAATGCGTTTCAAAATTTTTATCTTAATTAATAAACAATAAATCTTACATCTCATCAGGTTTCCCAGCCACCCTACTCCACAAACATTATAACTTTGACTCTTCATTACTCATTTTACCTCAGTTTCCTTACAATTACCTCACAAGGTTACTCAAAAAGTTATGATACTGTGCTTCACACCAAAGATTATCCTGCTTTTTAGCATTATATGTTTGCCCATATCTTCAAAAATAAGCTTACAACTCTGTCAAACAAAGTCTATGAAACTAATTCTCCCAATTATTAGGGCATTTCATTGGAAGTGGGTTTTGGTAGAAATACAATTTTGTCTAAAAAACCCCAAAACATAAAACATACTTTGCTATTCCTAGAAATTTGCAGCTTTTCATCAAGAAAGTGAACTCTTCAAAATCACCCAAGTTTAAGATGAGTATTTCATATCTCAAATGTCTGCCCATGAATGCCTAAGTAATCACTTCTATGAACTGAATGAGATACAGAAGGCTTCCAAGTTGAACACAAAATGAAGTTGTTTTGACTGGGGTCTATTTGTGTTCTTTTTTCCTCTTCACTTTTGTACAGTGGGCCACTGTCTTCAGAAGAAGGCCCCTGCTTGCATAATCCTCTTGACATTTGGAGATGGTTGCCAGTTTTTAAGATCAAGCTACAAGGGAAGATAGCTATGATTTTGAAAGCTGATTAAGACAGTGTGAAGTAGTCTTTTACTGACTAACGTATGCTTAAGAGAAAAGAAGGGGAAAGTATCAAAAGCAGAAAACTGGATACACAAGTGAGACGGGATCAGATCAGGAATCATGAGCTACAGGGGCAGAGATCAAAAACACCCTAGGGGATTCTAATCTGAGATCAAAGAAGTGTTTCAAACTGCTGAGGAAACTCAGACAAGGGAAAGCATGTAGGTGTTTTATCTAGATTTGTATACTTACCCTAATGTCGGAGGTGTAGAGATTTGGTATCCTCATAGAGCCTGTAAGGCTGTTTGCTGTAGTTATCATTTGTCTTGAAGAAATGAATTATCCCTCATGGGTTTTCTTTTTTTTTTTTTTCCCCTCTGGGTAGTCAATCCTAGTCTAACAGTAGCAGTGCTGTGAGATTGTGTGGTCTTTGCTCTGTGTAGTGATGAAGACAGTGTTTCATAATCCTATCGTGGTGTATGGAAAAAAGGATTCATCAGATCTAGCACTGTTCAAGGGTCTTTAGTGGGCCAGGACCTAAACAGAGCAGCCCAACGAATACCCTTTTGAGAAAGAAGTATCAAAGCTCATTTGATTGTGTGTGATTATAGTAGACTTTTACACACTGGTTCCAATCTAGGTGGATGCTACCCCAAGTATTACTGTGATACTTCTTGTGGGGGAAGAAAAAATTTAAAAATCCCAAACCACCAAACCTGGGCATTTTGTTGGACAGCTTTATTTCACTAAAACAGTACTGAAGCAATATCCCAAAAAGTTCCAGAGTTGATGCCATGTTTCAAATTCCTCTTTTCAAACAGAATTGAATGAGATCATTCATTCAACATGACCCCCCATCTTCTTTGAAAACACCTATTCAAAAAAACCCCAAAAAACCAGATATAGTTTGCAATCATTCTTTCTATTTGCAGGAAGAGCCCTCAAGAATTAGCTCCCAGTAATTTCAACACTTATTTTAGCAGCTGGTAGATACAAAAGAGTAAGAAACTTGTCAGAACAGGTGACACAAGGATGAAATTCCCTTAATCTGTTTAGCCTGTGGACTCACCTTTTGCTCGATAGTAATTTCTCTGTGATTGGAAGAGAGATTATAGTGTGTAGTAGTTTGAACCCCTATCCAGCAGCCATGTTCTCCTTAGTTTTACCCAGGCTGTAAAACTCACTTGCTGTTAAATCCTATTTAAGCAATTTTATGTATTTTTTTATGTATTTTTTCAGAAATCAAGATATGTATCTCTGGAATGTTGGAAGACACGTATAATGTGTGTTTGTAAATTATCCTGAAACTGCAGAGGGGCATGTATATAAATTCTGTGCTTTTTGGTACAGGTCAGCTAGCAGGACCACCTTACAGAAAGTTTTCACAAATATTTCGTAAGTTTTGGAATATGTAAACAAAAAAAAGGGCCTTTTTTCATGAAATAACACCATTACTTTTTGGGAAAGAAGTTAATTTTCTATCTAATATTGATCTAATTGACAAGACATTTCTGCCTTGAAAAAACTATCTAAAAAACCCAGCATCACACTGTATTGTTTACTAATAATTCAGACAGCCTTTTGTAAGTGATTTCATTAATTATTATTGGAATAGAAAAAAAATCATACACCTAATAATCCACTTTTATCTGTCCAATTACTTTAAGAACTTGCATGTCACAGTTTTATATTTTATATGGAACCACTAACACTCTGCAGGACTTCATTTTGGTGTGATATAACACCTTTGCACTTTTAAGGGAGTGCTTTTAGCAATGTCCTAGAAAAAGTTGGAAAATCTTCAAATATTTAAGAAAGACACATCATTATGCTTTGAAAATGTTTTGTCACCACGCATTTTTGTAAAACTTTTCTCTTCCTCTTTGGCTCATTTATGAGCTTATAATAATTTGAAAATTTATAATAGGGATTATAACTCCTTTCTCTTATGACTTCTTTCTGTTTCTCTATATCCCATGTTACACTGCAATTGTGTGGGACAAAGTTGTTTATTAGAAAATCCAAACCAACAGAAATGTGCATTCTTAATATTTAAGTTTATTATATCAACACGAAAAAAAACAGAGCTGTTTCCAAAACAGTTCATTTACTGCAGGGAAAAATAGACCCAGTATTCAAAAATTACAGCTACATGTCTGAAAGAATATTCCAAAAATATTTGGAAGCATATATGAAAGTGTTTCTTATAATTATTGAATTATTAAATGATCATCATTAAATATATTGAACCCTCTGAGTAAATCACTTTTCAAAATTATATTGAATAGATGATGGCATGATGTTTCAAAGATATTCTAGAAGAAATTAACTGCTTCGTATGTTTATAACAAGTTTTTGGACTAAGATCAGAAGTCAAATAAAGAAGATCAAAGGTTTCCATTTTTTAATTCTGTTAAGATAATTATCTCCTAGCAATAGATTCAGATCTCTCATTCTGTGAAGAATTCTCCACAAGTATATTATTCTCATATTTAAGAACTGCTGGATGTACTTATACATGAATTTGACAGTGTTGGTATATTGCAGGCAAGTCAAATGGTTGTTGAACATGACAATATCTGAATTATTGATTGCCTAAATTGCCCAAAAGTTTAGCCATCATTACTGCTCCTTGTTCAAGAGGATGTATTAGTGCAGAAGCACCCTGCAGTTTTTGGCTTCCCTTAAATACCTTTACCTCATTCTACAAAAAGAGTGAGCAGTAAAAATATACTCTTTAATGGTACAATCCTTTGATTTGACAGGTTGCTCTTGCAAAACCTTTGTGATGTGTGAATGGGTGGCTTCTCAGAATGAGATGCCGTTAATGTTTTACAAAAGAGAGATTATTACTGCATTCATCTGTATCTCTTTATAGATAGTAAGAAGAAAGGTACTAAATCAGACTGCTCAAATTACCATGGTATTACTCTGCTCTCCATTGCTGGCAAAATCCTGGCAAGAATACTCCTGAACGGACTAATACCTGCTATAGCAGAAGGAATTCTACCTGAAAGTCAGTGTGGCTTCAGAGCCAACAGGGGCACCACAGACATGATATTTGTTCTCAGACAACTGCAAGAGAAGTGTAGGGAACAGAACAGAGGTCTGTTCCTTTGTCGACCTCACCAAGGCTTTCGATACTGTGAGCAGAAAAGGTCTTTGGTAGATTTTGGAATGTTTAGGTTGTCCCCTCAAGTTCCTTAAAATGATCATCTCACTTCATGAGGATCAGCACGGCCAAGTCAGATATGGCAATGCACTTTCTGAGCCCTTTCTAATAAAGAATGGTGTGAAACAAGACTGTGTTCTTGCTCCTACCCTATTCACAGTCTTTTTCAGCATGATGCTCCAAAGGGCCACGGCAGACCTCGATGATCAGGACGGTATCTACATTCGATATCGTACTGATGGAAGCCTATTCAACCTAGGAGGACTGGAGGCCAACACCAAGACCCTAAACCATCTTGTCCAGGAGCTGATGACACCGCCCTTGTTGCTCACACAGAAGCAGCCCTGCAGCATTTAACATCCTGCTTTGCAGATGCTGCTGAGCTCTTTGGGCTGGAAGTCAGCTTAAAGAAGACTGAAGTTCTCTATCAACCTGCACCTCAGGAAGTCCTCCATCATCCCCATATCACCATCGGCCAATCAGAGCTCAAATCAGTCCAACAGTTTAATTACCTAGGCAGCCTCATCTCCTCGGATGGTAAGACTGACGGAGAGATAGACAACAGGTTAGCAAAGGCATATAGTGCTTTTGGAAAACTCCATAAAAGAGTATGGCATAACAAACACTTGAAGAAAAGTACCAAGATCAGTGTTTACAGAGCCATAGTGCTGTCTACTCTTTTATATGGTTCCGAATCATGGGTCATCTACCGCCACCACCTGCGTCTCCGAGAACGCTTCCATCAACGCTGCCTCCGCACAATCCTAAACATCCACTGGTCAGATTATGTGACCAATACATCTGTTCTTGAACAGGCAGCAATCACAAGTATTGAGGCCATGTTACTGAGAACGCAGCTGCGCTGGGCAGGGCACATCTCCAGGATGAAGGACCACCGCCTCCCTAAGATCTTGCTTTATGGTGAACTTGCCACTGGCTGCCGCAAGAGAGGAGCCCCAAAGAAAAGATACAAGGACTCCCTGAAGCAACAACTCAGCCTCAGGCATATTGATCACCATAACTGGTCTACTCTGGCCTCCAATCGGGAGGCCTGGAGACAGACCATTTATAACGCTGCTGATGCTTTTGAGAAAGCACACAGGATCACCCTTGAGGAGAAAAGACAATGCAGAAAGAATCAAGCCTTGTAGAACATACCACCTCAGGAGTCTTTCTGCTGTGTCTTTTGCAACCGGACATGCCTTTCTTGTATTGGCCTTTTTAGCCACCAACGCGCTTGCAAGAAATGTGGGTAGAGCCCTTCCCAAATCTTCGTTCGCGAAGCCTAGTCATGATGATAGATAGCATAAAATTTACCGAGGAACAATAATGACTAATGAGTCATTATGATGTCTGCAGAAGTATGTAATGTGTTAATAGAGGGAACCTGCATAATTGTTGGGACATCTAAATTTGAGTCAGTAAAAAAATCCTGAGAAATTACATGTAGAGTTGATCATTAAATGTCTTTTTAATGCTAATTTTTATTATTATTATTTTTAGATGACATTAGGTTTATGTGATATATATGTGCTTAAAACAATAGACTTACCGTTTGATATCCTAACATTTCTCTAGTTGTGAAAACATTTTCCACAGTGTTGACATTATTATTATTTTCTTCAGATAGATATTGAAATAATAAAATATGTAAACCCAAAATATAGCATAATTTTACACATATAAGATGTGGTTTCAGTAATTAATTATCAACTCAAATGGAGAAGAGTAAAAAGATATACCTTTCTTCTTTATTCAGCTGTTGGCACTTTCCCCTCTTTTATCATTTCCTGCTTTTATAATTTTCTGCTTTAAACTTCTTTTCCTTATTCCTTCTGTATTGGACTTTCCTTGCATTTTTTTTTAAATGTTTTACCTTGAACAGTGCAGCTTCTCAGCTGCAAGTTCTCTCCCTATTCCTACAACGTCTTTTAGAATCTCACTTGTTCTTTATTATACAGGGAAAACAGAGAACATCAGATCAAGTACAAATTTAATTCATCCTCTCTTCCTCCTCTATGAACATATATCAGATGATGTAGTCTCAAATTAGCTGCTTAAACAGCTTTTTTCCGTATTTTTAATGTTCCTTCAGTAGGTAGGATGGCTGATATCTCTAAAACTGGCCACCCAGTATTTTATTCAGTATATGCTTCATTACAGTAAAAGGGACTACATCTAGATTCTTTTCTAGAAAGGAAGTCAGGGTTCCAGAACTTGATTTATGTATGTGCTTAAGCCTGACATTCTAGAAATCTCCCTCAGGTCCTAATAAAATTCTAGAGCACCAAAAACCTACATCAGGGAACTCTCTACAGAGCACTGTGGTTTTCAGGGCTCCTGGAGGAACTAATCCTTTGCTTTTACTCTGTAGGGCATACTTACTACAGCCACTTCAATAGACACAAGCTCACCCTGATTGTGTTCCAAAGGAAGCAAAACTAGGAGACTATGGCACTGTGGCACAAACTGTACCACCAAGCCCAATCAGCTCTGCTGCAAGGTAGAGAGCCTGTGTTCCAATCCGCTTAGATGCAGAGGGAAACCAGGTTCTAAAAACATTCCCATAAGCGAGATTAAGACACAAATGAGGCTAGATGCTGGATCCCAAAATGATAATTCAACTTTATTTTGTAACACAAAAGAGCAGAGAGAAAGAAGGAAGACAGAAAAGTGGGAAAAGCTAAGGGTAACTGTTAAAAGCACAGGACAGGAGTTACCACCATGAAGTGCCGCTGGCTTGCAAGCTGGTAGATCTCTGCTGGGCTTCTTCCCTGGTCACCTTGTATACTCCAAGGAACCAGCTGAACCAGCAGGGTAACAGGGTGGCAGCAGCTCCCGCAGCAGTCCCCAAACAGCCCCAGGCATGACCCTAAATACCCTTGCTGTGGTAGCCCCTGTATACCCACTGGCCAGTTCACCACTATCCTAGGAAAGGTCGTCTAGTACCAAGATGGGCCCTGAGTGTCCATTGGCTGGTTGCCTAGTCTCCAAGCCAGATCTGCCTGGCATACCTTATTTGGGAAAGTCCTTGCCATGTTTTTTTATTGTAACAACTTTTTATCTTTTTTGCTCATCTGCCTGCCTCTCCTGGCTTAGTAGGTGCCTCCTGGAACTTTTGCAAGTAGCTCGGTTCCTGCAGCAGCCCAGCTGTGGGATCAAGGCTTTTTAACTCGGTGCTCAAGACAATGGCGAAGCAGGCTCCATCTCGTAATCAGTCCACTACACCTGTCTTATGAGGAAAGGCTGAAGATTCTCCCTTTGTTGGAGGTTTTCAAGATGTGATTGGACAGGCTGCTAAATAATCTCATCCAGACTCCCTTTCCCAGGAAGGGTTGGACAAAGTGATCCTTTAAGGTCCCCTCCTATCTGGGCTGTCCTGTGATTTCGTGATCCTTCCAAGCTCTCTGTCTTTTTCCAAAGCTCACATGGAATGCCTCCAGATTCTTGAATGCCTCGAGACAGTTCATGTTGCGCTTGCATTTGCTGAGTGACACAATAGCTTTTAAATATCAGTGCTACACTGCGGAAGTATAAACTAGAACAACTGACTCTTCTGTGGGGGTCCAGCAATTCAAACTAGCCTGGTTTGGTGTCCAAGTGATCAATTTCTTCTTATTTGAAAATGTAAGTCTTTTTCTCCCCCCTGATCGAAGAGGCAGATATCAGCCCTTCCATCATGAATTACCTTATGAACCTTATGAACCTTTGCCTTCTATTAGTAATTATTCTGGAGAAGAGGAAAGATTCGTAGTACACCCTTTAGTTTCAAGTTTTCTGAAGGCTTCTCCTTGCTGAATGCACTGCTTTTACAGACAGCAGTGTCGAACACCTAATTCTCTGTATGTGTTATTTGGGGATACTATACACAAATTGAATTGCATCATAGAAGCTGCAAACAAAGCATCACACCCAGTAAGTAAAAATTCGAGAAGTACCATGTGTCCTTCTACAACTCCCTCCTAACAATACACAAATAAACTATGTTGCTTGGCCTGTCCAACTAATTCTTATATTTTTCGGATATTTCTATCCAGCAACTTTCTGAAACTGATCCATGTACTGTAAAAGAAATAAAGTAATAATTGTGACCTAGCAGAAGCAAACCAAAATTTTTAATGAAAATACATCTAACATGTTTTTCACATTTAATTAATGAAAATGTTTTAGTCTATCATGCCTTCATACTCTGTTTGTGGAAAACGCTGGGCAGATGCATTATGAAATCCAAATTCTAATATGGTATCTAGAGAAAAAAATCTTTTTAATGATTGAGGAGAGATATGGAGAGTAAGATAATGTCATTTTACTGGAACATGTCATACTCAGCTTTTACTGGTGAACACTGGATTCTAATTCCAAGAACAACTCTAAAGGTATCTTTTAAAGAATTTCAGAAGAAAAAGCATAGAAATCCTCTCAGAAAGCTTCTCTATGCAAGATGACCTTCCAGGATGCAAAAAGCTCAAACGTTTTAAGTAATGTTGTGAACCCACCTTCTGTTTCCACAGGACATGTTCTCATTCAGGAAGTCTGGTGCTAATTACTTTGAATCAAAAAGCCGGACAAGCATATCCTTCCAGTTTGGAAGATAGGCATCTGGTGGTGTCAAGAAGGATTTCTGCTAACACTTAGGTAAATATTACGTGGGAAAATATTACCACTCTTCTGTTTAGCAAAAGTTATTACTTGTGTATGAGTCACAAATAAATGGAGAGTAAACAGAAGAGATAGAATGACCTTTTAATTCTTCATCGTCTTTTTCCACATATTTGTATAGAAAAATTTTCTGGGGTGCTGGATGCTGTAGCATAGGAAGAATGAAACCCAACAACATAACAAGGAAAAGAATTGCTTTTGTTAGGTACATTTGCTAGTGATTTGAATGAAATTAAAGTTACTCTGCCAAATCAAAAAAATGTGGTCATGATCTTGCAGCTATTTGTTAGGAATTCCACTGTGAGTTGCTGAATAATAATAGAGTCACAGAATCACAGAATCACAGAATCACAGAATCACAGAATGGTTGGGGTTGGAAGAGGTCTCTGGAGATAATTTAGTCCAACCCCCACCTTGAAGCAGGTTCATCTGGAGCAGGTTGCACAGGATCATGTCCAGGTGGGTTCTGAATATCTACAGAGAAGGAGATTCCACAGCCTCTCTGGGCAGTCTGTTCCAGTGCTTTGTCATTGTCAAAGTAAGAAAGTTTTCCCTCATATTCTGATGGAAATTCTTGTGTTTCAGTTTGTGTCCATTGACCCTTGACCTTTCACTGGGTGCCACTGAGAGGCCACACAGGGAGTGCTGTGTCCAGTTCTGGTGTCCTCAGAACAAGAGAGATACTGAGCTCCTGGATCAGGTCCAGAAGAGGGCCATGAAAGTGATTGGGCAACTGGAGCATCTTTTTCATGAAGAACGGCTGACAGAGCTGGGTCTGTTCAGCCTCAAGAAGAGATGACTGAGACATGACCTCATCAATGTGTATAAGATCTGAAGGGAGGGTGTCAAGAGGATGGAACCAGGCCCTCCTCTGTGGTGCTAAGCAACAGGACAAGATGCAACAGGCACAAACTGACGCACAGGAAGTTCCACCTGGATATGGGGAAGAACTTTACTGTGCAGGTGACTGCACACTGGAATAGATTGCCCAGAGAAGTTGTGGAGTTTCCTTCTCTGGAAATATTAAAGAGTCATCTGGACACAATCCTGTGCAATGTGCTCTAGAATGAACCTACTTGAGCAGGGAGGTTGGACTAGATGAACCACTGTGGTCCTGTCCAACTTTATCCATTCTGTGGTTCTGTGAAAAGAGTCTGGCCCCATTTTCTTGATATCCACCCTTAAGTTATTTGTATTAACTGAAAGGATCCCCACTGTGGTCAATATTATTCCCAAGTTGTCTCCCATACTATAAAATACTTGAAGTTTTTCCTGCAAGACCTTTTCTATGCAACCATACAGTCAAAAATTGTGTAATTTCAAGTAAGACTTGTTGCATCTCTTTTTCTGACATTGACTAATATAAAACTGTGTGCTTGTATAAATATTGCTTGCATTTATTGGGTGCTGTTGTAAAGAATATACCCCTGCCTATGTCACACATTGCTTTGTAGCCCAAAACCCAGTCTCCTTTACCAAAATATGATACTTGGGTTTACTCTCAAAACTACTATTGCTTTTATCCCATTCTTCAGCTTTCATTAATACAAAATATCATTTGCCACTTTAAGTCATCCAGTACTGCAGCTTTTTCCCACTTTTAATCATAGAATGATAAAATAACTTGAGTTTGAAGAGACCCATAAGGATCATTGAGTCCAACTCCCTGACCCTTTCAGGAATACCTAAAACTAAATGGTGTGACTAAGACAATCATTCAGATGCTTCTTGAATTCTGGAATGCTTGATGTAGTGACCACTTCCCTGTAAAGCCTCTTCTTGTGACTGACCACCCTCTCAGTGAAGAATGATGTCCATTCTGAACTTCCCCTGATGCAGTTTGTGTCCCATAGCTGGTCAGCAGAAAGAGGAGATTTGTATGTCCTCATATGCTGATCCCCTTGAGAAAGGTTTAGAGTGTGATGAGGGTACACCTCAGCCTTCTCTTCTCCAAGCTGAACAAGCTAAGTGACTCAACCACTCCTCAGGAACGTTGCCCTTAAGGCCTTTCTCTATCTTGTTTCCTCTCCTCTACACATACTCTAGTAGTATGATTTCCTTCTTATATTGAGGCACCCAAAAATGCACACAGTGCCCAAGGTGGGGTCACTCCAGTGCACCTCCTTAGACTGACCAACTATGTTGTGCTTGGTAGATCCCTGATCACAACTGGCTGTTTTTGTTTCCAGCTCACACTGTTGGCTCATACTCAACTTGTCATCTAACCAGATCCTCAGATCTCATTCCACAGTACTGCTCTCCAGTCTCTCACCCCCAATTTGTATGTATAACCAGGATTACCCCATCCCAGGTGCAGAATCTGGTATTAGTTCTTTCTAAATTTCATATTGTTAGTGATTGCCCACCTCTATAGTCTACCCAGTCCCTAGTGAACTGAAATGTATTCCTATGTCACTTCTAGGTCCTAGAAGTTGCCATAGTATGGTACCTTGAACTTCTGTGCTCGAGAAAATGTGTAACTTGTGCAATGTGCAGTAGGGCTTTCATAAGTCACTGAGTTTCACTTAAATACAAAGTGTCTTCAGAAAAAGAGCACAGTCTGTTCTCTGTATCCGTGGTGGATGGAAGAAAAAATGAGGGTATAATCACCAAGAAAAGGTCTGGTTTGCATTTGGAGCAAAATTTTTATCGCTAAAGAGAGTGAAATATTGGAGAAGCATAAAATCAGGATTCTTAAAACCATGTAAGTAGAGTTTAGACAGAGATCACTTAGAGGTGACAGGATATGGGCTTTGGCCTCTCAAGAGTCTTTTCTATTTTTACTGTAGATACATATATGATATTGTTAGTGTGACATGGTCCAGATTTCAAAACTCCAGGAAAAAAAATATGTTTTTTTTAAAAAAAGAGGTATTTAAAAAGCAAAATAGTGATGAATCAAGCCAACTTCAAGGTCAATAAATGTTATATATAACAAATAACAAATTTGTAATTTTATGTGTCATATTTTTGTGGTGTTTATTATATTTTAATTAAGGGGTGATGTTATTTTTAATGTTATTTTTATCTTTAGGCATACATACCTGTCTGAAAGATTCTTTTTGAACATAGTCATTCTTCTTCTTCCTATACATCTATCTATTTTCAAGTCAAATCCCCTGGTTTTTATTACCTATTTGTCTCAGAGAAGATACCTGGGAGTTTTGCAAGCTTTAACAAAATGAGCAGAAGCACAGAAAACATTCACAACAGTACCTTTGTTTCTGAGGCTCTTGTTTGAACAGGCTGTAAGCAAAAAAAAAATTAAAGACATGAGTTAATGGACTCATCTTTTTTTGCTTTGAACATCTGAAGCTTCACAGAACAGATAGAAAAATGCCTAAAAGGATGAAAAGATTAGTTTGATGAGAGTCATGGAAGAAGATGAAGAAACCACTTCCATTCCTGAAGCTCAGTGTAAAAGCTACCATTAAATTCTTGGAACTTTGGCTAAATCAGCTGTCTGCAATGGTCAAAGCAATGTGGATGGAATTAATCAATTACATTAAATCTAATTCCTATGTTGCTTTACTGTAGGAGCTGAGCTGTTGTACCTTTGGGCAGCAGCGATTCAGTGGAACAGAAATGTTGTCTTGTTAACTGACGTTTCTCTATATTTCCTTAGTTAAACTGAGGGCAAACGTGGCATAGCTGATTTACTGAATCGGTTTCACTGAACTGAATAAAAATATCTTCTGCCTTCTGCTAACAAATTTTGGTTAGCTAATGCTTTAGTTTTTTAAACACAGCCTTTTGCTCATCTTCTGAATGTTCGTGAATCCCTAATACCTTCATTTTTCTTGTAAAAAGGCAACCTGGAGATAATACTAGTTTGCAGACCTTGGCTGCTGACCAGGTGAGGAGGGGACAGTGCTGAGAGCAATTGGGACACTTTTAAAGGGTTCCAGGGAGCTCAAGCAACCCAGAGTGCAGCAAACAGGAGTGGGCAAATGGGCACAGCACAGCAGGGAGAGTGTGGCATAACAGTTCATACAGGCGGGGTGAGCAGGAAGGGCTCTTCTCTGACCATCTGGGAGCAGCCAACAAAGACAGCAAACAGACTCAGTAGCTGGTAAGGAAGAACAAAGAGATCCTTTCAGCCCCAGTCTTATAAACATATTAGTTTAAGCTTCCTCAGTTACAGTGTTGACGTACCATAAAGCTCTGTCCCTGGTAGCTGCAGGAGGCACTGAACTAGCTGTGTCACAGCCTCCAGACAGACAGACCTGCTGATGGTAGACACAGCTCTCCAGATCAGAGGAGTGCCTGAAGCCTCTTCATGAGGCTGGGGCCAACAAACTATTCTTTTGCAGAAGGTGTGCTGTGGATGAAGAGCTGTGTCACCAGGTGGAGGAGCTACGGGAGGAAGTGAACAGGCTTTGTAGTATTCAGGCGAACAAGCAAGAGAGAGGACCAATTATTTTCAGAGATGCTACAGCCTCAAGACTCTTGGGAGTCTCAAACCTCCATTGCAGTGGAGAAGCAGGTGAACTCAGAACCCTGCAGGGTAATTAGTCAAAGTACTGTTACTCAAGAGTCTGTTAAAGATGAAGGCCAGAATTGAGTCATGTACCAGGAGGAAGGTTCTTCCTCCTTCTCAGAATTCGACAGGTAGATGTGGTGGTTTGAGACCCCCAAAATCCAATTCCTGAGTCCAAGCCCCCCTCTCGCAATTCACCCCAGTGTAAGAGGGGTTTTCCAGACACAACACAAGCCTCAATATGGGGGGAAGGGAATTATATTACAATCACTACACAAATAAATATTATAATACATTATATATACAATCTTAACTGTTTCTCCTATGATAAATCAGTATTTACATTGGATCAAATCTCTTTTCCCTCCAATAAAAGTCCAGAAGGGAAGAAGGAAAACATCCTTTCCACTTTCAGAGCAGCAGTGTCTCCTCCATGCAGCAGTCATAGCTGAAGTTGTAGCTGGATCTCCTTCCATTACACACAAGGGGGGGGTCTCCTCTCACCCCTCTTGGCCCTTCGAGTCCAATTGAAGGTCTCTCCTCCCGTGGACTGAGAAAGCAGGGACAGGTTCGCTTCACCACGTCATATCACAAAGTGCAGGGGTCTTCGTGATGGTCCCTTTCCTCAGGGGATTTACCCCTGAGTCAGAACGTCTAGGGCAGCTTTCAGTTGAAAGTCTTTCCCTCAAGACTTCTACCAGAGCTCCTGTGCTCTGTCTCAGGCTGCCAGCCTGGCAGCAGCAGCAGGGGTGAGGTCACCCCCTCTGCATTCCATCTGATTGTCCCGGTCCAGCTTCCAGGACGCCTGAGCTTCTCAGCTCCTCTCTCCGGTGCATGTTGCATTTTGGGAATCCCTGAGAGTTTGAAAGTCCACCCCTCCTCCTAGGAGGGGTCTCAAAGAGGTTTTGGGGAGTTATTGATCCAGTTCTTACCCCAAAACTCTCTCTGTAGAGCTTAGTCCTGCTCTGTTGCCGGCTCTCTCTCTCCTTCAGGCATCTCTCTGTCTCTCTGCTTAGCTGCATGCTTGTTTCTTATCTCCTTGGCTTTCTACCATAGCCTCTGCTCAGTGCTGTCTCTGCCGCCGCTCCTGCTGCCCACTCACAGTGGAGAAAAACTCCCAGCTTCTCAGTCACACACCTCGGTCCAGTTTAACACTGTTTCCGAGTTTCTGCAACTGCCAGCTGGGGGCTGGGGGGCCGTGGCCCCCAGCGGGGCTCCTGCCCCTTTTCCCCTCATGGCCTCAGAACATGGCCACTTCTTCTCCAACTACCTCATCATCCTTCTTTTCTGGTCTGGTGTGATATGTTTAAATTTTGCAGGGGCACTGATTGGGTCAACACCAAGAGAGACACCACCCCCTAGGGGGTTACCATTTTTTTCAACTCCAGGGGGAAAAACCACTTTTTTCCTCACCACAGTAGGACTGGCACCTTCTACAACAGGTATGAGGCTCTGGAAGTAGAAGACCAGACAACTGATGAGGTGGGCAAAGGTCCTTCTGGGATTGTCAGGCCTCCTAAAACAACACCACCTGTACCCTGCATCAAGACCTCCTCTGTTAACAGGAAAAGAAGGGCAGTTGTAATAAGAGGTTCCCTTCTTAGGGGAATCGAGGGCTGGATATGCAGGCCAGACTCAAACTACAGGGAAGGGTCTGCTGTGTCCCAGGGGCTCGAGTAAGAAACATTACTGGAAAACTCTCCAGGTTGGTGTGATTATTGTCTGCTATTTGTTGTTCAAACTGACAGCAATGAAACAACAAAGAGAAATATGAGGCCAATCAAAAGAGACTTCAGGACCCTGAGACGGTTAGTAGAGGGATCTGGAGAAGAGGTAGTAATTTCCTCGATTCTTTCAGTAATGAGGAATAATATGGATAAGAATAGGCAGATCTATCATGTCAGTGAGTGGCTCTGAGGTTGGTGTGATCAGAAAAATTTGAGGTTTTTTGACCATGGGATCATCTACTCAACACCTGGTCTACTGATACCTGATGGCATGCACCTATCTCAGAAGGGAAAAAAAGAGTTCTAGTGCAGGAGCTAGTGAGACTTGTTGATAGAGTGTTAAATTAGCTTGGAAGGGGGAAAGGAACAAAACCAGGCTTGCCAGTGATGAGTGATGGGATGATGTGCCAAAACTTAAAAAAACCAGCACTCCTAGGATCCCTCATTCTGCTTCAGGAAGTATTGGCTACAGTGTACCTCATCTGAAATGTTTCTACATCAACACATGCAGCATGATGATGTAGCCAGACATACATACACTGCATCTCTGAGACATTAAGTATACTCTGAATGTGATATGTTAGAAGAGTGAGGAATGTTCAAAGAAACAATGGTCTACTGGACGTGGAATCTGGAAGGTTGGGTACCAGATGCAGTGGATCATGACATCACCAAAGAAGTTATTTTATTTGTAAGACAGACAAGTAGTAGATTTGTTCTTGTGTGTTCCAGCTTGGTTTTGTATTCTCCTGTTGTTGTTTGTAGTTATCTTCAGATGCAATGTTTTTAAGAGAGGATTTATGGCTTTCTTTGTGATTCCAAAAAGAGGCATGTGTTTTCCCAGATTTCTGGGTAAGGCTTTAGCCACTGATTCAGTTAAGTTTAGTTCAACCCTAGATATTTAAACCTGGCAAGAAAAGTATAGTTATACATTGTGAAAATGAATGAGCGAATGAATATTAAAACTCAAAAGGCAATTATTACATGTCCTCAAGGACTATAGTAAGAATAGTTATGGCTCCACTGATGCCGTGTTGTATTATTAGTCTTACATTTTTTTCATGATATTTTAGAAATTAAATGTGTTGACACTTCACCCTTTATTCATCTAATCATACTCTGTAAAAAAAAAAAATTTTGGTATCCAGCCAGACTACCAAACAATCACTCATCATAGCTTCACTCACAAACAATTTATTATTTTACCTGTGGCAGTATTGTTAAACAATAAATTATGTTTTAAAAGAGCCTTGATCTTTTTTAAAACTGCCTTAGCCCCCATTATTAACTTGTCAGCTATAAATTGTGGCTCTCAGAGTATACCCATAGCTCTCAAGGTCACATTGACTCAACATCAACCAAACATACTTAAAGTTTGGTTGTTATTTTAGAAGAGTAGTTTCCTTGCTCAGAAATTATAAAATTGATTTCCAAGTAAAATGTGTCAGATAGACATGTAAGTCAGATAGACAATTGAAGTTTTCCTCTGGAAAACAGATAACGATCAGATATCCACACTGATGCTTCATGAAGTCTGCTGATGTGTTCTGCTGATTAACTTTAGGATACACCTGAAGACCTTGACAGAAGCAAACAGAATAATTCTTCATTCTTGCCCTTAAATGAAATCTCAGTTAATAGTCTATCCAAAGAGAGGTCTCAAGTATAGATTCCACTTTTTGTCTTTAGTGTGTATGTTGGTTGTTAGGGGAGATGTTAGGAGGCAGAGGAAATGATATTACCAGGGAACTGCTTGTATGCAGTCCTGTGTCTGAGGCTTGGACATTGCAACAAGGGACTGTACATCTACCTGAACTAGAGGCATGAAAGGGAGTGACTTGTCTGAAACTGAGACCATGACTGAGATTGTCAGAACGCAGATGTCAAATAATGAGTTATGGAAACAGATACAGAAAAAGGAAACAGAAGATGACTGAGAATTAATCTGCCATTGCTTGCTAAAATTCATGAAAATGGGAATTTAGGACAATTTTAGGCTTCCTAACTACTATTTGGTGATCCTTACCCAGTAAGAATATTATGATCTGTGTTTGCTTAGTAACTGGCCATCTTTTGAGAGCAGCTTTTTGCTACTGTTTTTTATTCTATTGCTGTTTTGAAATTACACTATTGCATCAAGCTGATATAAGCAGTCAAGGACTGAAACTGATAAGGAATAAAAGCACCCAAATTAGTGAGCCATCAATTTGTGTGAGGCAGGCAGCATCACATCTTCTAAGGTCTGTATTGATTGCTTAATTGTTTCCAGAAGCTGTTTAGGATGTTGTAAATCATGTAAACCTACAAAATATTGTATTATCAAATTTCATATTACCACATCTGCTGCTAGGAGAGACCTCAATGCTGACTTCTTTACATTCTCCCCTCCTTTACTCCTTTTCTTTTCCCTTCTCCCTGTACACATATGTGTTCTCTATAACTGCTCTAGGACTGTAAACATTGCCTCTAGCACCACCTGAGTCTGTAACTTCCTGACGACAATAATCTTCTTTTTCAGGTTGCAAAGGACATAATTTTGAGAAAGCACAAATAAAAGTGTTGGAAACTGTACATCTTATAAAGATGAGAGGTTGGAAAAGAGTGTCTGTATGTTTCCTATTTGCTGAGTTTCCAATTAAATTGATGTGGACGTTATTTTCTGTAATAACATTAATTAATAAGCTAGTCAACTTGGACTTTGGATAAGTGTTATTTATTTTAAGTAAATGTATCTTAAATTCTAGTTATAGTAGCAATTTATAATGCTATTCATTCTTAAGTATTTGCATCAAGCTCTAAGCCCAGTGCAATGAATTCTAATAGTTGAAGAATAGATAATGTGAAATTTAAGTCCCATAGCTTGTACTAAATTATAGTTGCCAGTCATGTACCACTTCTGGGAAAAAATGAAGTATTTTGTATTTACATTTCCCTAGTTGAATTTATTAGGCACAAGAAATAGATGTATTTCATTGCATATGAAACAAATGGTATATGCAATGAGAGTAATTCACTGGTTTACTTAATAAAATATATTTTTACAGACCATGAGAATATTTAATAGTAGAATATGTTAGGTTCAAAAACTGGAGATCTATTATGATAATAACAATATAAAATATATACACAAAAGGAGTATGATGGTAGTAGTTAGAATTTTCATTCTCATTTCTTCTACACATTAACATTCCTTTACTGTTATTTTGTAGCACATATTGTCATTTTATATTTTATAACAATATTACAATCAGTGGGTAAGAAAAATTACAAATAAAAAAAAAAATAGTTTTGGTTCCTGCACCTTAAATTACTTCCTGTATCAAGGTTTTTGTAGGATAGAGATGGAAATTTTTACATTTTTACATCTCACCTAATATTAATGCTTAAACCTACTCTAAGCAAAATTTCTAGGCTTCCTAGAAATTCCCAACAGTTAATGGAAAGAGATAAGCACACTCACCTGAGACATATTAAAACACCTGAAATTAAGTAGGATGAATTTATATTTCTGTATTTATATTTATGGTTATAAAACTTTACATGTGTTACTATATGTTGCTGTTGCAGCAGAGCAGCAGTTTCATAACTATACAGCTGCTTAACTGAGGAAAGATTTGTATTAAGTTGCATTTAGATTTAATTCAAATCTGTCAAAAACCTATGGATACCTTTAGTGAGGCCTTGGGTTTGTATTTCGTTTGTTTCAATGTCTTTATTAGATTTCCATTAGTGTGCTCAACGTGATTTGAAGGGTAAGTATTAAAAATCAGATTTGAAAGCCTGTATTTGTTATTTGCTTTTTGCTTTTTTTAGCAAACAATGACCAGTGAAAAGTACTATTTGTGTTTACATATTTTATAGGAAAGATTACAAAACTCAGGAATTCTATAATTTCTACTTGCCTATAAAATGTTTTTTTAAAAGTATAATAGTTTCAACTGCAATTGGATACAGCACAAGAGAAATATATAGAGAGAAACATTTGGTATGGTGGTTTGTCTTTAGTGTTTTGAAATTAATTGCTTCCATTTCTTATTTAGACATGCTTTAATACTACTAATCTCGATGCCGTAGCCTATGTGTAACCAAAAATGAATAGTAATGGTAAGGCACAAATGTTTTTCTAAGAGTTACAGATGGGTGATCATAAGAAAATGTTGCAAGTACTTTGGAGTTATTAAACTTTCTATTTTAAAAATAGAAGAATGAAGTTATAATTATGATAGTGAGCAATGAACATACATCATTTTCTTTGTCTCATGTAGTTTGAGATAAAAAGGTAACAGAATATTGGATGTATTATGCTAATTTTTTGCAGCTCACAACTGCTCTTGAAAGAATGGTGTGTGTACATTCTGTTGTAGCAGTGATAGAAACATGATATAATGATCCGCAAACATTTTAATGACATTAGAGCTCTGAAAAAAAATACATAAAAAATTGAATAGTCGCCTTCAGTTAGTAATGCATCTTTCTATAATATCCTTTCCTTGCATAAAAAACATCTAAGGATGAACTGCTATAGTAGACAAAGCACAAGAAGTGTCTAAATAATGGTTAATAGTAATTAACTACAGGAGAGTGATTTTAGCTTCTGAATCTACCACTTAACATTCTCTTTTGCAAACTATGTTAAAAAAATTATGACACAGAAAAAATTTAATTCCAAAATTGGCATTAAAAAATCACAGACCCAGACTAAATTCGTAGTTTTATACACCATCAAATATGCTGACCCAGCTGCTAAATTTAAAATATAGTTATAAATTATGAGCTGTGCTCTGGCTTCTACTGTTTAGATATATAGCAAAATTCTTATGGAATGAAATATAATCATTTGAAATTGCACCATTAGAACAGCTTCCAAATATATTTCCAGCTATTGGGTTCTTTGTTATGAAAATATACATTTTGTTATGTGTATTGCTGACTATACTTTAAACGCGAAATATAACAGCTGAGTTCTTATTTGAGCATAAAACTTACTTTGAACAGAGAAAAGATACAGATGTGTGTTGTGTAAGCAGTTATGCTTAAAACTTAAATTGTGGCATGGGAAAATACATTTTTCAATATAGCAGATGCCCTTCAATGTCTTCAGGGGAAGTTAAATTATTTTACTGACATCAAAAGAATGTAATTAAACAACTATGATGGCTAAACAAAATAATAGCAAGCAGAGGCTTCTTCACATTACATTAGGTAACTATACTCTCACAAATGGGTTGGGCATTTCCTCTGACAGCTTACATATGAAATTTGATTTGGATTAATTAAAATTTGTGGTGAAAATAACATGTACGTTTATTCCACATCAGAAAAATTAAAATAATTAACAATTGATCTCTAAGTGTGGGCTTGCTACTTTGAGCAGCTTTCTAGTATAAAAGGTGTTGCCTGTCTAAGAAATGTACTATAATTGAGAGCACAAATAAAAACACGGAAGAGAACATCATATGGCCAATCACTACAAAAGCCTGCTCAACAAAAATTCTCAGTGTAGAATTTAAATAGAGAAGAACTTTAAGAGCCAAAATTTGTTTACCTAAAATTTTAAGACCTGAAAATTCTAATTCCTCAGTTATTAATAGATATATTTTCCATCTTTAACTTATTTGTTCCTCTATTAACAGTCTTCCAATGTCTTCTAATTTCTAGTTTGGCTGTAAATGTAACCCCATGCAGAGATCCACTCTGTGGGTACCTAATATGACATGTGAGATGCATCATTTGCTCCTTACTACTCCCAAATATTTAAAGAGAAGGACTATGTGTAAGAAGAACTGTTCAGATGCCTAGCTTTTAGATGGCTGAAATTACTTAAGACTGGTATTGCTCTAATGTTATTTGAAAACATACCTCTTGCCTACAACAATTACTTGACCAGCTAGCAATCACCATGGGTTAACAGAGATGCCTCCTTTCCTATATTAGCATGAAATCTTCATTGGAAAGGTAATAAAATTTCTTCTGATACATGGTCATTTTCCCGAATGAATTTTTTTGTTTTTCTAGTCTTTAAACCCCAAATATTATTCCCTTAATAACTCCCCAAGACACCATGAGAATGTAAAACTTTCCAATTTTCCATCTCTGACAATGGCCAGAAGATACTCAGAGAAAAACTATATGTGGAGTATTTGGATGCAAATTCTTTCTCCCTGTCTCACTCTCCTCCCCTCCTAAAATATCTACTAACAAGTAGGTTTGGGATTTCCACTGGGCTGAATCAGAGGGTTCTGATGATGTAAAAATTATTTTGTCTTGCGTTACAAATCATTTCACCTAGTACTGTTTGAAGAGATTCAGAATTAAACCATTCCTTGGTTTTGAATGTTTTGAGAACAGTGCGGAGATGTAGATCTGTATCTACTCTGTTCTAAAGACAATACACTCTTTGTTTCCCACAAGTGAGAGTAGGGATTTATATGATTTTCCTGAAGTAGAGACAAAGATATAAAAAGCAGGCTAAAAAGAAGATCCATGCCATGAAACAGAGGGAGATAACATTAACCAAGCTACTCATACCTCTTTAGAAATAGATGTGCTTTTGAAGGTGTACTTTTGTTCATGCTGTGACAAAGACATACTTTATTGCATTTTTCTTGTGTTACAGTGTAAAATTTCAGCTATAAGTTATACCAACATCCCCTTCAGTTTATTCCCAGGCTACATAGAGAAAATATATACCGAGTGCAGACTTTGAACAATAAAGCCAAAACCTGGAGAGTTAACGACCAGTGCAGTAATGTATTACATACAAAATTGCAGGCCATGTCCTACCAAATGTCTCCATCTCAGCTGTCAGACCATGTAACAGGAAAAGTTTTATGCTTCAGTTGTATGCAGCAAGTTCTGTCTGGATTATGGTAATCCAAGAACACTTGCCTATCCCACTTTTAATACGAACTTCAAAATGAGATTGCTAGCGTGATTGGTTTTATGGGAAGAGTCAGAAGCCTACAGGCATATTACTGAGGTTGTTTATGCAAGGAGTCATGAATTCAGACATGAAAGCAAAGAAAATTCATTGGCATGAATATTTAAAGTCACTTTAAGACATCAGCATTAGCACTACATTGAAAAGGTCAGTATTATAGGAGTAATTATCTTTAAGGTGTTAGCTTTCGATGTTATCAAAAGGTGTGCACGCTCAGATGTTTTTCTGATCAATGAAAAAAAGAAAGCCGAGCAAAAATGACTGGAGAAAAGGAGTTATTTTTTTCTTCCTTGTAAATCATTAAATCCTGAAAACAAAATTCTTTAATAGCTCAGAGAACTGGATCTGCACCATAAGGGCCCTCATCATGTCAGCAGAAAAGATTTATGTGTGTAACATTCAGCAGAAGAGGATATTGTATGTTCAATATCAACCCAGCTTACAGGACACAGCAAATAGACTTCAGCCAAGTTACAAAAAGGTTAAAGAACTGCCTCAGGACTTGGAAACCAAGTAGTTTGTGTCAACAGAATATTGGTCAACCAACGTTACCTGAACTCCTCTGACAAGGTATTACTACAACTGTTGAATGCTAATTTGTGACTCTATCACAGCTTGCTATTGGCAACGTACAAAGATTTAAGTTTTTAAATGATTGTTTGACAAAACGTACTACACATGCAGTGGTGATTTCATAGAGATTATAGAGAATAACCTACCTACTATACAACACAAACAAGGGAAAGGCTGGAAAAGGCATTCACATGTTTAATGAATTTGTGTTATTGTAGGTAATCTACTAAGAATTACAAGAACTGGTGGTGTCACATGGCTAATTCTAAAACATCCTAAAATTTCTAAGCATCTTCTTTTCTAAAAATCAAAATCTAAAGCATATTCATAACCAACCCAGTGAAAGGCTAACATAATCCTCATTCTGACAGGAAGAGGGAATTGCTAGCAGAGTTATAAGTAAGCTTATCACGGAATTGGAATAATTCAGGCCGGATGGGACCTCTGGGGGTCTTTGGTCCAGCCTGCCGCTTAAAGCAGGATCTACTCTGAGATCAGACTGGGCTGCTCAGGTCTTCATCCAGTCAGATAAACCTCCAAGGACAGAGATTCCCAACCTTTCCAGGCACTCTGTTCTAAGCCTTGGTTAGTGCCATAGTGATTTTTTTTTCCTTATGTAGAGTTGGCATATCATTATCGCTTGTTCTTCTGTTATGCACGTCAGTAGAGAGTCTGGCTTCATCTTATTGATAACCACACCTTAGGTACTGGAAAGCTGCTATTAAGTCCCTGCAAAACCTTCTTGTCTTCATGTCAGGCAAGCCCTTCCCTCAGCCTCTTCCCTCATCTGTCATTATGCTCCAGTGAATCACATTTACAATGTACATATAGAATAGAAGACATAAAAGTAAAATATACATGTAATGATTTAAAGAGATCCTATCATAAAGCCAAAAAATTACTTACAGATAAATCAGATAGTAGTAAGAATTTAGCAAGATATGAATGACATTTGGATACTACTTAAAAGCATTTTACTGGGTGCTGTCAAGCTTACTATCAGACCATTAGGGAGATTATTATTATCAAAACCAAAGAAATTAAACTAAAAAAAAGCCCACAGTATTTAGAGAGGAAATGACAAAATTAATAAAAATACTTATAAGAAGTGGAAGATGGGAGAAGCTAATGCCACTGAACATCAAACAGAAACTAAGAAGTATGGGAACCTATTCACAAAGATAAAGGGTACAAAGAGAAAATTTTGGTACAAAGTATAAGGATAGATAATTATCTAATGTATAATAAGAAATAAAGCATTCATGATAAGTTATGATTTGTTTTCTTATTAAGTAGACACTGGCAAAAAATTGTTAATAAAACTTTCCAGAGATCTGTCTGTTCAATAACTGTTGAATAGCTAAATGAAATGATCTGGGTATTTACTGGCCTGCTCAGCCAATGTTGATTAAACATAAAAGAGAAAGTACTCAATATTAGACATTATTAATAAAACATTTAAAAGGGGTAACCTAATAAATTGATTTATGAATAATGACAGATTTATAAATAGTGACAACTATATATACACAATATATATTCTGATACTTTTCTTTATGGTTTGTGAAACCGTTGATGCATTTTTTGTAGAGACTTATGATTAACTGTGGTACTACATTTTCATTGGATGGATTAATATTAGAGCAATACCAAGAGTCCATTGGCTTACAAATTACAGACCTGCAACTGCAGGCACTTCTAGTGAGGTCTTACATGAGCTTATTCTTAGTTTAACACTTTCAACATATTTTGTCAATTATATGGTGTGAATTTACCACTGACAAAGTTGCAACTGTGACAATAGTAATCACTTGGAAAAACAAATCAATGTTATATAAGAATTCAAATCACTTAACAAGGTGGATAATATCAAAACGTATATGTGAAATACATCCAAGTGTAACATTGCACTTCTGGATGAAAAAGAGCATGTGCTAGAGGTATAAGGTGAGAGTATATTCACCCAATACAGAGGCTTAAACTGTTTCAGTATTGCAGTGAAAGAACTTGCTCATAGTACTGAGAAGAGCTCAGGCAGCTGCTGGATTTAAAAATAGTAGAATAAGTTGTAAAGAGAAGTAGGATGATTTCATATCACTTCCTTTGGTATTATTTTACTGGAATACTGTAGCAGATTAGGGAATTAATAATTCAAAGAGGAAGTTGAAAACTCAGACATTGAGAAAAAGACATAACAAGTCTAAACCATTGCAAGTTTTTTCTCCTATTAGAGAAGACAGAACTATGATGTGACAGTATAGTTTTTCTTGAAGATAATTTCTTAAAAATAAATAATAAATCTGTTTTTGTTCTTCATTCCAGCAGCCAAAGCAATATCTAAAAGCAAGAATGGAATAAAAATAATAAACAAATGGCAGTAGTGAAAGCAATTTGTCAATGTATAAAATTTACAAAGATATTTTTTGTATTTTTTTCTTCACTTAAAACCTTTATATTGAAGTTGCGTGTGATTAAAAGAGAGATGCTGTAGCTCATCCTTAGCTTTTGGATTGGATGCAGTAACTGACTAAGGTAATCCTCACAATTTGTCATGTGGGACAGGTTAAAGATGAGCAGAAGAGTCTTTCATAGTCTTAAAATCAATTAAGTATGGTGATTCAAGATGACAGTTCCATATGGTCAATTCATTAAGATGAAGATGTTGATCAATGTTGTTTGAGGAAAGAGTGCTCTTTACTATTCCATTGCCAATTAAAGTAGCTCTAGCATATGTTTTGATACCAGTTGCTAAATGCTGGAATAAGCTTATCACATAGCGAAGCTGTGAGTAGCCTGTTGCCTATCACTGAATTCAGGGTGTGCCTTCTCTGTTACTGATACTACTTGCTGTATCAAGTAGGATGACGTATGAATAGCTGAGTTTTTTTAAAGTGAGTTCCTTAAAGTATTTGTTTTAAGGGGGCTGTTGTCTCCCACGGTTTTGTAATGAGATTAAGCTTGTCTTCAAGTAAGACAATGAGTCTAAAAACATAAAAACAGTCCTTTGTGGATTTAGTTTAAGTAGATGTAAAAACATGTGTGAATGCAGTTGTAAAATAGCATACAAAAGAGAGTAAGAGACGATGAGAGTGAGAGTGCAGAAAACACAATCCACAGTGGTAAAGTAGAATTTTAATAGTTGCTTTTTCCTGAAAAACTTAAATAAGTTAAAAAGGTAAGAGGAAACAGTGCTTAAGATCAGTTTCAGTCACCAGTACACTCCATAGACTAACATGCCTGTTACAATGTGCACTCTTTAAAATAAACTAAATTATTTTTTGTACGACTATGATTGTTCAATATGAATTTGTTTAAGAAGTCTGAAAAACTAATCTTTGGTTATAATTAAATAACACCATGCTGTGCTACTAACATTTTTGCTTCTTATAGAATCAGATCAGAGTTGGGATTATTTTTTCTATTTTTCTATTGGACTACAGATAACAAATATATTTCATAGCCCCAAACCATTTTGCTTTTTCTTAGTGTTTCTCTGTGTCTATATTACCCTACTTTGTAAAAATTAAGTTCCTCTGTATTGGGTTTGCATGGTGAGGTTTTGGTAGTGAGAGGATACAGGAGTGGCTTCTGTGAGAATCTGGTAGAAGCTTCCCCCATGTTCAACAGAGCCAACGCCAGCTGGCTTCAAGATGGACCTGCTGCTGGCCAAGGCCGCAGCAGTGGTAGCAACTCTGGAACAACAGGTTTACAAAGGGGTAAAACTTCTGGGCAGCAGCATCTGGAGAGAGGAGTGAGAATATGTGAGAGAAAAGACAGACACTAAGGTCTGCAGACACCAAGGTCAGGGAAGAAGGAGGGGTAGGTCACCCCACACAGCTCAGGGGAGGAGGAGATATTGCAAACTGGGAGTAAAGGTAAACCCAGGAAGAAGGGAGGAGTGAGGAGATAGTGTTTTAAGATTTGTGTTTATCTCTCATTACCCTACTCGAATTTGCTTGGTAATAAATTATTCTAATTTCCCCAATTCAATTCTGTTTTGCTCTTGACAGCCATGGATGAGTGATCTCTCCATGTCCTTATCTTGACCCAGGAGCCTTTGGTTGTGTTTTTTCTTCCCTGCCCAGCTGAGGAGGGGATGGAAAGAGAGGCTTTGTTGGGCATCTGGTGTCCGAGTGGGGTCAAACCAAAATAGTCTGCTAAGGAATCATATATGATTTTGTACTATTGCAAATGAACTGAAATAAAATTGAGGACATCAAGAGAACTGGTATGTTAAAAGCAGAAAGCATTGTAGGGCATAAAGATTTGTACTACAGGAATAATATCATTAAATGAAAGCAAGGTTAGTGAAATATGTGTCATCTTGAAAATTATTTGATTTGTATATGTGATTAAGTGTTCCCAGGTGAATGTCCAGGTAATTCAGAGAATAGCAACCTATATTTGTGACCTGATACATGACCCTTCAAAAGGATGTTGCACAATGGATTTATGTATACAAAGAAATTTAATGATTTGTTATTTGCTGCTTTGTAGCTAGCACATGAACTGAATGCATGATGATAAGAATTGCTTGCATTTGACTGTACGCTTAATGTATGGATAATAGCCAGTTAAGAAGGGCATGCTAAAAATGTGAAAGAAGGCAGTAACCACTGGAAGACCATGTAATGGGAATAACGAAGTACTTGCCTGGGGAAAAAGGATGTTTTAATCTTTGTATTCCAGTCACTGCATGAGTCAGACACCTTTTTTTACTCTTTGATAATCAATGCCAGTGTTATGCTTGCTACCTCTAGTACACTCTAGTTAAGAATCTCAGTATGATCAAGTCCTGTGGCAAGGCAAGCCTTAACAAGCATTAGCCATGAAAGCACAATCATAAGCAGACTTAGAGATAAATTACTAACTGCCCTTTGTGATGCCTGAAGGACAGTGGAGCTCCTTGAGTGTCCAGATTAGTGAGTGTACAAAGTATACCTGCTGTATATAAATAAAAATACCTACCCTTTTCTGGGACTTCTCAGAAGGTAAGCCTTCCATTTTCAGGGAATTGCTTTATTAAAAGACTATTTTAAAAGTAACAGTTGACCTAGTTACCTGAAACATGTTCAGTGTTGGTCCAAGCTGTATGGATAATTACGGATATGCATATGATGATTTTGAAATTGTCTAAAACATACTACCCCACTTCAACACCAACCAAACAATGCACTTCAAGCTGATGCTGTGTTTAAACTCACTCTAGTTATTTGTTCTACATGTCATATCATTTGCACATTGGAGTTGGGTGAGGAGAATTTTTGTGTTTACTTTCTAAAATGTCAGTTGTTCTTCCATAGCTAGAGTCCTTTTCCAGCTGTAAAAAAACCACTCCTCTTGAAGATACAAGTTTCTCCAAGATTATAAGTGTTTACTTCTATAGCTGAAGCTTCCTCCCTGCCAAATCCATTCTAAACCAAAGTGACTATCAAATACAATATTTTTTGAGGTGGTAAAATTTACTTAGGCTGAGTGGGTAAAAGTGCCTATGTCCAATTAAAAATTATTATCCTGTGAGCTGCTACCTACACTGTATATAATTTCACAACAGATACTTTCTCTATAATTGCTCTCATCAAAATGGCACTCAGCATACCAAAGGATATATCAGACATACTGCTTTTTGCCAAGGATTTTTCTCACTCTTTACCAAAAAATCTGTATGAAGAAAAGCATTAGCATTGTGTTATCAAAGCAGTCCCTTCATTTTTCAGTTCTTGGGATATTTGCTGCCTGGTAAAACTCTGATGTCTGCAATCTCATTCAGCAAATTCACCTCACAGTTTCCAAGAGAGTCATTTAGATGCCTGTTTAGACTAGCTTTTCATGATTTTGTTTCTAAATTCCTGTGCACTTGAAAAATAATAGTAATCCAAACAGTTGTAAATCTTCTAGACCATTATAACCAAAACTAAGAACCTTACCAGTAATTCAGCTTAATAAAGTGTTTTGGAAATATGCTGTTCTTTTTAGGAGAGCATCATGGCTTCATCTGTTATATATTCTAGTTAAACCATACTTTTTTCTTCAACTTAAGTAATGTGTCACAGTTGTTGAAGTGACTCTAAACAGCATCTGAAAAACTAAGCAAATTAGGTAAGGTACCATGTAATATGTTTTTAATTCAACAAGCTTCATTTATCTAAATTAATATCTTCACTCTGTTGTTTATAACTTATCAGTTGTGGTCTTTTGCAAGCTATCAGTTTGTACTGTGTTTGCATGCAGAGAAATTTTGTTACATCATATAAATTTTGAAAATTCATTAAGCAGTGACAAGCCATTCATTTATGTGTTTGCATACAAAATAAGAATATCAGCACCCATCCTCTTATAGGAATACATTTTCATGAACTTTTAAATTCAATTTTGTATTGATATGTATGTGAACCAGACCAATGCATATGTATTAGTGACTAGAAACTGCTTGCTTGTGCATATTACCACTATATCTATTTAATTGCAATAAATGCTGCCCTTCTGGGAGACTTTGGTTTCACTAATTAAGTTCTGAAAAAGAAATCTTAAGTAACTTCCAAAGGAAATGGAAATAAAATAAAACCATAGAACTTCATTTCATCATCTGAAACCTAGACCCTAAAATGGGTTAATATGCCTTCTTCCCCATTTTCTTACTTCTTCTCCTTCTGCATTCTGATTTCAGTGCATGAGTATTTATTTTAATGGGATTTTCACATTGAAATGCCCTTTAGCAACTGTAGTTTGAGCCTTACTAATCAAAACCACTGTATCCAGAAGATAACATACAACAGTGGGCTGGGTTGACCTTGGCTGGCTTCCAGACACCCATCCAACCACTAAGTCACTCACCATACTCGATAGGACAAGGGAGAAAATAAGATGGAAAAGCTTGTGGGTCAAGGTAAAGATAAGATCACTTGCCAATTATCATCATGGGCATAAGAGGCTCTAATTGGGGAAAATTAATTTAATTTTTTGCCAATTAAAATTGGAGTAGGAAGATGAGATACAAAGAGAAGAATTAAAGCACCTTCCCCTGCTTTTTTTTCCCCCTTAGTTTTTGACTCCTCTACCCAGGCAACCCCTCTGAGCAGTGCAGGGCAATGGGGAATGGGGGTTGCAGTCATCCCATAACAGTTCCACTCTGCAGCTCCTTCCTCATCACTCTTTTTCCCTTCTCCATTGTGAGTCCTCTACAGGCTGCAGTCCCCCAGGATAAATCTTCCTCAGTGTGGGCTCCTCTCTGCAGGCCACTGCTCCTTCAGGCCCTATTCTCCTGATGAATATGCTCTGATGTGGGGTCCTTTACAGGCTGTAGGGAAATACCTGTTCTGCCATGGCCCTCTCCATTGGCAACAGGCAAATCTACTCCAGCACCTCGAGCACCTCCTCCCACTCCATCTTCTCAGACCTTGGGATTTGCAGAATTGCTTCTCACACGTTTATTTCCTCAGTCCTCAAAGCCCAGGGGGTATTTTGTTCTTTCTTAAATGTGTTTTCTCAGAGGTACCACCAGCTTAGCTGACAGGATCAGCTGTGTCCTGGGGAGTGTCCACTTTGGATCCGACTGAACCCAGCCATGTCTGGCATGGGGCAGTTCCCAGTTTTTCACTTCTTTATTGCCAACACCTTCATACCTACACCTGACAAAACACAGTACACTAAAAATATCTACCTAGTACAAATCATAAATAAGGTCACTTGGCAACTTACAAAAAAAATTTACGTGTTCAATCAGAACAAAAAAAATTTATGTGTTCAATCAGAACTGTCACTCTAATATTTAATACTTTTTTTTCTCTCAGAATATAATCTGTACTATATTTTTATAGATTTTAATCATGTTAAGTGTTATCGAAATAAGGTTTCATTTGGTGATAATAATGCAAATGGATTTGTATTCCCTATTGGAAATATTAAATTGCCTCAATCTGTGCTAACTTCACACAGATTCCCAAAGGAGCCAGAAGCAATGTAAGAAACTTGATGGCGTTGCCTTAATTTGTTTTCACGGAGACTATTATTAATTAAATGTTACTAATGATTTTGCAAATTACATAAATGACTTTAGGAAATTTCTGTTAATCTTCCCAGACACCATGTGCTCTATAACAACAGTTCTAATTTTCCCTTTTAAGAAAATTAAATGAAGGACAGAATGGGAAAAATTATTAGCCACTTTCCCTTACAGATGATTTATATATTCATATCCAGAGTCATCCTTTCCATTTTTTCTGTATGTCTCATTTAAACTTTTCTTTTTCTATCTGTTAAGAGTAATGGATGCATGAGAAGGTGTGGTTTGTCCTCATTGTCTTGTAGTGAAATATGTAGTTCGCAGGACCTGGGGAGTTTTTTGTGGTGTTATTAGGACAGTTTCTGGAAACAAAAGTACTCACCTGACTACGCTTATAAATACACAATTCATTATAAAATAATTCTCTGTATTTGTTTTTCTCATTAGAAATACTTTCCAGAACAATTATTGGTTAATTTGTTCATTCAATATTTTAAATATATTTTTCCTCTCTTTTTTACTAGTTACCTTTCGCAATAATTTGAGTTCTTCTTAATGTCCTGAAGAATGTAGTACAGGACCAAACTAGACACTGCCTGCCTTTTTCTCCTGTTATCTGAAGAAACTCAGAGGTGACATTTTTTGCTGTAGAGCCATATTAACTATTTAATGGACACAGACAGTGATAAAGAAGTATAAAATATCTCTGCAACTGCTATATGACTTCTCAGCAGAAATTGGAAACACTTCCCTGAAATTAGAGTTGCTTTCATTTTGCACATGAGTACAAACATTCCAAAATTTCTGAGGAGAAGGCACATATTATCATATCCCAAACATGATTTTGACACATATATAAGTGGAGTCCCTGAATGATGTTTCAAAGAATAAAGAAACCAAATATTTGATGTTGGTATTTTATTCTAGGAAGATTTCGAATAGAAAAATACAGCAGATCTTTTACTTTCAATGCTAGAGAGTGTAAATTAATTAGAAGTGTCCAAGAAGGTAAAAAAAAATATTCAAAGAATGAGAAAATATTCAGTGTGTGGAAATCCAACCTTAATATAGTTGATCTGTTACAAAGAATGATAGGCTTTTATCATTAATTTGATAGCAGGGATTTTCAATTTATTTAGCAAAGCTAGAACACTCTTACTGTGGAGAGAGATTTTAGAGATATCATATGTACTTTTTGCCACCTCTGTGGTCAATTGAAGAAGGGTTCAAGGGATAAAGCTTCTTCATCACAAAATAGTTTTTAATTATAATGTAATTTTATGTAAAAATTGTTTAAAAATCATTTTCTAAATTCACATGATCTATTTCAGCACTAAATTACTCTGAAATGTTATATGGCCATGTCATGCAAGTTAGACCCGGAAGCACTTTTTCTGGTTTCATGATCAACAGATCTATAGAGGTCACCTTTGAAATCATGTAATTTCAAACAAGATTCCTCAGAAAATCAAATGATACTGTACTTTGTGGGCACAGGATCCTGTAGCTAGTTCAGTTTTTGTAGATAACTTTTTTCTCCTAAGTAAGGGACACTGAGAGTAACGGGCCTCAGATTTATTCAGAGAAATACATAGTATATTTATTATCAGGCAGAAATAATTATAAATTAGAAAATATGCAAGGAAACATTTGTGTTATTAAAAGGTAATGAGTATTTATTTACAATGGTGGTAAAAACCATACTCTTCTATTCCTGAGAATCCTGTAGTTTACATAGGTAAGAAAAATATGGTAAATGTTAAGGTCCTCTGAGGCATGGAATTAACATATTCAACACTATATCACAATAAAAGTGTCAGTTGTTGTCTGTTTCCTGGTTTTATCTTCGTGGAGGCAATGATATATGACTATGTGACTTTGTTGCAGAGGAATTCACAGCATTTCTGTCCAGAAGCAGGTAAGACAACCTTGTGTGTGAATAGAGACAATAGAGATAATTGAGCTAAGCTTTATTTTTTACAGTCATATTGGCTGTGTTATGATGAGAAGCTTAACTGAAAATCGAGAAGAAAAGGATCATGCTTTGCTTGAAAATAAACCTAATGCATTTCAAATGCCAAAGAATAATGGGTAGGTCTTGGGCACTCATAATGAGAAAAAAAGCAAATCATTGCAAAAAAGCTGAGAGGGAGAAATAATTTTTGAGGGAAAATTGCACCTAGTGTAAACATAGTAGTTACAAAATATTAATTTTTCTCATGCAGAGCAGGTACATAGTTTCCATAAATTAGTGGAACCATCATTTTGATGACTGACTAAATTATTCTTTGTGCTTTATAGGAACACAAACGTATGTAACCTAATATTTGGATCGCTGTATATTCCTGCTAAAGATTTTTATGTTCCTAGTGGGAAAATAGGTAACCTCTTCCCATATTCTTCTCTCATTTGAAAGAAAATACCTGGGTATTTTTTCAAAAACTAAAGGTGTGTAGATATCTGGCAATTCTTGCCATTTCCGTCTCTTCATAATTTTTCTAAATCAAGACACCAACAGACTGTTTGTTTTTATCAATCACCTACTGTGCTGAATTTCCATTTATTTTCTTTATTGATAACTGTGAATAGTAAAACTACATAAAATGAGACAAGTGAAAAGACTGACACTTTTGCAGAAATAAGCCTATATTTAAACCTGCAGGTAGGTCTGTAGCAATACAGTTCACAGAGATCTTCATTAGGATTATTACATCTGAAAGGTGAGTCTTTCCTAACTGATAGCTCAGATAACCCAAGTTTATTAGGAGGACTCTAAGCACCTGGTTCCCAGAAGTTCAGGTATGCAGAACTAGCAGCTGCAAAGAACTGATAATTCTACATGGATTTAAAATATGTTAGTGCAAATAGGTGTTCCTGGACTCTGAATACCCAAGCTAATACATCCAGAAAGAAGGCCATGCATCACCACAAACTGTATCTCTTGGAATAAACTAGCGTAGTTGGGCTTCACTCCATGGTAAAATTTATGACTGGTTTTGCTGTATTCAGTATCAGCATCCATACAGAGAGTACACCGTAGTTGAAATCCATTGAAACTGTTTTCCATGTAATAAGAATAGTCTTCTCAAAAAGCATCTGAAGTATTTTTTGGACAGAATTATTAGTTATCTAAATATTTTATGACTGGAACATATACTGAAGAGATGCAGACAGAGAAATGGACCGAAGGCTATATGCAACCAGAGGTGATGTTTTCTACTGCACTGTCTAGTAAGTATCTCACAAAAAACAAAATTAGAGACTGAAACACTGAAAGCTTCTTCTTTATTATCCTTTTTACCAGAAAATTTTTATATGCTGTCACATTCTGGAAACTGTCCCAGCTTTATTAGCCATGCCTCTCTGGTGCAGCTGAAGTTACCCACCTTCTTTTTCTAAAAGTTTCAAAGCTTTTATTTCCTCTGCAATATTTTGCCCAAAGATAGTGCATTAGATTTGTGGTATGCTGAGGTTTCCCTCACATGTTTCAATATGGTCGTTGCCTTTCTCTGCAGCAGCAGACCATGTTTATAACTGAGCCGTTCAGTTTGTTTGCCCAACTCTCTTTACATTCCTGGGACTTACAACTCACTGCAATATTAGTTCTTGTTGCCAGGGCACTTTGTATAACACTTGACTCTATTTTAATATACACCTATTTTTGGAGCAGTGCAATGAACAGAGCTTTGCTTCAGTCGTTTATTTTGCTCAGACATTTATTTGGAAGATATTAGTGCTGTTAGGGTATCCACAAATGACAGATTTCTCCATTCATCGGTAGTAGACCAAATATGGCCAAGACCAGATGCTCGTGGCTTAAATGTGAGCACAGAAAGCCTTATACTCTGTGTGTTAGACTAGTCCCAGATAATCTGTGCTGATAATACGTGTTCTTGGTTTCCTTCTTTTACACTATGTTCAATTGCTTGTCTGTGAGAGCAAGTTGGCTGTAAACTACTACTATTGAGTAGAGTCCTTTAATTTGGTGCCATACTTTGAGCTTTAGTTTGGTTCCAGCTCTGAGCTAATATGCCTAATTAGCTAACTTTCACCAATATAAAATGATGTTGCTCTGAAGGGATAACACAAAGCTGCTAAGTCTCTACTGTACATTTGTATAACCAGTATACTAATGTTTGCCTTTGGCTGAACTATCTGATCTCTTCTGCACATGCTATGCAGTCTCAAGTGAGGCTGCCCCTGGCTCTTTCGGGAAGAAAGTAATGAAATCTCTGGAGTCTTTAGCATATATTACCTTAGCTGACAAGTACAGTGTCTGGATGCAGCCAGCCTGAGCTGGAGGTTCAGGTTGGCTTTCCCAGCTGCACGGTTTAAGTCTGAGATAGATATTCCCATTGGGGGACAAAGCAACCAAACACTGTCACCAATTAAACATACTTTTCTCTCGTTTTCTCCTAGAAATGTTTTGTGTTGCCAGTATTTGAACAAGATTTGGCTTTAAATCTCAACTGAAGTGAGGTACCTGATTGCAGAAAGCAAAGCAGTCCATAAAAATGGGAATTGTGTGCCTTGAATGCGTTGAATGACAACACAACAGTTACATGGAGTGAATGATACCTTTGCGGAAAGACTGTAATTCATGTTCATTAAAAAACAAAGTAAAATTACAGGTGAGTGAGGCAGATTGGGAAACTAATCTGTATTTTCACACCATTATAAAATGCCCAGATTTTCTTCTTCAGATTTTATACAAATAGCACAACAAAACTCAAGTACTCAGCACTGTTAAGATTAACTTAATTACACAGCCAGTAATTCCTGCTTCACTGTCTTTCCCCTACTTTTTCCTTGTCTAGTGTTTTCTCCCTATTATCTCAGTAGATACAAACTAGAATGGTAAAATATTTTTATAAAAATGAAATATTTCTTCTTATCAAGAGCAGTCATTTACTGTGCAATTATATGCAGCTTTTTCTGTTCTTCGGCCCATAGGCCATTTTGTCTGATAGACGTAATTCTGTGCATTCCTGCAGCTGCATAGGTCGACTGGTATTAAAAGGAAATGCAAAAATCAATACATAAGGAACCTTTGAGGCCAATTTTCCCCTAGGAGATCAAGGGAGGTATGGGGATGGAAAAAGTGTTGATTCAGCTATAAGGGATGTAACCTTCTGTGTTTTGCTGTACAGAAATCTATCTTGTATTATCCAACTGGAAAAATAATTTTCAGGTTTGAGTAATAGCTTCTGGTGTCATAGATGTGAATGAGAATATAATATGTGAACAGAAGCTCAGGAAGGAATTTTCCCCAAAAACTGACAGACGCAAAAATATTTCTGGGTACATGAATACAGTCAGTGTTATCAAACAGCTATTCAAAGAGAACAGAATTTTTCTCTGCTTAAACCCATCTTGTACAACGGTGCTGTTTGCATTCACTACTCCTACCTTTCAACGAGTCCATTTGATGATGGACTTCCATGTAGATGTGCTGAAAGGCATCCTTGAACCTGGGGAAGGGACACTTTACTTTGCATAGTTATTTTCTTAAATGAAACAAAATTGCAAGCACAAAGCATTCCAAAAGTTTTGAAATGTATACTGTCACTACATATCTCTCTAGGGAGAGATGGGAAAATGTGCAATTCCACAAAAAGAATAGCCATCAAAACAAAAAATACTGATAAAACTTTCAGATAGATTTATGTTCTTCTGAACAGATTTTATTTTGGTATGTGAGACAATTATCTTAAATGTAGACCAAACAGTGGCATATTCTACTATTATAGTCAATCCTCCAATGGCACAAAGGTTTTGGCAGCAGACAATTCGTATTTTTTCCAACTTTGCATGTGGTAATACGTCCAAAGCATGTCATTTGTCAGCATAATGACAATTCCTGTATTCCCTGAATGCCTAGAGGAAAAGGTTTAAATGTAACATTGTTTCTGGCTAAGGGGCAGTCATCTAAAAAGATTGAAACTTAAGCCTCTTGTTAGTTTCACAGTATCTGGGAGATCTGGTACAGTATGTTCCTGCAAAAGCTCTGCTTAAATCTGTCTCCAGTTTCTCCCAAGCTATGATCAAGACAGAGAGCATGCATGAGTCATTTTATTTAGATTTCTACAGCAAGATATTAAAGACTGAGGCAGCCTGACAACTGATTATTTCAAGAAAATACAGTTAAAATGCGTAAAATCAGCTGGGCTCTGCAAACTCTCAGTCCTTTTTTAGCACCACAGCACTGGAGACTAGTTGGTCCGAGGAGGATACTGTGATATGTAGAAAGGAACAGACTGCTAAAGTTTGCTTTCCTCTTTTCTAATGTATTTCAAGGGTTATTGGTATAGAAAGTCCAGAAACCTTAGACAGAGGTATGGTTAAGAAGTTAAAAAGCAACGTGCAATGAGCTACCTAGCCTTTCAACTGTCCTTGGTGGAGCAATTTGAAAGCCAAAGTAGGTCACAAGTCAATTCATTTTGTAGACTTGACCTTGTACTCAGTGCGTATTTAATCCCATCACAAAACCACTGGATAATGTTATAAATACCAATTTTGAAACAGCCCTTTTGGGACAGTATCTTTATCTTGGCAACTGGTTTCTGCTGAAAAGAGACCAAAAGGGTTTAGGATACAAAATTCTTCTAAAATACTATTCTTCTCCTACATCCTGTGCACTTGTCGACAGCTGGATATTCCAATTGCATTCATTTCTTAGGTTCTGAAAACATATACAGAAAATGTGAGTAGAAATACAACCAGGACATGAAAACTATCCTTTCAGCTCTACAGCTCCTTTTCATTTATGTAGTCTTGCAACATTTGCTTTGCTTCTCCTTCTTTTTCTTTTTTTCCTTCCTCTGTTTTTGTCGCTGCACTATCTGCCGCTGCCACTGTCACTGCACTGTCCTGCTACTGAGGCTTAAGAGCAACCAGTGATTAGCCCTTCTATGTGAATAGCACTAGAAAGTAGTCCACTGTGAAGACTTCACACCAAATGGACGAAGGACCTGGAGTGAAGGATAGGACCTGTCCATCAAACTTTGTACTTATGATCAAATATGATCAAATCTAGAATATTGAGATCTGGGGTTATTCTAAGCATGAACTTGTTTCTTTTCCTTAACTTGTGTTGTTCTCACTGAGAAAAAAAACAAGAAAACCATGTGCTTTGAGCTCAACTAACTGTAACTGAAATTCTTGGCAGCTTTAAAGACAAATAGATTCACAGGCAGTGCTTCATAACAACAGAGCATTGGATATTGAACCTATTTGTTTTCTTTTACATGTATTTGCTTTTGTTTCTATTTTTAAAAATAAAATGTTGACCCTTTGGGTTTGGGCTGTGGTGTTCTTTTCTTTTTTTCCCCTCTGCAAATGGATGTAGATTGGAAAATTAAGTGTGAGGTTAGGCTCTTTAATGGGATCCCTAGAAAAGTCAACCCCCAAATTTTAAAGCTCGTCAGAGTTGGTCTGTTAACAAGACAGTGTACTTGAGATGCCTGGAGTGGGAAAAAAAATTAGTTTGATTTTTCAAGTTTTTCATTGAAGCTATTAAATTGATTTTACATTACTGAAGACCAAGGAACTCCTCGATGCTCATGACTGTTGAGAAGCAGCCTGGACCTGTGCCAGGATTGGCCACACTCCTCTGACTATTGGGGCAACTAAGGAGTGTGTGGACCACGAGGACCCATTTCAGCACTTCTCTGTGGGGAGTCAGGGTCCCAACAAACCTGAACTCCAAAAGGCTGAGTAAGTATCCTCAAGAATCCAAATGGAGGAAGAGGCGAGATCCACACATATCAGCAAATTCTGTGAGAAGGAAAGAAGTTTTGAGGACAGTAAGTTAAAAAAAAAGTTAGATAAGTTAAAATATATGACTACCCAAAGCAGTTGGATACTTTCCATCAGATGTAGGAAATCAAGTAATGCATTTTAATGAAGGAAAAAAAAGCCTTCAGTAGATAATACCGCTCGTGTATTAATAATATACTTTATGCTTTGGCTTCAGGCCTGTAAATATTTTGCTTGACTGCTGATACTGTTGGTTTCCAATTTCTCATCATCTATTTTTTCTATCTATTTGTTTCAATAAAAATTGAATAAAGATTGTAATTTACCAAGTGATTTATCTTTGATAATTTAGATATCAAAAAGTTAAGTATAAAATTAGCCTTGCATAGCTGTTCAGGCTTTTCTTGTAGTTGGCACCTTCAAGTAGTGACTCAACACCTTCGTAACGTATGTATTAGACAGCTGGAATCCATTAAACCTATTTTTATTTTTTGTCTCTCTTCACTGCAGAGGGAGTATGGATATCTATTGTAGACCTGTTGTCCATCTTTCAGACAGTGAAAATGAGGAAAAGCGAATCCTAATTCTGCTGCATGGATTGAGTAATCCCTCACACAGTACAGTCCTCAGCTGGTTGATGTCTCCAGTAGTTATTGCAACCTAAATAAAAGCCATATATTTAGCAATATTTTAACTGGAGATGAGTGAGAAATGTCTGTATTTTGTCTGCTGCTTTGTAGTATTTCACATCAGACCACCTATTAATGCTGAGATAATTAATAAAATAATAACTCTGATTTCAATATGTTAGATTATATTTAATTCCCTTCCTCTCAAGAAAGAAATGTGACACTAAATTCTAGATTTTTTTTAATATATTTAGCCAATACCTACCATTTTTAACGGAAATGTCTTTTACGGTGCACTTTGGTGTTAAATACTGAAATGGAAAGACATTATGTAGCTGAATATTTTTGTCCTTTTAAGAGGCTTCAGTGCCTGTTCTTAAGATAAAAATGTGTATTGTGGCAAAACAACTGCAGAACAGAGCTGTGGAAAAATACACTGGATGGCAAAAATACTTATTCACTAGGTAAATGAGCTGAAAAACTAGTTTTGGATCCCTGCCTTCACAAAGAGAAGACAAAAGTCTTTTATGACAACACTGTCTTCGTTTACTGTCTTTTACTTCAAGAGTTGTTAAATGTTTCAAACAATTGACCTAATTCACTTTAAGGCAGTTAAGAATTCTGATTCTCTAGCCAATGTCAAATTGGTAAGAAGAAATAAGGACAAACTCTAGACTGCATGAAAATACAGTAACTGAACAGTGGTGTTCCCTCTGATATCTGTAGGTTTAAGCTCAGCAGGGTTCAATAGTAGTCTTGCTGGTCCAAAGTGGTGCTTGCTGGTTGCCTTTAGGGCAAGTTCCCAGAGTAACTTCTTCTGCAAGGCATCAAACAAGACTTGAGAAAAAAAAAGAATATTTTATCACACCATATGATATAGCTAAAAACAAGCAAGATTGACAATGCACTATGGATGAAATGAAAACATTTGTTTTTTCTGCCTAATAAGAGAGATTACATAGTATGGTGTGCTGCACACCTATCAAATAGGAATTTCTTGGCTTCTTTGTTTGTTTCTAGTCTCTGAGCTTAAGAGTATAAATCCAGTGTCATTAGTCTCTGAACTTAATAAAAAATTCCTGTTTACCTAAGACCTAACATAATGCGCAGCAAAACTCTTTAATTGTAGCCATTACCAAGAAATTAGTAGAGAACACCTGGTTGCCCTTCTACATATTCATTTAGCATTTCCACAGTCACTAGTATTCACAGAAACATTGCAAGCTGCATCAAGTTCTTTCAAAGCATTAGCATGCTGTAAGCCAAAGATGGATTTATTAAAAGATATACAGGAAAATGTAATAATACACTGAGAACAACAATAGGCTGCTATACTTCAAGGAACATTTTAGGATTTTCTCTCTAATACTAGGAGAGCCACAACTGTGGCTAGATTACTGGTAGGTGACAAATTGAGTATGAGCCAGCAACGTGCCCTTGCAGCCAGGAGGAACATTAGTATCCTGGGGTGCATTGGGAAGAGTGTGGTCAGCAGGTCGAGGGTGGTGATCCTCCCCCTCTACTTGGCCCTCCTGAGGCCACATCTAGAATAACGTCTCCAGTTCTGGGCTCCTCAGTACAAGAAAGAGAAGGAGCTACTAGAGAGTGTCCAGTGGAGGCCACAAAGGTGATTAAGGGTGTGGAGCATCTCTCTTATGAGGAGAGACTGTGTGATCTGGGCCTGTTTAGTCTACAGAAGAGAAGATGGAGAGGAAAACTCATTAATGCATTATAAATATCTCAAAGGCAGGTGCCAAGAGGATGGTGCCAGACTCTTTTGGGTAGTGCTCAGTGATAGGACAAGGAGCAATGGCCATAAACTTAAACACTAGAAGTTTCACCTCAACGTGAGGAAAAACTTTACATTGAGGGTGGCAAAGCACTGGAACAGGCTGGCCAGGGAGCTTGTGGAGTCTCTGTTTCTGAAGACATTAAAAACCCACCTGGATGTGTTCCTGTGTAATCTGCTCTACCTGACCGTGCCTTGGCAGGGGTCTTGGACTTGATGATCTTCAGAGGTCCCTTCCAACCCTAACTATTTTGTGATTCTGTGATTTTGTGATTCTGTTACTTCTGTGAAACTGCTTGATAAAACCCACTGGATTCTTTTATTTAGTTACATTTCTCCCTGTTGCTAAAGGCAATTATAATTTTTACCAGTATTGAACAAGTTAAAGAAAAGCCATAGCTGTGGCAATGAATTTCCAGTTTATCTATATGCATGAGTACTGTGTTTTGGTTTAAGAAAAATTCTGGGGCGGAGATTCCAACAAATGAGACCCCTCCTCTTTTATTAAAACCTCTCCCCCTTTCACCAACACAGAGAGAAAAAATGTGAGGAGATATGAGTGAAAAAATAACAGTCTACTGAAAAGAAGTATAACTAACAATACAAACAATATGGTTTAAGCCAATAAGAGACAGAAATTGTTCCTATTCCTAGTCTCTTCCCCCTTGGTTCACAGACAAGATAGTAGCCAACACATGCTCTCCCCCACCTCTTCCCCCCAAGACAATAGAAAATGTACTGTGGGAGACAAGTTCCCATGGTTTAATGCCCTGCCTAGCTAGACAAAAAACATGTGGAAACAGGGGCAAAGCAAAGCCTAGATGTAAGTATAGAAGAATCTTCCTGTAAGATTTATTTTGAGGAGGCAAGACTATGTCGCTCAAGGAAGCGTTCCTGACTGGGGCATCTTTCCCAGGATTAGGCTTATGTGTTTTCTCCTCCTGCATTCCAGAGAGGCTGACTTCCTGCTAATAAAGCAAAAAGTTTCTAGCAGATATACTTGGACTCGGCTGCGCTTGTCTGGGACTCTGCAGTGGGATTTCGTGGAGTGGGATTCGTGAGGTGGTGGTGGCTGTAGTGAGGAGTTCACTCTTAAAGGAATACTTTCTCAAAAAAAAGTTAGAAAAAGGGAACAAAATACAAAACCTACTTTAACCACGACATACTGCAATGCCAATACTAAAAGATCGTAGAAACACAGATTCACAGAATGCTTCGGGTTAGAAGAGATGACTAAAGATCATTTAGTTTCAAACCCCCTGTCATAGAGAGGGACACCTTCCACCAGAGCAGGTTGCTCAAAACCCTATCTGGCCTGCCTTTGAACACTTGCAATCACAGGGCATCCACAACTCCTTGGGGCAACCTATTCCAGTATTTCAACACTCTCACAGTAAAAAAAAATCTTCCTTATATCCAGTCTACATCTACCGTCTTTCAGTTTAAAACCATTTCCCTTGTCCTGTCACTACAGGCCTTGGTAAAAGTATCTCTCCATCTTTCTAATAAGCCACATTTAAATACTGAAAGAACGCAACAGGGTCTCCCTAGTGCCTTCCCTTCTCCAGGCTGAACAACCCCAACTCTTGCAGCCTGCCTCATCCAGCACTGACTTGTTTTCAAGTCCTTTCCTTCAAAGTTCCCTACCATCCAATTTTGCCTACACTCCTGACAAAATTTGACACCTCCAGCTTTAGGTAGAGGGTGCAAGACTAAGGAAGGTAGCACTTTAAGGGAATTGTAACCAAGAGCAGGGAGCATGGTTGCCACCTACTGTTCGTGGTAACTGAAGCATCCTAAAAAGGTCACTGGAGCCCTATGGCTGGGCTACAGAGTAGGTGATAGTCCCCTCCCCAAAAGAATAAGAAAAAATATGTCAACACACTGTCTGGGCTAGGTGTCTAGGTATTCGAAGAGCACCTGTGCAAAGTAGCAAATATGTTCACGGTGTCTGTACATTGGAGCAGATAACTCAGGATTTTTAATGCCTATTTTGGCAGCAATTTTGAAGCTAAAAGCCTATTGTTAAAGGAGAGAGGAGAAATTTGAAAAGACAAGAACAGACTGGGTGTTGATTTTCTCATGTAAATGCCACAGGCCTTCTTTTATGTGCCCAATTTATTGACATCCCTATTTCTATGCCAATTTATTATTCAGTCCATGATACACCACTTTCTAAACTCTTCAGGGGCTAGAACTGCCCAACACATGTACACATATCTCCCCTTTCAGCTGGGGCCCTACACATCTCCTCTCTGTTTATTCATCTGAATTCACCTCCTGTTGCTTTTTCCCACAGTCAGAGTTTTCCTATACAAGGTGAATTGCCTTGACTCAGCACATACCTCATCCAGCCCTAATAACTGTATCATTTCCTTCTTACTGCTTAGGCATTAGTTTAAAACATTAGCTTCCATTTTGCTCACAGGAACTAAGTTAAATGGATCAACTCAAGGCACTTCTGTCTTGTACGACTGCAGTGTTGATTTTGGAATTAGCTGAATTCCCCAACATAATTAACCTGTTGTTAGTGTTCCCCAACATAATTAGCCTCATGTTAGTGCTGCTGAAATGTCTATATAGAAAAATGCTGATAAATGCCTCACTGTGATTTATATATTTCATTCTTTTATTCTTATAAGCCTCCTTGATGTACTAGAAAGCCACAATGAGATCTCCCCGAAACCTTGTCTTCTGTGAGCTGAACCCAGCTCTCTCAGCCTGCCTTCGTAGGAGAAATTCTCCGTCCCTCTGATCATCTTTGTGATTCTCCTTTGGACCAACTCTAACAGGTTGACGTCCTTCCTGTGCTAGGGAGCAGGATGCAGTACTCCAGGTGGGATCTCACAAGGGCAGAGAAGAGGAACCTTGACCTGTTGGCCACTCTTCTTTTGACGCAACCCAGGACACAATTTGCCTTCTGGGCTGTAAGCATGCACTATTGGCTCATGTCCAGCCTTTCATCAGTGAGAGCCCCAAGTCCTTTTCCACAGGACTGCTCTCAGTGACTTCTCCCAGTCCGTACTCGTGTATGGGATTTTCCCAACCCAGATGTAGCACCTTGCCCTTGGACTTGTTGAACTTCATGAGGTGCTCATGGGCCCACTGCTCAAGTTTGTCCAGGTCCTCCTGGATGACATCCCTTCCTTCTGTTGTGTCAACTGCTCTGTGCAGCTTCCTGTGGTCTGCAAACTTGCTGAGGGTGCACTTGATATTGTCTATGTCATTCATTGATGAAGAAACTGAAGTGCAGTGGTCCCAAGATAGAGCCTGAGGGACACCACTTATCTCTGGTCTCCACTTAGACATAGAGCCATTAACCACAACTCTCTGGCTGCGTCCATCCAGCCAATTCCTTATCCACTGAATAGTCCATCCATCAAATCCATGTCTCCAACTTGGAGATAAGGATGTCATGTGGAACCGTATTGAAGGCCTAACAGAAGTCTAGATAGATGACATCTGTCAGTCTTCCCTTGTCAACTGTTGCTGTCACTCCATCATAAAAGGCCACTAGATTGGTAAGGTACCATTTGCCCTTAGTAAAGCCATACTGGCTGCCTCCTTGTCTTTTTTGTGCCTTAGCATATCTTCTAGGAGGATCTGGTATGTGATCTTCCCAGGTACAGAGGTGAGACTCACCAATGTGTAGTTTCATGGATCTTCCTTGCTCCCCTTTTTAAAAATGGGAATGATGTTTCCCTTTTTCCAGTCACCAGGGACTTTGCCTGACTGCCACGACTTTTCAAATATGATGGAGAGTGACTCGACAACAACACCAGCCATTTCCCTTACAACCCAGGGATGCATGTCTTCAGGTCCCATAGGCTTCATCAGTGGTCCTGAACCCGCTCTTCACTTATAGTGGGAGGGATTTAATTCAGCCCACACCCACCCATAGGATCAGGGACTTGGAGAGAAGAGGGAAGTCAGACTGCCAGTGAAGACTGAGGCAAAGAACTCACTGAGTACATCAGCCTTCTCCATGTCAGTCACCACTAGTTCACCCTTCTTGCTTGTCAGGGAGGCTATACTCTCCTTGGCCTCTCTTTTCTGACTTATGTACTTATAGAATCCCTCCTTGTTATTCTTCATGTTCCTTGCCGAGTCATGTTGCAGGTTGGCTTTGTCTTTCTTTACTCCAGCCCTACACATTTGAACCATATCCCTGTACTCTCCCCAGATCACTTGTTCCTGCTTCTACTGGCTGTACATTTGCTTTTAACTCCTCAGCTGGAGGAGCATATCCTTCCTTAGTCATGCCAGTTTCCAGCCTGCCTTGCTGAACTTCCTACACACTGGGATAGAGAGCTCTTGAGCTCTAACAAAAGTGGTCTTAAAGAGTTGCCAGCTCTGGTCAGGCCCTATGTCCTTAATGTTTTATAACCATTACTCCAATTTTTTCCTAGAAAGTGATTTGAAGAAACCTTCTTTAGGTGTTTTATTGGATCAAATCATTAATATGTGCTTAAGAGGACATTAAAAATACATGCTTACTTTAAAGTGGACTGTAGGCCTGGAGACACACCATCTATAACGCTGCTGATTCTTTTGAGAAAGCACGCAGGATCACCCTTGAGGAGAAAAGACAACGCAGAAAGAATTGTGCCTTGCAGAATATACCATCTAAGGAGTCTTTCTGCTGTGCCTTTTGCAACCGGACATACCTGTCTCGTATTGGCCTTTTTAGCCACCAACGCACTTGCAAGAAATGTGGGTAGAGCCCTTCCCAAATCTTCATTCACAAAGCCTAGTCATGAAGCACACTGAACAACTTTGAAAGCGCATGGTGCATTCTTCAACCGTTAATCAGCTTATCCTTCTGTAGCCTTTAGGAGAATAATAATGATCAGAATAATCAATTATGTCAAACTATTAAATTAATTTCCTTAAAAAAGTTTTTATGATATCTCATGCCAGATTCTGACTTTATTTGCACTAATATCAGTCTGAAGAACTTCATTTGAGTCAGTAGATTTACTTTGGATTTGCACCACTTGAAATTAGAAAACTCTTTACAAATGGGTTAGACAGACCACATATTTTTCCTGGTATCAGATTATAATTTAATCTATTCATCTGCAAGTTTTTAGGTTTGTTCTTTAGGTAGTTTTAGGACAGAATTGGAAGTGTACTGGCAATTACTTTCATTGAAATTTTGCCCTTCTGTGGATTTATTCAAACTCCAAATAATCAAATCTTAAAAAGACTTTTTTGAGGAGCATGTTTGAAACAGGCTACCCTTCTGTCTCTAAACATTGTGGAAGCATTTGAAAATTTTCCTTTGTTGTTGTTGTTGTTGGTTTTGTTGTTGTTATTGATAGTTGAGATGGATTGCAAATTACATTAATGTGTAAAATGGTTAAATGACCAATTTTTCCAAGTATTTTCAACATGCAGTTTCAATAAGACAAATATTAAACAGAGTTTTTTTTTAATATGAAAAATTGACACTATTTAAATATTGATGTCAGTTGGATACTTTATATTACAGTATATGGGAATACTACCATCACTACTGGTGGTAGTAAGGAGCACTTTCACATCTGTCACATCCCATTTAAATGATTTTTGCAGCAGAAACACAAGAGTAAAAACAGAGAACAGTGGAGACCACCTTTTTCTGAATGTTATTAATCACAATATTGACAGCCAGGTTTCTGTTCTCCCTGTGGTAACAATTAGGAGTTTGAAAGCTGCTTATTCACAGGTATAATTGTCTTGGGATTGTTTTAAAACCAGAAAGGGGTTGGAGGGTGGAAGGCAGGTGTTCAGAGACACAAAACACTTTGTGCTGGAGTAATCTGCCACTCAGTGAATCAGTCTGTAATGCAGAGCTGCATTTTTGTCTTGAATAAATTTAAAGAGTGGAAAATATAAGTAGCTTAAGACCACTGATGAGTTTAATATTCTCAAAATTAGAAATCTGCATATTCTAATTAAGACGTACAAGTGCTCTGGTAAGATATAACCACTGGCAAACCTACGTGGCCAACCGCAGACAGCCTTGCATACAACACTTGCATTCCCCCGAATGCAAGCCAGAAGCAAGCCAGCTGCAGTAGGGAAGCCATGCAGCCTTCTTGCAGGAGGCAAATAAAATCAAAGGCAGTCCTTTGATAACATGACTGTACAGCTTCTGGACCAGAGGTTTTTTATTGTTGTTAGGTTTTGAGTTTTTACACTTGGTTTTCTGGGTGTGTAGGCAGATAAACTTGACTCTGCCTGGACATGCCCCTGTTGCATGGCTGAAATGAGGCATAAGTCCTGTGGGAAAAAAGGATGTGATCATTTAATTTAAGCCTGTATTATGATCACATGCATAAAAGCCTGCATTTATGTTGTACAGGCAATTTTAATATTTGCATTCTCCAACTTTTTTGAGATAATGATATTACAATTTTCATAACGTTCTTTTGTGTGTATTATATCTCATACAAATATATAATCGAATAAGTTTCTTTATCTCTTTAATTGTCTAATGCTTTAAAAAATCCTATTCAATGTTCAGCTTTGCTATGAATTTGAAACAATGGTCCAAAGAATGCCATTAATTACATGTTATGTAAAAAAACCCCCATGCTTCCATCTGTCAGCTATAAATGAGCTGCCTGACAATATCAGTGATTGTCTTTGATTCTTGATTTTGGAGGATAAATGAAAGAGGTAGGCCTGCTTTCACAATTGACAGCTAGTCACTCATTTGTAGAATTGTAACAGCCCCATTCCTTCCTAAGAAAATATCAAATTTTTTCCTATTTTTCCTAGTAATTATCATTACCTCATCCAAACTCTGCTGTGTCAGTTACTGTTACAAGATAATGGCATGGTTGAAATTGAAGTTGGTACTGTCGATGATGTCATACTATTGTTATATATTACATATTGATAATAGTTGCTTTATTATTTTCTACTTATTTTAATGCAGACAGATTGTTCACTTTTAGAATACATAATATACACAGCTGCAAGCAGTGATTTTTCTTGATGTTTCAAAACATTTTTATAAACAGTTGTGATTTTTAGACTCCCATTAATGCCCATCGGCACTTCAGATCATTCTCTTTGTTTTACTTCCTTTTGAATTGGCAACATGAAATTTCAAATTAAATTAAAATTCAAGAATTTCAAATCTTGTTTGTTAAATCCTTGCAGAAATCCTATTAAGCTTCTCCATGCTATGCAGTGCTACAGATTATGAATCCTTTGCTAATCAGTCTGTACTCTTTGTCCAATTCTATTTTACACTGTTATTAAATGTGTAAGGCATCAGTCACAGCACACAACTTCCCAATATTTATTTTGAATTTAAAAAAATAATAATACTAACTCCTTATATATGCCAGGAATTCATGAAACATTCACGAAAGGGTCCTAGGAAGATTAGCCTTTACAAAAGGTATCATATAAAAAAAAAAGCAGAAATATATGTCAAGAGTGTAGAATAAACACAGAGGAGGAAAATGGGAACAGAACGAAGGCAAAATTCTGCCTGTCAGCAGTAGGCATGCAAAGTACAATGGAGTCCTGCAGAGCTTTCAAAATGATAAGTGTAAAGCTGAGGGTATAACTGAAGTATTAAAATGAGGTCAGTAACAGACAAGGAAGAGGAATTCGATACTTTAAGCACTTGTCAATATTAGCCACCTTTGTGTAGCATTGCATGTTTATTAAAAATGGAAAGAATAGGTAAAGTGAATGCATCTTTACCTTTCATTATTTAATTACTTTTAATTTAATAGTTTCCCATTATAGTGGAACCTTTCTGTGTCTTTATTTTTGTCTTTATTTTAGCATTATTCTAAACATTTTTATTTGGGAATAAATGTAATATATTCAATATAGTCTTCCACACACCAATGCTCTGCACATTATCTGTTTTCTGAAAGAAATGTGGTATATTTTATTCTTTTTCTAATTTAATCCAACATTTTTACTATTAGTATTTTTGACTGATTTCTTCTATAGTAACATTAGTTTCCTTGACACATACGATAAGTACACAGAGAACATAACAGGATCAGTACAGAATTCAGTTCTAGTATAGAAAATCCTATGTGTTAACCCATCAAAATGTGAAGAAAAATACCGAAAAACAACTCTGTGCTCTAAACTAAGTAAATATATCTTCTGTGCCTTAAGAAGCATCAAGCTGGCCCTTACTGACCTATCAAAATGTGTTTGTTTCAGCAAGAAAATAGACTACTTGAAAGGTCAGGTCACAGAAAATTCAACTCAAGAATCAGTAATGAGTGAACCTAAACAGTCATCAGATCCCAGCAAGTTGTCAGGGGAAAGGTTATCAGTCAAAGCACAGGAGTACAGCATTGGTTTAGAGTGCAACTCTTTAACAAATGACTTTTCCATTCTAAATATTTTCTTAATTGTGTGGCAATAGTTACTTAAGGGGATGTTAAGACTGGAAAATATGACAACAGCAACTGAAATGCACATATCTTCGTGCATGAGAGAAGGGCATGAAAAACTTTTTCAAAGAGACATTCTTTCCTCCCTTCCTAGTGAAGTAGAGCAGTCTCATGTTTAACTCCCTAAATGAATACACCAAGTTTGACAAGGAAAATATCTGCAAATAAACTAATTTCAAAGTCTGAAATTTGGTGGGTATATTCTAGTGCATTTCAGTCATATTACATTTCCTTCTACACGTTTTTTATCTGTACCTATTTAATGTTGTATGGGGTACTTATGTGACACCCTCCTTTTGCTCAGTGCAGAACTAAGATACGAATCCGGCTCAACTAATTCAACAATTGAATTACCTGGGGTGGGAGTGGAGGTGCTCTATGCTTCCTGAAGTCAGTGAAGAATGGGGGGTCCTGCAAGGTACATCTCCCACCATGGCACCATAAATGCCTCAGTATACGTCTCTCTCTCTAAGGACTCTAAGGAAACTGAACTCCTAATTTAGGCGTCTGGGTTAGGTGGGACAAATCTTGCTTTAGGCCTCTGATTTTGGTACCTGAGGCGAAGTCATTAGAGGTTTCAAGTAGCCAAGATTAATTTATATGAGTATTTTGCACTGAAGAAACTTGTGTAAGTTGTGTAGGATATTTACCATTTCAGTGGCTAAAAACTTAGGCAAAAGAGTGGTGGTGAGCCTATATAAGAGGTAGGAAACAGTAAAAAAGACTGAAACACTCAGGAGAACTTCTCTCTTCTGAGAATTTAAGTTCTTTGCCCAGTGTCAGTCAAAACTGTAGAGCAGGAAAAGAAATCTTAGTAATGAACTTTAGACTCTCCCACCTTGTTCTTTAAGGACAACATCAGCCTTTAAGCTGTGGAGGACAGAACAGAAATTCTACAATATCAGTTTTTTTACAGTTCTGGCAATCTTACTTCACATTTTCTTTTTTCAATGGAGTATTTTAATCACAGTACAAGGGCTATGGCCATAATTCTTCCCATTAAGTTCTACTGTTAAATAAAAGATACAGTTGTTGCTGATGGGAATGAAAAGCCCTTACTGTAAAAAGTAATTACTTCATCAGTGATAATGTAAAACTAATTCCATCTTCAATATTTATATGAACATTGCTGAAGTATGTTACTAATCATTCTTTATTGAAAGTTACTTGACTTGTAATTCTGACTTATATTTATACAAATGTAAAAAGAATGCAGTTCCAGCTATCTACCATGCACTGTGTTATTAGGGTTACTTCGTATATCCTAGGATATCCATCTGTGTTAGCAGGCACTTCAAAGCTCACTGTGCTGGTCCTATGTGAACTGGAAGTCTTGTTTTCTCATTTTTGATGTGGCAGCTTCTGCTATAATAACACTAACAACAGCTCTGTTTTGCCTGACGCTAGCTGGAACAAATCATATCATAGCTTTCCAAAATAATATGTTTATTTGCAGAATCCTTGGTTAATGGAGTATATGGCAAGAAAGTTCCTACTTAAGATTTCTGAAATAAGAAAAACAGGCTTAAAATGTAGTTCTGGTAAAAACTCTCAGTCTCCTTTTGTTTTGATGGTTTTTTTTTTAGCAATCATTCCATTTTTCAATATGTGGATTGGCCAAATTCTGCTTTTCCTCTAGGTAAGTAAATAATTTAAAATAGTTTTCTCAATAAACTACTGAGAACTAAACTGAAAGCTTCATGTAATTAATTCAGTGAAAAAATACCTGTGTATTTGAGACAGTTTGAGTTAATTTTTGTCATTATTTTTACTGTAAATTTCTGAACTAGAGTATCTGAAATGTTTGAAGCTAGTTTATGTGTTGTTCCTTGAACAAAATCTCAGTGTCTGTAAAATCAATTTCCTTTTTAGGAATATGTAAACGTGGAGTCCAAAAGTCTAGATACTCTTCCAGCCCTTGGAGGACTTTGAATATGAGAAAGTCCTAATTCCCAAGGACAATAAAGGGTTAAGTAGATGATAATTGTACAATGTCACTGTGTGTTAACCCTGCAGTATAAAATTAGAGAGACAGCTATATCTGCAGAGGGACCTGGGCATTACGATATCTCCCTGCACTTTTAAGTACAAGATATTCATCCACAAATCCCAGATTGGCTGTTGACTGAACCACAAGAGCAGTGGCATTCTACAGGCATTCATGTTTCTGCCACTGCTTGTCTAGAGTACTTAGGTTCAAAAAGGAGCCTCTGATATCATATCATGGCCTGGTTCCATGCTTTGATAATTTATTATCTGATAGACTTACAACATCAACGTAAGGCAACTTTTTCTATTGTACTTCACATCCACTCACATTGCAAAGCAGAAATATCTAAAATACTCACAGACATAAGATGCTTTGTTCACCTATGGGATTTAAGTGCCTCATGTAGTTAAGACTTAGTGATTAAACAGCATTTATCAATAATGTGGATAGACACATAGAATTCAGATAAGATTTCAGAGTTTTATACAAAATATTGCCCCGACCAAGGGCTGGAAATTAGCTTTTGCTTTTTGCTCAGTTAGTGTTTAAACCCGTAGGAGTTTGCCTTTACTCTTACATTTAATGAGAATTTCACTGTTTCATTCAAAATAGAATACCATTGAAAGAAGGCATGCACCCCACGACACTGCATAGCCTGATGTTTGAACTGTCTCATAAGGTAAAAAATGTTCAAATCACTGCAAGAAATATTTTAACTCATTCTCCCCCCAGGGAAGATATGATGATTAGGAAGAAGTCGACTGAAAGAAGGAACTTTTTCTACAGTTTAAGCCATTTCTTGAGAGAAAGGATAGAAGAGGATTTAGGGCTATCAATCCTGATTAGGGTGGGACATATTCCTTCAGAAAGCCATACAGACAGACAAACTCAAGGTTTTCTTGCTGTTCTTTGTGTTGGCTATTGCTTTGTTGCCATCTCAGATATCACTCTCAGACCATTAGCATCTTCTGTTTGTCGTAGGGGCAGCACACTGCATATTGTGGGAGCCAGTGGGATGCAGAAGTGTGGGTGATTGAGGGGTTTTTCAGGGATTTCTCTGCAGATACTCTTGATCTCTTGCATCTTTCTTCAGCTTTTAGTCCGGATTTTACTCTGCTCATAAAGGAATACTATGACTGTGTGAGGAGATACAACTGTCTTTTGAAAACAACAACACACAACAGCAAGCTCTCCACCGCCCGCCCACTCCCAGCTGCTTCTTCCTTTAATCAACTCCAAAAAACATTTCTTGCAACATGCTTTTCCTGAATTCACAAATTTCTTATACTTCTGCTACTTTCTGATGGGCAAAGGGCACCGAGTTCTCTCTACAGAGCTCTCTGACCACGGCGTAGCCTTCTGAACTGTGTCATGATTGGGGTATGCCTGAGGCTTTCTCTTTTGACTCCTGAATAGTACCAGTCTTTGTTGCCCTATTGGCCTGTGCTTGAATGAATCTTTTGGGTGAATGACGTATTCCTTGACATTATGTGTGTTGGTTTCACAGACAAGGATATTAAAATGACCTAGTCTTATTATTCACATGATAGTCACTGATAAACCCCCTGTATTTACTAAATCATATCTCACTGTGATACATGACAGCTCACATTTACTGCAAGCAATATGTTGGCTTTTAGAAAATGCTTTCTGATTTCAAACAACAAGGCTTTACAGAGAAATACATAAACCTCTGTCTTTGCAGATAGATAAAGAAAGCAAAAGATAATGAACACAGAACAGATAACATGAGAAAGGTCTAGTTAGAAAGAAACTTCACTTGCATATCTTAATATTTGAAAGCAAATAACTGTGCATTGTGTATCACCACACACACACAAATCCAACCTTCCTTCAAAAAGTAATACGTTGCATCATAGAGAGTGTACTCTAGTTGCTTAACTGGCATGATACAGATACATCTGGAATTTCTTGCTTAATACTAATAAAAGTATTATTTTAATGTGAAAGACATAAAAGTTGCACAATTTCCTATTTTTAAAAGAGGGAAAACTGAAAAAGCCACAAACACTGCTGAACTGACATTAGTATGGTTAAGCAGGAGACTTCAAAACCTTAACTTCTATATAAAAATTTGCCCATGTGGGCTAAGCAGGTAATGCACAATTTGTTCACTGTTATGCCATGAACCCTAAAAAGGGGGAAATGCACATAAACATATAGCACTAAATTTAATGATGAGATAGATAGTTCCTTTGGACAGATCTGTGGCTGGAGGAATATATTCATAAAGAAGAAACTAAAAATTAAGTGCCAATGACTGACATGACCTTTTTCATACATCAAGAGTAAGAAGTGTACAGCTTTCAGCATGAATGACATATGTGTGGTTAGTTGTCTTACCTGTCTTTGAGAAATGCCAGACAATGTGGTTTTCTTGTCAGAGGGAAAAGATAAGAACATCCTGAGGAGAACTGTTTCATATAATGAACTGAGGAACTGGGTCATATCATGATCTTAGTCATTACTGACAATTTGCCTATAAAGTGCATGCTATAACTCTAGATTAAGTGCATAATTATGACCATAAAGAGTACTGTAATATAATGGCACATACATATATATTATGGAAGTTAAAACAGAGTAGTTCCTGATAAAGCTCTCCTAAGAATTTTCTTGCTACTTTCAGACAAAATTAAGGAAAATGCTACTGAACATTTGGGTATGTAAATATTATATGGTAAAAGGTATTACTGAAGTCGTGTGACTCCTAGGAATGGTCATGCACTAAAAGTCCAATGTTTATTTTAGGATCAAATAAAAGGCTCAACATCATGCTCATTGACAACTGTAGAAGTACAGAGTCATGGGCTTAGTTAGAAATTCATATGCAGGTCTGGTATATCTTAGTGACCCCTTGGGTTCAATTTACAATGGCAAATTATTAGGGACCTACCAGTGAAACCCACTTCTGTTATCTGAATGATCTCCTAAATCTTTCAAATAATTACTTAATAATGGTGTGGATTTATCTAGGATCTAAGTTTCTTAACTAACCAAATAACTGAGTTAGTTCAATAAAGCAGCACTGAAATGACAGGCAATTCCAACTGCTATCATCAGAAAGGGAAAGGCTTTGTGTAAATGACAGCAACAAAATTGCTTGCCATCTGAAAACTGCAAGAAACCAAAATGGCTAAATCTGTTTAGCTTTTAAATACTATCGAACAGTTATTTGTTTTCAGAACTTAAATCCTGTAGTGTGAGAAACAATGGAAAAGATTTCTATCCTAAAAGAGAGATAACAAGCACTTGTGACGGTAAGTTAAAAAACCTGAGTTTGTAATAAAAGCCATAAACTGATTTTCATTTTAACAGTGATTAGACATTTTCTGTTTTTTCCTGTCATCAAGCCAAGAGTGGATTCCTTTTGAACATTTGGGAATCAATGGTATCTTAAAATTTATTTCCTATGACTTTATACATGAGTCCTCCAATGCAGACATTGTTAATGACGGTACTAAGCTGACATTTTGCTTACAGGTCTCACAGATATTTTCTGACAGCAGGGCTGACAGCAGTAAAGCTCCAATGAAGATTATAGAACAGGCTGATTTTTAGCTAGGATTGACTCTTTTGCTTATTTTCCCACTTCTCTTTCCCTCCTCAGTCTAACCCTTTCTCCACCCTTTTCCTTACATCGTGTTTTGGCTCTGTCTATTCTTCTGCTATTTCACTTCTGTCAGAGCAATCTTGTTTAGCAGACTTAATCTCACTGACCGGAATCAGTTCCACTTTTTTGCTTTTTTTCTCCTCATCTCAGCTTTCTAGATCGGCTCATCCCAATGGTCCTCCCACATCCCAGCTCTTGATGGGATCCCAGCCTCTCCAGCTATTAACCCATCAATTTTCCACATAGTGTTTTCTAATTTTATGTTAATAAACAACCAGGTACTTCTACTACCATGACCTCTTCTTTTCAGCCAGTCATTCTGCTTCATTCCCCCTACAAGCCCAGATGCAGTTCTCAATCTCAATATTTCCTCTTCCTGTGAAAAAGATTTTTCAGACCTCGCAAGGGTAGTTCCAGTCTAATTGCCAGAGTACCGAGACCTCGTGCTTCCTGATATCCATTTGTGTGCTTGTTCACCCTGTACTATGTACACTCAGTCACTCTGTAGAGATGGAGCAAATTGAGTTTTGTCACATATGCAAGCAGAATATGATAAATTCTTTCTTGACGATGGGACTTTCTATCCAGCATTTCCATCAGCAGGAGGATATGAATATGCCTCATGAGCATGAAAATTTTATCTTTTAAATTGAAGATCTCAACTGAAATTACGTCTTTTTACTGAACTAGATCTGGGAGACCAGGGAGAAGAACCACAGCTTAAAAAATTTTGAAGGTGAGGAATGAAGCCACCTGTGCCTTTCCATTTCTCAGACCAATGCAGATTACGGGTAAGACTTTCAGGCAACAAGAATTTATTCCAGACACTAAAAGATCCTAATGGGACAGTTGGATAGAGTCTGAATATGATGCAATTCAGTCACATTCATTTTCACAATCAGGACATATGAAGATGGTTACAAGGTTTCAGCAGGTCTTTTCCCACTTGTAGTATCCCCAGTTTTGAAGAAATGACTCTCTGGAAAGATGTGACCTCTGTACACCTCCTTTACAGCAGGTGAATAGACAACAGACTGTCTCAAATTTGCAAGATTGTTTTCAGCTAAATGTTAACACAACCGTTTTTAAACTCTTTCTTTTTGTGTTTGTTTTTTGAAATCCATCTCTGTGTACAAGCCATTTCCTTCTCTGACTTGGCACCATATCAAAACCACTTTCATCTCAGTTGATTCTTCTAAACATCTTAATGACTGTGTCAGCTTCCTGTAATTGTTCCTCCAGTATAGGATTTCCTCCATTCCCTCCTACTAGCTTAGGCAATGTCCTTCTGGTTTATGCTTTAAAATGCTTGGACATGACACACAGACAAAAAGAAGAGACCAGCACATATAGAATGCAGATAGTCTTAAAAGAAAATGAGAAAAACAGAGACCTGAACTATTCTTGCACTTGCTAGGCTTGTTCAGGATCTGTGAGCAATATTTTGGCTTTGAAAAGTTGCTTTATAATGACGTCTCAGGAAAAGGAAAAGGAAGCATGAGAACACTAACAAGTAACTAAATATAAGATAGTGATGTAAAGAATAAAGAGACTAGTCAGACTGTGGTACCTTCTATTACTATTTGGCATTTAGATAGCACTTTGCAAATGAGAATTAACTCTCAAAACCTTCACACCAGCTCTCACAGCGACAACTGAGCATCATTTTCACTCTACAGTTGAGGTAACACAAGACCAAAATCTCCAATGGCATGAGATTGTAGTCTTAGTTCCAATCATATCAGTAGCAAAAGTGATTAAAAAACGAAAGGTATTCAATTAGTCATACAAAGCACCTACAGCAGAAATTCTTCAGAATCCATTTTACCTTCTGATTTCTCATTGTGTCCCCCTCCTTGAGGATTCCACAGGTTTATGGAAAGGCATTGTATTTTGTATAAGAAATTGGTCCTTGCAGGGATATAGATCACAAAAATATCACATCATCCTGGAAAAGTGATGACTCTGCTAAATATCAGTGTATGTGAAAAATATCTAGGAGAGTTACATTGCCTCAGCATACAGCCCTGCAAAATAGTTATGGAAATTATTAGTTCAATGGGAAAGAGCTAGCGACTGGTATGGTGCCTTCCTGTGATATATGGGCTCCCACATATCATAGCCCTATTCAATTTCTTTGTCCAAGATTACAGACAACTTTGCACATACTGACTATTCTCCTTTCCTAAGGATGACCAGTGTTCCTCATGATGGGATAAAAACAACCTGCCTTCCATCAGGTCCACATCTATCAACCAGCAAGTGGATTGTATTCATATGGAAGTAACTTTGCTGTATGTGCAAATTCTTAAACTTAGCACTTTCTTTTCCAAAACCTCTACTAAAATGCCATCTGGCTCTAAAGATGACCAAAGTATAAAGCGTTTAAAGTTTCCTCAGTAACACCTCCGCACATAAAAGTCTTTTTGTGAGAATGGACTTGCTGGTAATATTGAGATAGTAGGCACCTGAGCTTTGCCGAGACTCACAGCCAATATGTTCTTCAGCCTTATCCACCTGGATGGCCAAGTTGTGTACGTTTTTCTGAAGAGGTCTCTCTGGTTAGGCTCTGCACAAGCAGTGGAAAGGGCAGTGAAGTTCCTTGCATCCCCATCCAGTAGCCAGGTGATTAGAAAACTCATGTGGGTTGTGGGAGACTTGAATTCACAACCACCTTCTACCTGTGGGGATGTAAATGTACAGGTTCAATCAGTGTTCCAGCCGCCTGGCCAGGATGTCCTAGAAAGCAGGAAACCTCTGCAGTGTCCCTTATTAAAACTCTCTTATCACACAGTAAATAACTGAAAAAGAGGTAGACAGTCCTGTATCCCATCAATTAAATGTGCAATTGTCAACTGCATTTATGCTTACCCAAGTACTTTCTTTCTTTCTTTTATGAATTTGAGCGTCTTGTCATATAAATAAATTGTAATATCAGGTGATTCAGGTCTCACCTGTATGCATTGAAACAGAAGGAAAAAGGTGTTAGTTTTATGAATTTGTCTAACTAGAGTATGGCAAAAAGTTAAGTAATTAAAAAGACAAACTGGTTCATTTCACTTTTAAATATACATGACAATGAAATATGTGAAGCTGTTGAATTCTTCTGGATTCTCATTATAGGAAAAAGCAGACTATGCAACCTGAGCTTTATATCGTACACCATATTCTTATGATTTCAACTCTGAAAGAAAGAGAGTGTTTTATGCTCTGATGATCCCCCATTGACAACTCAAATACAATTTTTTAAAGGAGAAGAAAGACTATCCTTAAGAACCTAAATGATAAAACAGACTCTTACATAGTGTGTTTTATTTGAAAGTGAGTAAGTCAAATCTGCCTGGAGGATGAGAAATTCAGGTGTGAAATGGGTGCGGCTACAGTTGCAAATTTAATAAGACACGAATTTGTTTTTTCCTTCGGTGTGTAGTATTGACATGCCTGTGGCTGCAGGCACATAAGAGACTCAATATAATAGAGGTGCTGGCAGCAGACAGAAAAATTGTACTATATTAAATGTTTCTTTGTAATTAATACACTTTTGATTATAACTTTTAAAAAAATGTATTGGTGAATATCAGGTTTCTGGAAGAGAGAATAAATGCCTTATTTCATTGTATTTTGCTCCATTACAAATACTTTCCGTACCACCAGCAAACTCAGGATTTTCAATAGCATAGTAAATACAGTGACACACTGTCAAATACAATTTACTTTATCTCTCATGACTAGGGAAAAAATTCTGTTTTCAGTGCAGTGCTTAGTTTACTTGGTCTGTTTTTAAAAATCCATTTTCTGAAGCTCCTCAGTGGGTATGGCCCACTGTTAGGAATTACATTGAACAGGTCAGCTGGAATTGTAGGTGACAGTCCTTAATCCAGACCATGACTAAACCTTTTAACTGTACTAGCACCAAAAGTCTGGGTGCCTTTCATGGAGGGACTTAAGGCTAGGTGAATGAAATGATGGAGATATCTAAAGGTGAAATCTGAATTTTCTACTCTGCTGTCAGCTGATATAGGAGATGGAAATCTACTGTCATGGTGAGAAATAACTCTGTTGAAAGGACAGGGTACTTAAGTTTCCTTCTCTACGTTCAAGTATTTCCTGTTGTATTTCTGTGAATTACTGTCAAATATAATCTGAATTAAAATCTCCATTCCTGAATTTTCTAGGTAAAAATGAATAACATAGCCAGCCTCAGTCATTAGCTATCTGTTGGGTGAGCCTTTCCTTAAATCTCTGATCTTTCAGTTTGCATTTTTACCGTATGGTTGGTCAAGCTCGGGAACTTGCACTTTCTGTGAAACGCTTTTACCATGTAAAAGGATCTGTCTTCTGATAACTCAAAGAATAATCAGGGATTCTATACAAGACTGAATAAGTTGAATGAAAAATTACTAAGTTGAACAAAAAGCACTGGTCAAAGACACCCTGTAACCTTCCAGGACAGAACCCTTATTAGTGGATCAGAAGAGCAGGGCTGGAATCTCTGTTCATGCATGTGAATATAGAGAGAAACATTTTCAGCAGAGTGCTGGGGGCAGCAAAACCCTGCAGTCAGGGTTATGAATTTTAGAAGATGAAAATAATTTCTGTTCTTCCTGTGCCTTGGTCAGGGTGAGTACAGAAGTCTCTCTTATGCTTTTGCCACCAGTTCATTTAAGACAGCTCCTTGCCAAGTAGGCTGATTTCTCTGACCCTCATCACACTGGCAAGGGAGTGAGGGTGCACGACCCCTTGCTGCTGGTTCTGTGCCAGAGAGAAGGTCAATAAGGTAGGTATTGCAGCAAGGAGTGAGGCCATTTTTGTAGAGATTCTAAATATTGAACTTCAACTTGACTTAATACTTAGAGGACATTGGTGCAGAGAGCAGGTTATCTTGTTGTGTGCCTTGTGTTTTATATTCCTGCTGTATACTTGGGCTTTATAGTGTTCATTGTTGGCAGTGTTCAGCATCAGGTTTTTTAAGCATGGGAACGATAATCAAAGATGTGTTCTGACCAAGCAATTCATGTAACTGCTGCACTTGTAAAATCAGGTAAGCATACTGAAGGAAAGCACTGTGTAGAGTGCTGCCTTGGACTCTTATATACCTTAAGCATGTGAGATTAAGCAAAAGTCCTCCAAAAAGTCATTTTAAATAAACAAAGTCTAGTTATCTTCCAGAAAAAGGAAATTCCCAACCTTCTGGCACAGTCCATTTGCCTTTCCTTTTGTTCCCTTTGTGGCTGAATACCTTAACCTTTTCCTCAGATTCTCTGATGAAATTAGCTTTAAGAGCAATTCCCTGCTATGTGTGTGAATGGCACAGGAATCGTTAATTTTTGTCCTAACCAGGAGACATGAACTCAGCAAACCACTTTTCCTCTGTTTACAGGCTCATATATTTTTGAATGCCCCAATCTCTAGACTCTGATAGCTTGCTATTTGTAAGAAACTACTGACTTAAGGAGGGAGGAGAAAGAGACAAAATAAACTGAGAGTTCAAGCAATGGTGGTATCTCAGAAGCCTTAATATCATTGTAATAGATCCCATGATTTGTATTTAGCAAATGAAATTCCATCCTTCCTGCCACTTCTGCATGATCCCTACATGACAACAAAAAAGCTGGAAATTCCTTGGTTAAGGGGTGATTGTGTAGGGACAAGAGGGAAATGGTTACCATGAAAGAAATAGGTACTAAAAATATCACAGAGGATGGAAATTCTCCAATGAGAAGAGCTGAAACCGAGTCAGTAACGAAATCATCATATTGTGCCCTCGGCCATCCTTTATAGAATATCTGATAGGAACACATATCCTCAGTCCTTCTTCTCCCTGTGATTTTGCTATCTATCGAACAGAATGCATGATTCAGCCCAGTGTGGAGGCAAGAGTAAGTAACACAGCTGATAGCAATGGCACTAATCTCCTGCCTAAGCTGGGTGTGTCTCAAAGTTTGTTGCTAAACTTGCAGTTGCAGGTTTAGCAGTAGCTTGAAGCTCACGACTGCATGTTCTTCAAGGCAAGAACTGCTTTTTACTATGTATTTATGCAGTAGATGTACTTATGACATAATGGGCCTCAATTTCTTTTGGCACCTCTAACTGCCTTTATAATATAAATCTTAATTATAATAATAAGCTTTTGGGACAGGAGCCAAGGGACTTATCTGTGTGTGAGGATTTCTATGTATGCCCCAGTGTACTGGTCCCCAGTTCTAATTGTGACCTTTGAACTCATTTGTACTGAGATGCAGTTAAAAGTCAGAATAACAAGACCATTAATAATAATAGCCATGCGAGGACACTGCTGTATGGTAGAGAACACACAAGAGGCTGCATGGGTTTAGATCTGTGTTATGATAATGAAGCAGCCTGGGTGCCGAGAGCTATGATTTCTGCTCACATACCCTGAGTTTCAGCCAAGTCAGAGTTCTAGGGAAAATTAACTCTTGCTGGAACTTAGCTGAATTATTTTTGGTACCAGTCCACATATAAGGCAAATTTTTAAAAAAAGTACTTAAAATTTGTGTATCTGTGATAGAAGACTGAGGGTTTTGGGTAAAAAAAGTACATGGCAGTACAGGGGAGAAGTCTGGCAAAGCACTGTCTTTGAAGATATGGGCAGGTAGGGGCATCTCATGGGATTTATGTTTTCAATATACATATCATGAGTGTTCATTTTTCTTCTCCAGAAAGTCACACCTCAGTTTAAGTTAAAGCCACCTTGATTTCAAGCTGCTATGGCAGGTCATAGTGTTTGGAGGATTACTAGAGGAACGTGTTCATCTTCTGTTGCTTACTCCGTCTGTTCAAGAGAAGTGAGCTGTTGCTGCGCTGACCTGCATACACTGCCTGCAGATGCCTGTGGAGCAATGACAGACAGTACTGGATTTTTCCTTCCCTTTAGCTCCCCACTGTTTTGTAGATAAGATCATGGTGCTGCTCCTGTGGCATAAAGGAAAAGAAGAGCATCCCTTTCCCCTGTTTTTCTTTATGTGAAAATTTAGCTGTGGTTTAGCCTTTTTATTGACATAATGCTCTGTAGAACCACTGAGGTTTTTTAGAGATGAAATCCCTACATCACTGTTGCTAAATAAGACTAGAGCAATTTTCTGACCCTGAGAGTGGGTGGCCCAGCCTAGCCACAGTTATGCTACGTAATGTTTGGTGGCCTATGAACCTTGAAAGGTACCCTTCTTGGACTAGAACGTAACTATTTTCGGGTTTGGGGTTTTTTTGTATGTTCTGGTACAAAGCATCTGAAAAAAAGCTGGGCATTTTTCTACGGTCTTATCAGAATGATGCTTTCATACATGAAATCTATGATGTTTTTAATCATGCTTTCATACACTGCTTGCTCTAGGGTACAGCATGAGGAATCTTCAGATATGTAAAGCTGGAATAATGTTGGCCGACTGTTGAGGCTGGAGGGAACAAAACCTGGTGCCATGGAGTCTAATACTGCCTACTGGAATTGATCCCTGCATGGGCTATCCCTCAAGCCAGGCTTAGGCACCTCTTTCCAAAGAACTGGCATAAACTAAAGCAGCCTGGAAGCATGCTAGCAATTAAACAGTGTGGATGATCACCAGGCCAGTGCTCGAGCTTGTTCCTTGCCCTTGTTTTATTTAACAGTATGGAAAAACTGAAATATCCACACACCCTAGGATTAGGTTGCCAAGGAAACTGCAAACATTGGACTTAATTGACTGGGACACTTGACAGAACATTGCTTTAATGCTATTATGCAATATTGTTTGTCACTAAGTCTAGGGGTCGGTCTTCATATGTGGGCGTGGGTTAAGATGAAGAGCTCAAGAGGCACATTGTAGCCATAAATATCCAGGGTTTTGACAAAGTCTGAATAGACTTCCCTGTCACTCTTTTGCTCAGACAGATGCCTTGCTCCTCTCAAGCAAGGTCACCTATCTCTCTTACTCCCTTGACTCAGGAGCCAGCCTGTCTTTGGTGAAGCTTTACTGCTGTTTCTGTTACTTCTTACAAATGGAAAAGCTCTCTTTAAAGCAGTAAGGAGAAAAAAAAGAGATCTTGGCTTACTGCCATAAGGCTTGTTTATGGAGGCTAGTATGATACTGAGCATGGGAATTGTGGGACAAAGAGCTGTGATCTTGTACTTGTCATGTCTTGCCCTTGGTGTTCAGTGCTGACCCTGGAGGATCATTGGTGTGGTCTTTTTTCAGCTGTTCAATGCATGAGGTACTTCTGCACCCCATATCCACTATCTCTGTCCTGAGGGGTAACTCAGCGCAACAGCATAAAAGTATTCTGACCTCAACTGATGCTTAAAAGCTGTGCATACTCTGAGGGATCGTATGCATACCTTTCTGCCTACATGAGTCAAGTTGGCCTTTTCTTCCTGCTTCTGCCCATATTTTCAGCATTCCTGTAAAACTAAAATTAATTTTAAAAACTCTTTTAGTTGAGATCACACAGTCTAGCTGTACTTTTCTGTGATTATAAGTTTCTGATCCTTTCCTTACCTAACCTTTCATCCTGGTTTGGGGCAGAGGGAGTGGCTCAAATGGTTAATACAGCCTGGGGCACTTTTTCTCAGATACATCCCTTCGAACCCTATACCATCAAATGCATTACCAAGTCAAATAAATTTTAAAAAAAACAACCCTAACTAAAAAACAGGCTTGACTAGAAATGAACTTTCCCAACTCACTTTTATAATTTAAATAATGAACCAAAGCCATTTGAGAAACACACCAAAAAAATTGCCTTTTTTTGGTGGGGGGCATAGCTGTGTTTCTGTGCTGTTTATGACTAGTATGACCAATTTCAATGGAAGTACTTGTTTTTAGGAGGTAAATGAGACCGATTTAACAGTCAGACAAAGAAGAAGATGATGGCTAATGCTTCTTAATTTTTACAGTTGAAGGAAGAAGGGAAACATTGCCATACATGCCCTTCTATGCACACATACTAAAAATGCTGCATGGGAAGGCTGGAACCGCGCATTTTTTCTGTTGTTTTTAATGAACTTTCACCTACCTGGCAAACACAGGAACTTTGAAATAAAGAATGGCAGAGGGAGAAATCATCAAGTAGAGCCTGATCCTCCCTTTGGATGCATCAGTTACAAAACTTCAAAATCTCTGACAAGACCTGCAATTTAGCTGCAGGATTTAATACTGAAAGATTGATGTGTTTACTGTAATGGCAGTAAATTGACTATCCAAAAAGAGCTATATATCTTTGCAGCACAGGAAGTGTCTGAAGGAGATAGAGGCAAGTTACGCTGAAGGGCAGATAATCAAAACAAAATGGCCACACTAAAACCATAAGAAATAATTAGAGAAATACCTTGTGAAGAAAAAGAGAAGGAAGAATAGAGGCTATTTTAAGCCTCATCCTTTTTGTTTCTGTTGACCTGAAATTGTGGTTTAATATTAGAAAATGATGTGATTTTCAGCCAAGTGAAGACTCTGAGAGAATAAATTTCCTTGCTTTTACTGATTTGAAAATCTGTGTTAGTGACAAATAATGTGATTCAAAGGAAAAAAAAAAAAGAAAAGGAAGTGAGTATTTCAGAAGCTTCTGCTACATATTGCCTTTAATTTGAACTAGGAAATCTTCACAAATAAAGGAGTAAAAGTTCATACTAATCACTGAGATTCTTTTCCATCTGCATCTGAGACATCATGCAAGCTAAGATAGTCACTCTGACTTCAACATGCAATTATTGACATGTTAATTACAAATTGGTACATATATTGCAGACAATGACATTTGGAGACATTTAGAAACTTAGACATAGAAAAAAAAGTAAAATCTTTTCTACTCTCCATCTTCCTCTTTCCTCTAGATTGTGTGCAACACAGAAGTCTAGAGGAAGAGAATTGTGCATGAAGTACATGGCACTGAGTACTCTTCCAAAGGCATCTGATATGTACATTCCTTGCTGTGTCATATTTTCAAAGCTGCTATGAAGAAAGTTGTTTGCCAAAAGAATACCAGAAAGTGAAACATTTCTGCCTCTTGTGCAATCATAAGGAAGTGACCTCGGGCAGGACCTTGGAATGAACTTTCTGTGGGCAGCGCATGTGTGTGGTCACAGCAAGACATTGTGAACGCAGAACTTATGCCTTATCTGCTGGGGCAGCCCGTCTGCTATTTAGTTTCTTTATCTCCTTTTCTCACTTGTCTAGTACTTTTTGTGGTCTGGCTATCATGTTGTTTGTCTTTGGATACCAGTCTTTGTCAATTTCTTTGGTTTACACATTTTCCCTCTACCTTCCTCTCAACAATTTTTTGGTACACTTTTATAGGTACTATGCAGTGTCTGTGGCAACTATGTTGTAACTCATACAACTTTATCAGCATTATAGAAGAGGATTCCTCTTCTGCTGTTCAGGTTAAGTTCTGTGCAGTATGTACAGGATTTTACCACTCAGCTTTCAGTCTCTAATATTGAAGAAAGGCTCTAGGTTTTTCTTCACTGCCTTCACCTTTTTGCCCATCTCTTTTCAGTCATTTTTACACAGTAAGGGAAGGAGGTAGAGAAAGAAGATAGAGGAACTGTTGTAAATGTGCAGTCTCAGAGACAAGTCCTTTTATTCTCTGTATTGTGTCTATCAATTATTTTCTCATGTTTCTACAAGAATATTTCAGCAAAGCAAAGATGATGGGACTGCAGTAATAATCATCATCCTATCTGATAATAGGCTTCCCAGAGACTCAACTGGCAGTTTGACAGTCCTCTGCCGTAGTTACTACACCCTGCTGATAAAACTGCTGTTGCCACAAATTGATCCTGACAAAAACAAGTTCATCTCTAGACTTGACCTTGGTGTGTTTGCAAGTTTAACCACCACACTGGGCACAAAATATGTAACACAAAAGCCATATACCTAAAAAAACCATCCCAACCTTTGCCTTTTAGTATCTGTTTATTCTCTCTACTGCATGACTATTTTAAACTGTTCCGTGGTATGGCTAAAATTCAAATTCAACTGTTTTTTAAAACATGTGAAAATTACCCACTAGTGGTTATAAAGCTTCTTTATCTGAGCACAGAATCTCTGTCCTTCACCAATTTGTGATTGAGATATCCTAGCTCCTACCAATAGTAGTAAGTGAAACAGTGTTATAAGGCAAAAGTTGGAACAATGAGGGGGAAAGCAGGGGGAAAAGCTACAGATAAGTTGAGCTTACTACAGAATCCTGCCAAAACAGAAGGATCCTGTTTTATACATGCACCGTAAATAAAGTAAAGGCTGTGTAAATACTGTATAAATAGAAGTGTGAGCAAAGGGCTGCACTGGGGTCCTTTTATGCAAACAATCAGTCTTCATAAATTTTTCAGCATATGTGTAAGCTTTACTCAACTTCTGTACTTGGAGGAGAATGACAACTGAAGCCATCCCCAGTAAGCCACTTCTGGTGGCATCAACTTATTCTTGAAATTACATGTTTTTAACTATGTAGGTTCCAAGTATTACTGCAGAGAGGTACAAGCAACCAGGAAAACTACTTGGAATCCCCATCTCTGGGAAATACCATTTCTACTTAAATTTTGTAGTCATAAAGTTATTCAGTATGCAGATGTAAGGATGGAAGTGTCCATGTCTTCAACTCTTTCTGAAGCTCCCAGAATTCTATCACTAGGTCTGACAGGCCAGCATAGTCTATCATCTGGTTTTAAGTCTCATTCCTGACACAGGAAACATTGGCTTGAATTCCTCAGAAGGCAAAATTAAACTCAGACCTCCAACATTGCGGTTAGTCTTATTTTATGGATGAATTCTGGGAACACCTTGAGCAATTCAAAAGAAAGAGACACATGCTTCTATATTTTCTGAGATCTGGACTACTAAGCTTGTGTTGATAAGTGCATTGAATTACTCAGAAGTCAAAACTGGATTTAAATACTAGTGAGGCACATACCTGCAGATCTTCAAGTCTGGAAAACCTGAAAGTGTAATCAGTTTAGAGGTCCTCATGATTATGTGGCAGCTGAGAGTTTTCAACAATATCATTTTGGATATAGGCACTTAAATTTAATTCCATTACATGTTGTCTGGTATACAAAATTCTGTCTACCAGTTCAGTCCTGATGCCAGGGATGTGCTCACATACATATCTGCAGCTTTTAGGTCACCTAAAATTCTGCCAAAGAGCCATCTGCTGTCTCCCCAGCTTCCAGCATCCAGGCAGGAGGGCAATGGGACCTCTGGGGCTTGGTAGAGGTTGTACCCACCAGCAGATGCACAAACACAATCTTCTTCCTGGTGGGACTAGCAGAAGAAATGTTGTGGCAATGGGAAAGAGGGTATAGTTTCTACCTGGAGACAGGAAATGATTCTGTTATATCAAATAGCATAGAATATGAACATTAACACAGTCAGAATACAGAAGAAAAGCAAGCACTGATGGAAAGGTATCCAGGAGAGTGAGAAGCAGAGATTAACAAGAGAGAAGTGTATGTATTCGGTGGATAGAGAGTATATGTATTCAGTGGAGACACAGGTGACTCAATGGACCTGTGCAAACAGGAGACCAATATTTCCAGTAAAATTAAAAGTAACAGTACATGGAATAGGCATGCTGAAAGTTGGGCACTTTTCAAAAGAAACTACCCTTCAGGAAGAGTCCCTCCAACTGCTTAGAAAGTGTTTCCAAGTCATCTGAGCATTTTTCACTTTCCTCAGCACTTCTGGAAACATCCCAAGCTTAATATCATGATGTCAAAAAGAAAATCCCTAATTTACTTTGCAAAAACAATATCCTGTCTATCTCTCAGTGACAAATATTAATGGACAATCCTGGAGTATCTGAACTACAGCAGTCTCTTTTATAGACTGTCTGGTCTCAAACCAGATCCATCTGAATAGCCTCTGTTTTGTCAGTTCTTAAGATTGCTGTCCAGTGTGTATATTGCCTAGGCAGCTGCAGAAGGCAAAATGCAGAGTGGAGGCAAGTGGGGAGACAAGGTCATTGTGGGTAGGTTTGTGTGCAAGAACGTCTGTGAATTCTGAGGTCTAGTCTGCAACATTTCTATTTGCTGATTTATAGCTAATGAAGCATTTAGGGCTCTTGGAGCAGTTTTTTCATGTTTAGTCCAACCAAAAAGAAAAGAAAGAGGAACTCCAGATAATTAGGGTAATTCTCCTGCATGCCAAAATAAAGGTGTTTGATGGCAAAGTTGAGATTAAAATCATTGTGGTTCTACACATCCAGGCTAAGTCACGAATTTGCCTTAGAAGCCACATTAATCAGTTACCTTGATCACAGCTGTTTTTCATAAATGGAGTCTGTGGATAAAAAAGGTGTGAGGGTACATCATTGCAATTTTCTTACAACCTTAAAGAAGAATGACATAACACACAACTTTAAATACCTGAGGTTTTCAGCCCAGTGCTATTACTTGAAAAAAACAAAGTCATAATCACTTTAGGTTTCCTTTTAAACAAAGGCTTATGTCACAGGACAAAAGATATGTCATTTGTTGTGGGAAATCTAAAAATAACAGTTTTCTAAGACTCAGGTCAGAAAAGGACTTTGTTCTGTTCACCACTCAGATCTTTTTTTCCTGTCTTTTCCCTTGTGAGGGATGAAATCATGGGTAATGAACTGAAAAGGGTAATGGAAAAGGAGAATTTTCTGGTGATTTTTTAAAAGAATCTTTCCTTATATATGTGTTTGCATAAGAGCGTAAAATAGAAGATTATACCTGTATTTAGTCTAGGCATGTTTTGTGATGCTCTTCATGTTGGTATATATCTCATTCCATAAATTACCAACTACCTCAAAAAATGGTTTCATCATCCACTCTTCCTTTCAACTATTTTTTTACAGATAAAAGGCTTTCTGATTCATTCCTTCTGTATCAGGGATCTTTTTGTGCTAACGCTTTGTTTAAACAGATGTTAAATAAAATTACAAGAACATTGTATGTCTACAAACCAGTCCTGTCAGGTCATAGACACTGATAATTCCCACTAAAGTGAGAGGATAGCTGAGGAGACTTTGAAGACACCCCTCAGATCCCCAAGAGCTTACCCATGTCCTTGGGCATCCTTCGCAACCTCTACTCATTCAGATAAATTTTACTGAGGTTAGGCTAATGGTGTACTTAAAGCTATAGCCTGAGCTGCGGTGTTCTCCTTTTTATCAGTATACACGTACAGTTCTCTTTGATCTGCACTTATGCATCATCTTCCATCTCAAGATCTCAGATGGCTTTTCAAATGTTAATGAATTCTACCCATTCTACCCTAGGGAAACTGAGGTGATGAGAAATTACAGGAGATACTTATGTTCACAAATACAACCTACAACTAAGTTGAGAACAGCCCAGTGAGATCACTTATTCCCATACCGTACAGGTAGTACAGGTATCTGTTGCATAGTCTGCACTTAGAACATCCCTTGCCTTCAAAATGTGTCCACAGTGAACAGAGATGTCTGGTGCTGATGTGAGGGGAATTTTATTCTCTGGAATGTTTTTCCTGGGATATGGAGCTTGTAATTACTAGAGAGGGGGTTGGTAATCTTTCAAGAGTGATGATGAGCCAGATCATAGTTTTCCATTCTCAAATTAGTTCTTCAGTGTGACAACTGAAATCCAGCAGGAGCTGGAAGGGGATGCTGCTCACAGAGATGAGACCAGTAGGCTGTGTGAAATAGGAGAATGAGTTTCCAGACGCTTTGAAGTTCAGGAGCACTGGAAATACCTGCCTCACAATGAGACTGATTTGGATTGATTCTTGAATCCTAGCACTCAGATCTGGTCAAAAACCTGCTCAAGCTCTGGTGTCCACACTCTAACTGTCCAGCCCTGGTATGAATAGTTTGAAAATTGGCTTTCAGCTGTGGAAGTGCTGGGTGTACATTTGGTTGAACAAAACCATGATAACTAGAATGCATTCGTCTTGTTTCATCTCAGTAGTTTCAGGAAAGAATAAATCAAGACTATGTTTATTATTTAAAATATTCTGAGAGAAAAATATTTATTTTTCAGTCTTTTGCTCTCTGAGTTTCAATACTGTCCTTTAGATGTATGATATCTGAGTACTTACACTTTAAAATAGGTGATGAATGAATATGTAACGTTTGGTTTATGTAGATTTCTATGTGGGAGAAAACCGTGTTAATTTACACTTTCACTCGGTTGAATCATTGGTGTTAGTTGCTTTCATATACATGAGCAGGAATTGGGCAGTTCTTTTATCAGCTACATTATGTTGCGGTGGCAAAATCAAACTCATGTAAATTATTTTCACATAGTTATCTGGCCTAACTTCAATGGGTATTAAAAACTTACTTAAATTTCACAGCCTCCATTCTCAAGTGTCTGTTCATTTAAAAAAAAAAAAATCAATTTTAAATAGCTGAATGAGAAGAAATGTGTGACTGAATGTTCTGCAAACACATAAATATCCCAATTATCATAGAATCACAGAATTTTTTGGGTTGGAATGGACCTTACAGATCATCTCATTTCCAACCCCTCTGCCATGGGCAGGGACATCTTACACTAGACCAGACATCTCAAAGCCCCACCCAGCCAGGCCTTGAATATATCCAGGATTGGGACACGAACAACTTCTCTTGGAAAATGGTAGCAGTGTCCCAAGACCCTCATGGTGAAGAATTTCTCCCTAATACCTAATGTAAACCTACCTTCTTTCAGTTTAAAACCATTCCCTCTTGTCCTGTCACTGAACATCCTTGTAGAAATTCCCTCTCCAGTTCTCTTTTAGGTGCTGGAAGGTGCCATAAGGTCTCCCTGGAGCCTTCTCTTTTCCAGGCTGAAAACCCCAGATCTCTCAGCCTGTCTCTGTTGGAGAGGTGTTCCAGCCCTCTGATCATCTTGGTGGCCTTCCTGTGGACCCTCTCCAGCAGGTCTATGTCTTTCTTATGTTGAGGGCCCCAGAGCTGGGTGGAGTACTCCAGGTGGGGTCTCACAAGAGTGGAATAGATGGGGGAGAATCACCTCCCTTGACCTGCTGGCCACACTTCTTTTGATGCAGCCCAGGATACAGCTGGCTTTCTGGGCTGCAAGTGCACATCGCTGGGTCATGTCCAATTTTTCAATCAACCAGTATCTCCAAGTCCTTCTTTGCAGGACTGATCTCAGCCAATTCAACACCCAGATTGTTCTTGTGCTTGGGGTTGCCCCAAACCACATGCAGCATCTTGCACTTGGCCTTGTTGAATTTCATGATGTTTGCACAGCCCATTTCTTTAGCCTGTCAACGTCTTTCTGGATGGTATTCCTTCCCTCCAGCATGTCAATCACATCACTCAGCTTGGTGTCATCAGCAAACATGCTGACATAATGACTCAATCCCCCTGTCCATGTCACCAAAAAAGATGTTTAACAGTGCCAGTCCCAATATCAACCCCTGAGTAACATTGCTCACCACTGGTCTCCACTTGGACATGGAGCTGTTTACTAAAAATCTGTTACTGTTGCCATCCAGCAAATTCCTTATCCACTGAGTGGTCCATCCATCATATTAACATCTTTCCAGTTTAGAGACAAGGATGTCATGCGGGACACTGTAAAATGCTCTTCCAGGTAGATGGTGTGTTACCTTTTCCTCACCCACCCCCACTGTAACCCTGCCATAGAAGGCCACCAAATTGGTCGGGCACAATTTGCATTTAGTGAAGCCGTGTTATCTGTCATCAATCACCTTCTTATTTTCCATGTGCCTTAGCATAATTTCCAGGAGGATCTGCTCTATGATCTTGCTGGGCACAAAGGCGACACTGACCAGCCTGTAGTTACCTGGGTTTTAGTTATTTCCCTTTTTAAAAAATTGGATTATATTTCCCCTTTTCCAGTCAGTGGGAACTTCAATGGACAGTCATGACTTCTCAAATATAATGAGTAGTGGCTTTGCCACTCCTCTGCCAGTTACCTTGGGACTTGTGCATGCATCTTATCAGGTCCCATGGACTTGTGCAACTTCAGGTTACTTCAATGTTCTCAGATATAACCTTCTCCTACAGCAGGCGGTTCTTCATTCTACAGTCCCTGCCTTTGTCTTGTGCAGTCTGCAACTTGGGCAGTGTGGCTGATGCACTTGCTGGTGAAGACTGAGCAAAAGAGTCATTGAGTACCTCAGCTTTCTCTGTGTCCCAGGCAAGCAGTTCTCCTGTTTCCTTCTGGTGAAGGCACTGTGGTGGGTTGACCTTGGATGGATGCCAGGTGCCCACCCAGCCACTCTATCACTCCCCTTCCCAGCAGGACAGGGGAGAGAGTAAGGTGGAAAAAAAAACATCTTGTGGATTGGGATAAGACAGTTTATTTAAAGCAAAAAGCAAAGTGAAGCTTGCGCACACAGAAGCGAAAGATAGCAGGGTTTATTCTCTACTTCCCATGAGCAGCAATGGTCGACCACTCCTGAGAAGCAGGGCTTCAGTACGCTTGGTGGTTTCTCCGCAGGCAGCCATTAGACAATGAATGTCCCCTCCCGCTCTGTGCCTTAGCTTTTATATCTGAGCTGACATCATATGGTCTGGAATATCCCTTTGGTTAGTTTGGGTCAGCTGGCCTACTTGGGTCCTCTCCCAGGATCTTGCCCTCAACTGAGGAAGGAATGTTACAGTGTTGGTGCTGTGCTCAGCAGCAGCCAAAACACTGGTGTGTTATCAACACCCTTCTAGCTGCCAATGCAAAGCACAGCACTGTGAGGGCTACTGTGGGGAAATGAACTCCAGCTCAGCCAGACCCAATACATTTTCCCTAGTCTTCCTTTCATCACCTGTAGAAGGTCTTCTTGCTTCCCTTTGCATCTGGTCAGGTTTCATTCTTTCCTAATCTGATTTCTGGGTGCTCAGAAAATTTCTGTATTCATCCCAGGCTACCTTCCACCCTCTGTAGTCTTCCTTTATATATTTGAGCTTGTCCAGGAGTTCCTTTTTCCTCCACATAGGCCTTCTAGCATTTTTGCTTGACTTGTTGGTATGCATTGCTTCTGAGCTTGGAGAATTAAACAGCTTTCTTGGGCCCCTATTCCTGCAGGGCTTTATCCCATGTTAAATAAGCAGATCCTTGAAGAGGCCAAAGTCTGCTGTCCTGAAGTCCAGGGCAATGAGCTTGCTGTGTGCCCTCCTTGCTGCCCTAAGGATCTTGAACTCCACCTTTTCATGGTCACTGCAGCCCAGGCTGCCCTTAAGCTTTGCATTCTCCACCAGCCCCTCCTTGTTGGTGAGAACAAAGTCCAGGATAGCAACTCTCCTCATTGGTTCCTCTATCACTTGGAGAAGGAAATTGTCATCAATGCATTCCAGGAACATCCCAGGTTGTTTATGCCCTGCTGTTTTGTCCTTCCAATGGATAACGGGGTGGTTGAAGTCCCCCATGAGAACCAGGGTTTGTGAGTGCGAGGCTGCTTCTATCTGTCCATAGAGAGCCTCACCCACTCTTCCTGGTCAGGCCTGTAGCAGACTCCCAGTATAATGTCACCTGTCCCTGTTCCCCCCCTTTCATCCTGACCCATAAGATTTCAGTCAGCTTCTCATCCATTCCCAGGCAGAGAAAGCTCCATGCATTCCAGCTGGCCATTGACATAGAGGACAGCACCATTTCCTTCTCTCCCCTGCCTGTCCTTCCTAAAGAGGCTGTACCCTTCTATTCCAACAGTCCAGTCATAGGAGCCACATCTCCGTGATACCAATAAGATCAGAGCCCTGCACACCTCTAATTCCTCTTGTTTATTCCCCACACTATGTGCATTTGCATAGAGGCATTTAATTTGGGTCCCTAATGAAGCTGACTTACTGGCTGAAGTGGCAGGAATTCCTTTGTTCTGTTCCTCAGGTGCTCTCTTCCTGAAATGCAATCCCTCTAGAGGCTCTGAGCCTTTATTGCTCACACTGGAATTATTATTTTAAGAAATCCTAATAAAATGAAAATTGAACTAATAGTTCTATATTTTTCCTTAGAGAAAAATCATAAAAGGAAAAAATAATATTGTAATTTAGTACCACAATAGTCCATGTTGTAATTATTATTTATATATCTTGTATCTCACATCATAATAGAGCATTGTAATGAAACCATACCATGGAATATAATAAACTCTGGTTTGTCTGTCTTTTCTTTCCAGTACAAGAAAGGAATAGTTGTAGTAAATAAGAAGACAGCATCCTTGAAAAATATGTATTTCCTCTCTGTCCTGCAAATCTTAAATCAATTACTTTTATATTAGAGTGGGGCTAAATGAAATACAGCAGTACAGTTTGAAGTTTTAGAGTACCCATGATTTCAGATACCTTTATTTTAAATTATCAAACCTGAGCCATATTTTAAGAAACCTGAAAATGAAGGCAATTGAAATCAGAGTATACTTTTCCAATTTTTGTTCTGTGTCGTTTTTAACAGTGTCCTAGTTTTACAATATTGACTTATTTGTCTGATGACGACTGAGTAGGATGATAAATGCTAAATCCTAGAAACTTTTTAATTTTAAAGTGCATTTCCACACCAAAAACAAACAAACAAAACAAAAGAACGAAAAGAAAGGAAGAAAAGGAAGAAAGAAAGAAAGAAAAAGAAAGAAAGAAAGAAAGAAAGAAAGTTTCAGTATAAATTCAGAATTCTAAATTCAACTCATAAAGACAAAATAAGTTACAAAGAACTAGTCCCATCTCTAATGTACTGCTTCAGTGAATTAATCTGAAATTTTGCATTTCATCTTATTAAACAGAGAGTACAAAATGAGGGGACTCTAGCCTTTTCTCGCCTTAAACATGGAACAAGTCACCCAGCTGTATCTGCTAAGGAAGACCAGAGATGCAAGAGATGGGTATGTAAAGAAAAGTTCCAGAACTGAGCACTAAAAATAATAATAAAAAGTGTCCAGTGAAAAGGAGAGGACTATAAGGAAAGAAATGTGATACTAGAAATATTTCTCAGACATTCGCCTTAATAAAACATTATCAATCTAAAATAAAAATTTGATTTGAAAAACATTTTAAAAATTTGATCACTTCACCTTTTTCTTTAACCCAACAATTTGCAATCTAAGCAGAGGGAAAGCATAATGACTTTGCTGCAGCACCTTTCCCAGTGTAAGGAGGCCTTCTGGTGGTCAAAACAATGTTCTTCCAGACATTACTTATACAAATTCTACTCAAATTTATGTGCATATAAGTTAAAATTCACTCATTGTATAGAAGGATGCCTTAAGGATTTAAGCAGTGATTGTTTATGCCTTGAACTTTTGCTGTTACTTCATAAATTTTATCCTTCTTCAGTCACTATATGGGGAATGAAGGAATTTATCTTGAATAAGTATTGCTAAAACTTTGCTTGAGACCATATGATACACTGTTATCAACCATTGACCCTCTGCATTTTATTTGAACAATTAAAAGTTAAAAGAATTGCGATAAAACACTTTTCAACAAAATCATCCTTAATAACATGTTTAACCTGAATATTGATTATCTGAACAGTCACATTTCATTTTTTTAAAACTACCTGGGGGGGGGAGGGGAAGTTTCCCAAGCCTGGCAAATTCTCCTTTTGAAAAGCACAACCAGATACTCAGCATGATATCTATTTTGATATGTTTTATTTTAAATTAGGATATTCTGTGGTATACGAGCCAAAAAGTATTTAGTCCTAGAATGCTTATGTTCTTCGTAAATTCTGAGATTGAATTAAAACAAGAGATTTCTTCAGTTCTGGTATTTAATTTAGAATAAATATTGCCAGCTAACGCAATCCTTGATGCGTAGAAAAAGGGGAATTTTTTGAGTTCGTTGGTACTGAGAATGTCTTCCAACATGTAGCAAGCATAGGTGCTGCTGGGTGATGCAGTTGGATGAACAAAGATATTCTCCCTAGTTTTCAGCCTGGTTTGTACTGCTCCCTGAACCGTGAAAAAATAGCTCCACCGGCACTGATATTTGTTCTAGTTTCTGAACTGGTCTTGAGCAAAGAACATTAGATTTTAGCAACAACTGGCAAGGTCATCAACAGACTGTATCAGTTTCTTCATCACTGAACTACTTTACACTCCAGCCTTGGTAGGAGAAGACACTTATCTATTTCTCAAAGAACCTTAACCACTGTTAACAGGGCTGCCAACATCAACTGGGACCTTATGCTCTGCACATTGTGAGAAATCTTTGATTTGCCAGAGATAAGTCATTAAAGCCTGGCAACAAGAAGAGATTGTGTTCCTTTTCAGAAAAATTCTCAGACAGCCAGGCACGCATGAGCTTCATGAATCCTGGAAAATTCAACCTAAATTCACTTAAAGCTGTTCTTTAAAGCAACATTGGAATTTCCTAGTGAAAAACCTTTCAGAGTGATTCTATTGTAAATTTGAAACAGTATGTCAAAAATTTAACCTCAACTGTAAATCATCAGTCAAGTGAAATTCATCCAGCAGTGTTATGAGGACCTTTGTGTGTTGTATTTAAGCTAGACGTTTGGTTTTTTTTAAAAAGTAGTCAACATTTCCTTCAGCATTATTAACTACAACCATCAGATGGCAGTCCATAGTCAAGTAAAAAATATATTCGCAGTATTTAGGTAGAGTTATGCAAAGAGCAATTTGCTTTCAATCTTTTTCTTAAATCCGAAGAAAATAAACAGATTTCAAGATTCTCCTCACTTGTTTCATTTTTTTCAATCCTTTCTGGCCAGTGAGGTCTGTCCTTTCTTTTTCTTCCAAGGTTGAATTGCAAAATCACTGTAACTGCACAAATATATCCCAAGAGCGAAAGGCTTTTCCCTCCAAGTTTTACCAAAGGTTCTAGCTCCCCGACCTGTAATTTTATTGATAACATGCTTAGAAATTTTAGAATCTCCTTTACTCCTTTATTGGGAGCTTATTTAATAAAAATAAACAAGCCCCCCAAACAAACAAGTAAAAAGAATTGGTGTAGAGAAATCAGATACACTGATACAGAAGAATGACAATTTTATACAATGCTTGCATGGAAAAGCACTAGTCTTGTCTGCTGTTGTGAAATTGTGGTGATCATCCTCTCTGTTCACTTGGAACTCATTTTAAAGAAAAGGAGATTTATTCACTTTTTTTTTCTTTTTCTGGGAGCTCTTCAGGACCAGAGGTCTTAGGAACAAATCTAAAGCTTCAGTTTAGCCTGCAACTAGTACTGCTCAATACTTTTAGGAAAATTGATAACGGTTTCAGGAGAACTAGTGGTAGATCTTATATTTAAAACTCTGTTAAAAATAGATTCCTGTAATGTTTTTTCTTGTCCATGTTCCAAGGGCACTCTTTGTCCCTGCTTCTGTGCTACAGAAGATCTGGGACAGGGATTAACTTTTCAGACAAGCTTTGATGAGAAGAAACCACTGATCTGATATAATTTCTGCTTTATTGGCAAAACCCAGTAGGCATTTCTTGTCAAGCCACGAGAGGGAGTTGAAAGGTACACTGACTCTCAGTGTGTCTGTCCCAAGATGCTATCAGCTAGTGCTAGATAGAACTATAAAGACTGAGAATGGGAAATGCTTTTCCTTTTGATCCAGGACAAAAGATGTCTGAGATTCATTCCAGCCTCTCTGCAGTCTGTAACATTTGACACAAATTTGTCTTCTAGCCTTCCTGATTCCCTGGCTGCTCTGGCAGATCAGATAAAATTTATTAGGGTCATGAATATTTTGTTAGTTCCAGTGTTCAGAGTTCACCTTGTCTTTAGTTTATCCTCCAATCGATCTTCCTTTACAGCCAAAATCACATAACTTGGTACAAAATGTCTGTTGCAAACCCAAAAGCAGCCTTCTTCAACATTATGACTTGGCTTCTGGCTGTAAACCAAGTTAAGAAGGATCATGAATCTCAGAAATACAGATTATCTTAACGCACATTAAAAAAGACCCATGCTGGCCAGCATTCTGAACTGGGAGATTTACCAGCTGGTGCAAACAGTCAGTGGGAGTTCATTGATACCCAGCTGCCTCCTAACATAGTGGCCTACTTATTCTCTCTAAAACATGATGCTTTTCCATGAATTTGATTGTCATGTATTCAGCAGTCCTTTCTCCACAATCACTACAGGACTGTGCAACCCCACTTTATTGAAGGTTCTTACCAGGATCTTTCTATCAGTCAGAAAATGTTTCTGCCCCTAAAGCCTTAATGTAATTCTCTTTGATTAGGTTGGAAGTGGAAGCACAACAACATCTTTCTTGCCCTGTTTAGCTCTAAAAGCATCTTTAACAGTGGTTATATAAAACAGGGAGGAGGCTGTGTGGACACTAGCCTTGATGTTGGATTTATTCAAACAAAATATCACTTACATCCAATCACAGTCTGTCCTAAAAGTACTTAGAGGTTTTTAGATGCAGGCATGTGACAGATTCAGCTTAATTTTATTACAATGGAGTCATCTCTCAGGTCAGTGTAGAAGTCTAATGAGCAGTCTCTGAAGATCACCTGCAGAGTTTTCATGTCCCATTTCTTTCTCTGCTATTCCTAGAACAGTGACATTAAGTATAATTTTGACAAAACAGTGCTATTTTAGGATGTAAAGGTCTTTTGGTGATGCTGTATGACGGTCTCTCCTAAACTCCAAATTTTCAGTGCCTTTACTTGGTATGTGTCTGTGCACAAATTTTCAAAATAAGAAAAAAACTCGACTGTAAAGTATCTGAATACCTTCAGGGTCTTTGTTCATATGTATATAATTAATAATAATCACTCTATTTCATTGCTGTCATGGTATTCTAGTCTCAGTAATCTATATGGCCTTGCCCTCTCCATGAGGGCAGCTATGGACACATATACAGCTCCAGTGAGCAGATGGCAGACCAGGAGTGTCTGACTGTAAAACCGTGAGAAGCATAAAACCCAAGAATGGGATTTATAGAACACATCCCAAAGAACTTGGATTATTGTACGGATGAGATACTTCTCTTCATAATCACTCATTTATGAGTAAAGAGACTCCATTCGGATGTGTTTTGAGAGTTTGATTTGAAAATGTCTATGTAAGTAAAATAATGTAACTTTTAATAACACCAAAGGGAAGCTTATGTTTTATTAATTTAACCAGGTAATTATAAACAAGAAGTTCAGTTTTTGAACAGGACACTTCCACAAAGAAATATTGAAAAAATTATACTAAATTAATGTTGAACTTGTAAATTAATACTGACATGTAAAATCATATGAAATTACAATCCAATCATTGATGCAGATGAGTCAAACTGTTATTTTCAATTTATTAACAATTTTTAAGATGGCTTATACCATCTTAACTTGTCATTTGCTTCATTTAATTGCCTTTCACTGCACGAAAAATCGTGGGTTTAGTGCATTAAAAGAGTTGCATTTCCAAGAAATTTGATTTTTCCTGATATCTAGCCAGAAGCCAGCAATATAGCTGGCTGTTATCAGTTACACCTATCAGTTAGTAGGTCATAAGGACTTTCTAGTGAATAAGCAGGAAGGACTTGCTTTTTGGAGACATAGTTAAAGAGTCTATTTTCCTCTTCTGGAGTTTAATTTCTTTTTTGACCTTTACTATCCAAACCCATTTTGGTTCTGGACTTACAGAAAAATGTTTCTTTTTCAAGGTTATCTGGGGTGGAAGTAGAATTAGAAGGTAAAGTTGTTCTGTGTTTCTCACAGTGACTTTGCTACCAGGTATTTTTCAAGAGCAAAACGAACAGTATACCGAATGATATTTAGATGTTCTGATATAGGTGTATAAAGGAATAAAGACTCATTCACAAACTGAAATAAGTAAATACATTGAGTAATAGAACATCCTTATGTAGTCTTACTTCAGCTAGGAAAAGTACTCCTGCCATATCTCACACAGGGACAGCTGCTGATCACTGTTGTTGTCTTGATAGAGCTATGGGGGGGCCTCTGTGTAGAAAATGAATGCTTGCATGTGTATCTCATCTAAACAAGATCCATCATATACATATGGAAAGTTTTTCCATATTGAAAATAAAAAAATAGTCTTTTTATCTGTGAAATTAGATTATATAGTTATTAATACAAATCGATACAGGAAAAATCCAACTCTCCATGTTCTTCTCCCATCTTCTCCCAGTGCCGAATATATATATTTTTAGCATGCAGAATTATGTGCCAGAAATTTGGTGGTTTTGACAGCTCTGATGCACTTTTAGTAGCATATGAGAAAAGGGCATATGCCACCCATGTTATCACATGCAGCCCTGCTGAAGAGCTGACATTCGCAGTGTTATTCCTTGTATGGCTCTAAACCTTATCCTTGCTTTCATGAATACCGAAAGTCAGCTGCCTGACTACGTTGTGAGAGGGCACTAGGCCATCTGAACAGGTGGCCATGAGCTTTGACACGGAAAGATGCACCTCACATGTGCTTTCCAAGGGCACGATTTCCTGCTGGACCATACTGAGCTCATGCACAGCTAGAGGGATGTGTGCTTGTTAATCCAGCTCTGAGCTGTATTAACTTTAAAAATAGCTTTTGTGACAGCATGGTGATAGTTTCTGACCCACTTAAATTTAGCAGAACAGCATATAAGCAACAGAGATTTTGAGAAAGCCTTCAGTATTCAGCAGAATGGATCAGTGGAGCACAGACTAATTTAGTCCTGCTAGCACTGAGATAGTCACTAGTGCTCTGGAGTGGAGAGGAGAAAGACCAGCAAGATTTGAAAGCAACCTTGATACCCAAGCAGACAAAAGTTGCTGAATGAGTTTATGCCTCTCAGCAAGGAACAGTGTGTTATTAACATAAGAGCCCATCCTGTAAGTCTAAATATACTTTAGATGGTAAAGGAGTAAAAATGAGCTACAAACTAAGAATGTATTTCAGAACAAAATACATTCACAGTAATATTGCAGTTTCCATTCACTAAGAGGAGCAGTTTTGTACACATTAAGATATCATACCATAGAACGTTCAGTTCAGGTGTAAATTCATATCTCACCACTTCATATACTGCTGTAGTCGAACCCTGAGCAGTAATGTAAATCAATGTAGCTCCATGGAGGAAAGAGGCACGAGTTTACATCCTCAGTAGCAGCGGGATTGTCTGTATTGCAGTCTCTTTATATTACATCAACTTAGAAGCCAGTCCTTGCCTGTATCCTTAGTCTCAAATATTCCATGAGGGAATTACAGGAGTCTGTGAAGGTCATTTCAAATTATGTCATGACATGTAAAGCACACTCAGTTTTTTTTGCTATATTCAGTAGGCCCAGTTGCACCAGGGGGGACCCATCCGACACTAAGTGGAGCAGCTCCAGAGAGACAACTGTTTCAGAGACACAGCTGTGCCAAAGATTTCCAAAAATATTAATGTAGTTGCTTGAATGAAAAGATGTCAGTATCAGAGAAGCCATATCTACTTTGAAAACATTTTTCCTTTTGAAATCGTGATTCTCTAGAGTTGCTTCATGCACGTGTACAGGTAATCTAGTCCTTATGCATTCTTAATAGAGTATGTGGCATTTCACAGATGTTTCCCACCCAAGGCATATTGACATTTCAGAACTTGCTATTATAATAGTAAGTGTCTGTGAGCTAATAACTTCTCAGTTTCACTTCGCTCTTTTTTAGAACCTATTCTTGGCCCAAGCTATTCTAAATTCAAGCCACTAGAAGGCAAAAAAGCAACGTCTAGTTTTCCAGGTAGGGGCTGAAATGTTGCAGAAAAAAACTGTGAGTACTCATTCCTGCTAGCATTGTTCCCATGAGTCTTCTGTTCTCCCTCGCCCTGTCTGCACGTGGGGGTCCCTAACATTCGCGTACCGAAAAACTTGTAAAAAAATGGATGGTATAGTTTAAAGTGTACACATTTTCATTTAAAGTGTTCTGTTTCATGTAACGCTTAACAGCTCAACAAGGTCCAACTTTTCACACAAGAGTCCTAACGAAGAGACTATTGATGAGAGTTAGAAAAGTAAATCCTTTGCAATTGGGACCATATACATTTGCACTCATCTTCTATCATTAATTCTGGAAGTAACAGCAGAAAACATATCACTGTTAAGATTATCAGGGATTTTTTTGGTCTGACCTGCAATAGAGAATATAGGAAATGTCTCACTTCACTAGCTGATTTCAGTAGCTCTAGTTAAAATACAGAAATATATTTTATAAATAGGCCAGTTTGTGTTGTAAGAATGTGAGAAATCAGAATCCATTCTAAAGACTAAAAACCGTTCCATTGTTTAACTACCTTCATTTTTTAAAATTAATTGCATCTTATTTCTAGACTGGATTTCTCTAATGTTATCTTTCACTAGAGGCTGCTAAAAATTTGTGAGATAGATTGAAGAGCTGTGTCTTCCACTGTTTCTCTTACAGGTATCTATAGGCTATGTTCCTGCACCTTTCTCTTTCTTCAAGTAAGTTTAATGGACTGAGCTTCTTAGGCCTTGTACTATACAAATGTTTCCTAATTCTTTATAATTTTCATGGCTCTTTAATTTTTTTTTTCATCTGAGACACAGATAACAGAACAAGAGCAATTGTAGAAGTGACGCCAAGGGAAAGCGAACGAGGAAAGAAGAGACTGGCTTTGTGTGTATTTTCTTTTTTCTTTATTCATAAGTCTGTCCATATCCTTCATCAGAAAAGTGCTCCTGATCACATTCATTCACTATGAGCTGAGCCTCCACTAGTTTCCTGGTATTAATCCAATTCTTTTCTAAAGTCAGAAAGGTGGAGTTTCCAAAACTTGAAGCATGTTTGGTAGAGTTAACTTCTACTTTAAGTGCAAGCTGAGCATTAGCAGCAACTCTCCACTCGTCTTCATCCCCTGGACAGAGATAAATTTGGATAGACATGGTAACGATCAATGTTAAGGAGAAAGTCAATGATGTAGGCCTGCAGAAGAAAGGCAGTGAGGAAAATGCTGCTGCTATTGTATATCAAATGAAAATATAACCAGTGATCTATATTTGGAAAATTATGTCTTCTTGTTGGTCTCAGTATACCTACTGTTTGACTGCTGTCCAGTCAATATGTAATTCAATTTGCTCAGTGACCACTAGTCCAACATCTCCATTACATACAATTTCACCATTCTTTGTATGGCTGAAAATTTGTAGTGATGATTTTCATGTTTTCCAATTCAATTAAAAAAATGTAAATGGAAGAAAGCTAAAATCCCTGTGTGTAGTTATACTTAGAGATTATCAGATACCCAGTTTCAACCAAAGATTGTGCACAATACTTATTTTGAATAGTTGTATTCCTTTACTACCCAAATTATCAAGTTGCATATGTTGTAGTGCAATGGAAAGGACTAATTTTAAATGGGAGAAACCTGTCAAATCCGTCAATAGTAGAAAAGTTCTTCAATAGATTTCTGACAGATCAGCATGGAGTAGCCCCTGACAACACATACTGCAGATAAGATTATATGTTCTTGTGAAAATGAGTGAAAATATTTTAATGTGCACTACTTTCTTCTGAATAGGCATGGCTTTTGTTACTTACAAAAATAACTATTGTGATAATTCTGGAGGATAATACTTCTTACACCTCTAATAGAAATATCATTTCCAGTTTCTTTGCTACAGACAGAATTATTTATCCAGATTTCTCCTGGTCAAGTGCAACTTTACAAATTATGTTAGGTGCTATATATGCCCCATCACACTCATGACTTTTACTCTTCCCAAGACAGTACTCCACACAATGTGAATGGAATGGGGCCTGTTTGAGTAGTATCATACTGTGATTTCAGTATTGCATTTCATACACCAAATCTGCTAGTGTATCCCAGGGAAGAAATGTTGTGACTTGTATGACCAAGGCATGCAAGTTACATCACAGGAAAGTTATTACATGGGCCAGTTATGTTTTGCTGTGCTGTGGCACTGAACACCTGAAAGTTGAGACACCTTGGTGACTAGCAGTTGGGTAGGAAGTGCATCAGCTAAGGACCACATGGGTAATAGAACCACCATGGAATTAATTAGTGAGCATTGTATTCAATAGACACCACCAGTTATGCTTTGGATCTAGTGTTTTGGCACTAAAGGGAAAAGGTTATGGACAAATTAACTCTGTCTTGAGTTGAAGACAGGGTAATGGATAATTTTCTTCATACATAGGTTGACTATCCCTGATGAGGGGATGGGTCTGATGATACGTAATAAAAGTGTGAATTTGAGTTTCAAACTACACAGAAAAACTTGGTTGGTATCCAGAAGTGCAATACACCTCTTGATCAGGATGAGGAGACTCTGCTGAATATTTTAATGACAATTGTAATGTTAGTTTAGGTGTGCTGACCTAAGGAAATCTGCAAGACATTTTGTATAGAGAAGCTATATATTTTATCAGAGCAAATTAAAGTTGGAAAACACAGACTAGCTTTTCATTAGAGGGGTTATTGAGCTGAAAGTTTGTTCGCTTTTTCCACACTGTGTCAATGAATTGGTCTAATAAAAGGTGTTAGTCTCCTCACAATGTTCTAGTTGGCAGCTGTGACATAAGTCCTCATAGGAAATTTTTAAATGTCAATGGAAAGAGAGAGTAAAAATTCCTCAGAGAGCAGTAAGGAGAATCTTATATTGTGTTCCTGTTATTTAAGAGGAAAAAATGAGTCAGAAATAAGTAATACCCCTCAGTATTCTGAAGTTATAATTATGAAGTAGCAGGCCCATGGCTGTATGAATTTAATCTACCACTAAATGGAAAAGTCTCACTGAAATTCATTAAAGGGAGGATCAAACACATAAACCAAAATTATGAGATATGACCCCAGATTAAGAGACACAAAATATCTTTTGAAGAACTTCAGTAGGAAGAAAGCTTTCCATCTCAAGTGTTATTCTGAATTTGGCATTTGAGAGGGACCAAGAAACTTGCCGAAGCTCAATGAATGTGAGTTGTAGTGCAGATTCATAACTGCACTGAGAACAGTGTTACCAGTTAAATTTGCTTTTAGGAACATTCCTCTGAAAAAGCTAACTTTTGGTACAAGATGGGCTATGCATTTGACAGACAGAAAGCAGAGTATCTTATGTTTCAGTAATTTTTTAATGGCATATTTTGTGAAAAGGAGGAGAACTCTGTACCCTTATTTTCTGTTCCTGTCACTTATGCCCCTATCTGCCTTTCTACCCTCTTGAGCTCAGGAGCCCAAACATGTTCCTTCCTTCCACTGCTGTTAGCTTTCAGTCATCTGTAAGCCAATTCAAATAATTCCTGAAGCAGAAAAATAGCACACATCTAATTTTTTTGTTGTTAGTTTTCTTCTGCATTTGTGAGTTAAAGTAGTATATGCAAGAGACCAACATCCTGTGCTCCCACAACATAAGTGCTGGAGCAAAGGAGGATATGGGAATGGGACAGGGAAGGGATGAAGACTGCCCGTTTGTGGCTACAGTAAGTTGTTGATTCATGTCATTTTATCTCGTTAAATCTTTACCCAGAAGGAATCATGACAGTTATCCAAACTGCTCTGAGACTTAACCCTTTTTATCTATTACATTTAGTGAGAATTACAGCAGAGTTGCAGTAGTGAGATACAAGTTCATGAGTAATTCTTGCAGAATGTGCTCATGAATGGACTCTGCAGAAATCAGCACCCTGACTGTTCAATCATTTGCTGTGCCATGGGAAACTCTGAGGACAAAGAGGAGTTTGCACCACACCTTCTGCTTGACCCACGTGCCCTCTTTCCAAACTGGAAGGTCATTTCTTGTTCTTTTCTGGGTGCAGTCTTTGCTGAGTAAAATGTTGAAACCTTTCCTTTTCTAAACTGAGTAGCATATTATCTTTTTTTTTCCACTGGAGGCCATAGCATTTTTTCCATTTATCATTTTACCACTCAGAAAAGAAGTGTTCATTTGTTAGAAAACTTTTTTTTGGCATATCTGTGGTTTTTCTTTGTTTTTTTTACTAATGTGATGTCAGTCATCCATCCCACATGTTTAAGCTGCAAGATCAGAATACATATTGAGCTGTATGTGTGTGAAAGTATACAAGTAATCACAGTCCTTTCTGCATTTTTCTTGATCTCACAAATGAACAAAGTATTCAGTGGACCATACAGTATGAGCAAGAGTCACCTGACACTGTAGTCTTTGACTTGGGCACTTACCTGCAAGAAAAAAATGTCTAGATGCCTGTCCTTGCCCCAGTGAACAATCAGGATACAAAACCATACGAGTTTCATTTTCTACTGATTTCCAACAGACATTATCCTTTCTACTGACGCAGGAACTAGAATCCATGTCTTTTCTTCTTCTTGTGAGAATCTAGCTGCTAAACTAAATTTTTGGATTTTTGAGAAAATCTGCAGTGTGGATGACAGGAACTTAATACCATGCTCAGAAGTAGAACTCCAGCACCTGGGGAACTTTGCTGATAGAAAGTAGGATCTCTTGAGATAGAAAGCTAACAGCTGAAAAAATGAATTTCAGTATGTGCATTTTGGATACATAAATATAAACTTACGATTAATCATTTCAGTTTTAAATGTAGACCTAATCTCCAGGCATAGATCAGTTGCATACTATGTTGCACAATTTCTTCCAAAAACGGATTTCTATTCCCTTTTAGCACCATCACTGGGAAAGACTGTTTACTTGGACTTCAACTTTATCTAACTCTCTACTTGTCAATTCAGAGGCATGGAGGTTTAGCAAAGAAACCAACAGCACTGTTTGACTCTGCAGTCCATTTAAGGATGATGAAGGAGTAGCATACATTGGTGAGGGAGTTCAGACATGTAACACTAAATGTTCCTGGGAAAGAGGAATGCCTGACTGGGTATGTTGCGTGGTGCCAGTGAGGTATGGCATGGAGGTCATGCTGGATGAGGCTTCCAGAATAAATAATAGCTGAGTTGTTCCACCCAAACTCAGCAATAATTTGTGCTATACAAGGCTCTGGGGACTTTAATATCCACACTACCTTTCCTACTCTGATCTTTACAGCCACTGGCAACATCTTTTAGGCTTCTTTGTCCAGTTTCTTGTCAGAAAATGTAAGGAGCAGGAAAAGAGAAAAGGAGATATTCCAGTAAGTATCACCAAAGTAAAGAGACAGACAATGAAAAAGTTGAATGTGAATATTTGCTCTGTTTGAGGGTCTGAGACAGCTTTTGAAAATCCTGATGCTGGGGACAATATCTCCTAGATACTACCAAATTTCAGAGGTTTTGCCTGGTTTATCTTCACAGAATCATAAAAGCTTTTAGTTTTTCAGGGACCCCCAGACATCATATAGTCCAACCTCAACCCCACAGGAGATATCAGGAACAATTTCGTGGAAGCTAAAGAATTAGGCACTACATAGACCTGGTAATCGTATAGAGGCAGAGGAAAGGATCAAATCACTAAACAGAGGGTTACTTCATTACTTTGTGGAACTACCATTGCACAATCATTCTCACATGGCACATTTTCTTCTCACAAGTGTGGTTAAGGAAAACCATCAGCAATAATTTCAACTTTGTTTGGATTTTGAGAAAAACTCTGGTTACATATGCCCTCATACACTCTCTAGGAATAGCTGTGCTGAAGCCGATGAGACCACAGCAACTTTTAAAACAAGAGATGGCAGGAACTCAGGTTGACACAGTAAAAAATTTTGCATTCCATTTTGTTGTTTGAATTATACTGAGACCCTGTTCTGTTGTCATAAGAAATGTCGTCAGGTTCTGCACCAATTAAATTCTAAAATAAATGAGTCTTTTCTAAAGCATTTAATCTATCCTTTACTATATAGGTATTGTATACATTTTAAGCACCTCTGCTGTGCCTGACCACTGTTCATGACAGCTTTTAATGAATGAAGATTGAGTAGCAAGGATTTCTAGCCAGCCAACAGGCAGCTTCATTCATGTTAATTGTAGGAAGAACTTGAAAACGACTTAGCAATTTGAGTAAATGAGGAGAAGAATCAATAGACAGCCTTCATAACTATAATAAGGCAAACATCGTTAAAAGCTTTATCTTGATCATACTGCCTCATTTCATTTGAGTTCTCCAAACAAACAGTCCACATGTTGCATTATCGATGCATCCATCCCAGCCCTCTGGCTATTCCTGCGCTGAGCAGGGAGCTGGCAGACATTGCTGGCTCCAGTAGAGACAAACTGGCATTCCTAAAGGAAAAAAGAAAGCCACAATGTATCAATCATTTATTGTTTGCAACTGAAAGCGGAAAATATTTCATTAAATAAAGAAGTAGACTTATCTTCAAGACCTTTTATAAATGACAAAGATGAGTAACAGAGACCAGTGTGTCGAAAAACACAGAGTAATACAACACAAATGAAAAACAGATCTTAAAAATAGTGCTAGTTGGTTGCCTCTTGCCATAGACATCCTTTATTAGAATAAGATAGTCTCTCAACAAAATCTGAAACCTCTTTACTGATGTTCTGTGGAAATGTTTTCCAGATTAATTTTTCACCTGCTTTTTTATAAACTGTTGAAACCTTCAGACTGAAATCACGCTTGTTAATCAACTCACATGCTTGTCATGTTAGTGTAGCATTGCTGGCTGCTTCTAAATATATTCAAGCAAAATCGGAGGTGTTTGCCTGAAAAGCACTTTCTATGGGTATCTCATTAAAGGATTTCCTGAATTTATTTTAAAACTAACACAGAGAACAAATCAGCTCTAAATTCAATTAAAGACAATTACTGAATTCTTACAGGCTACTTTTTCAGCTTCAAAAAAGCAAATATCCCATGCATTGATCACATAATCACATATATTAAATCTCTGCCATGGAATGCAGGTGTGTGTGTCAATGCTCTAAGTATGTTGACAGACAAATCAAAGTTCCTTGGTAAAAAAACCCTCAGATATACATTACTTGAATACTGTGTTTTCTTATAGTTTTATATACATTAAACTGACAAACAACTCTGATGTATGTTCTCATTTTATATGAACAAAAATGTACTTGTGAAAATTCAGAAAAATATCAATTGCAACATATATTACTTTATTATGAGCATACTTTTGATTATAAAAAATATATAATCATAGACTGTACATTAAAATAATTTCTAAACTGATATTGCATACATATGTACACAAAACTTCAATACTTTAGGAACTACCAAGGTTAGTTTTTACATGTTTGGTGTCATTATATGCAGAGTGTAAGGTTGTCACAATCTATATGTTAAATATTTTAATAGACCGTGTATTGTAATATTTGGGTGGGATTTGGGGGGGATAGGTTCCTGTGATGTAATTTGAGTTGAATAGTCCTTGCAGCAAACAAACAAATCAATGAAAAAATTGTGTGGATATGTGATTCCTAATGTCATGCATTCATTTTAAGATTAATTTTTTCTAAGATTAATTATTTTGTACATTTTCTGAATAGTTAAATTCCTAAGAAGACATTTCTTCTCTGTAAAAATCAGTGGCATACGGCAGAAATAGGAGTACCAGCAGTTTGCTGTACTTTAATGTACAGAAGTGTACTTCTGTGAACAAGAACACAGCATTATCCCAACAAATAGCACCCTGTTTAGCTGACTCAGATGTCATGGTACCTTCCCTTCTGAAAGATCCTTCTTTTCCTTCCGTTGTAGCCATGGTGCTCACGGCAAAGTTACCAGTTTGTGTGTTTCATACCTGCACTGGAGAGAGAGAGCAGACTGCTTTTAAGTTGAAAGTGTCAGCTGTAATTACTCAGGTAGGAACTGAGATGTTCTGGGTGAGCCTAAAAGCAGAATCCATTAATTTGTAGCTCAACAGTACATTTGTATTTTCAGCCTTTTACCATACATGCTACACCTGCCTCCAGTAGAAATAGCACTGGGGTAGGTGCTCTGCCCTTCCCTTTTTCACCTGCAAGGCACATACAGGAAGGCTGCATTGCTGCTGCCTCGTCATATCTCTGGCATGGCCATCAGCCCAGGAGCTGGGGTGCCCTAGGAGGAGTGGGGAGCAGGATGGAGGCAGAGAAAATGCTCCTCAGAAAGCCTGTCACAAGCAATCACCTGCCAGAATGGGAAAGGTGCAAGGATAACCTGCCAAGGACCACATATGGCAGTGCCCACAACTGATGATGAACAGCATAAAGCTCACCAACACAAACCAGTCCCCATCCCAAAAATGGTGCTCTCTAAGTGGGAAAAAATACATTTCCACTGCTGCCAGCAGGGTTTGTTGAGGCAGGTAGTGTAATTCTGCTGTGATAGAATAATGATATCTTTCAGTACTCTCCAGGAGGCCCAGCTGTCATGGTGAGAAAATAATTTTTTTTTATTTTCAATGCTTTTCCCTTTGTATTAACAATCTGAAGGCACTGTTTTGCTGCAAGTCCATTGGCAGGTTTTCATTTGACACTAGTCACTTTCCTTTGAGATTTCATTTGAAATTAACCAGTTATACAGTGAAATTCCCTTTTATTTGTTACTCACACAAGATAGATTTGAATCAAGATTTAAAAGCATAAGCATTTCTCTGTCTCTTTAATAAACCTCTTTAACTTTTTGGTTTTTATTTAAAAAGACACCTATAAAATATTAAGATCAACTTCTAGCTTTTCTTTGAGATGAATGCCAGTAACCTGTGCATTTCAGCATATAAGATCACCAGAGGTATTAAAAAGAAAGTCTTTCTAAAGGTGTTTGGTTACTCATCTCCCAGTGGTGTTGTAAGAATTAATTAGCTAATGACAGTGCAGCTTTATATAAATGTTAAGTATTATTGCTGACAGACTAAGGTTATGAGTTCTGAGTAGCAAAAACAGCTTTTTTATTGGGTGTTGTCTGTCTCTCTCCAAGCAGAAGAGACCCACCCTCAGGAGTTATGTGGTAAATCACTCTTCCTAACTTTTCAACCTTTCTCTCTCACAGAATTACTGAAGATGACAGAGTTATACTGGTGTGTTTTTGTGATAGTCCAAGAAGAAATTGCAATAGGCTAAAAATCAAAATTAGGTAGAAGTTTCCTCTACTGTTAACTGATTCATAGAGCAAATCCCACAGGGAGAAGTGTCAAGACCCATTTGTCTGCTGCTCTGCAGCCATTCACTATGTAATCTAGGATCAATAAACCAAAATTTGGGAGACACACAAGGCACAATATTCATTTTTGCTGTCCCAGGCATTTAGAAACCTACACATTTACAGTTCCAGCCCCCAGAAGGAGTCAATGCAAGCAGCTGTATAAGTATACTCAGCTCATATTCCAGTAGCACAAACAGCGATCATCAATCTTAAATAACAAGTTTGAGCCATGACTGCTTAAGTACTCTGGTTCAAGTAGCTCCTCTCCAGTGGGTTTATATCTTTATATTCCAGAATGTACTGTGCCGGAGCTGATTTTCTTCAATTTATATTATTTTAGCAAATAAAATCTGCAGAAGTGATGGATTAGTTAGTGAGGCAATTAAAGAGGTTAGAATCTGCAAAAATTGTAAAAAGTCATGTGCACACGAGTTACGAGATATTTCTCTCTTCTTCTCTTGTTCCAGCATACACAATGTGGTAAAACATAATTATTTGAAAACTTCTTGACTTTCACGGGGGAAAAATAATGAGGTTGAGCATCATACAGAATTCAAACATGGCAAACTCTATTCCCATTCATCACAGATTGCTCTTTCTTCATCATCTTTCTAAATGTCTTAATTTTACATATCTACTATTTACTCTATCTAAAGTTACCTTTTTGCCAAACACCAACAACTGGTAGCATATAAGGCACATCAGCATATTTTACACCAATTTAGCAATCAGGTTTTAATTTTCAACCTAAGAAGACCCTTGGGAAAAATTAATACATTAGCAAAACCATTGCTTAAAACTTCATTTTACAAAAATTCCCACCATGTTTTACTTCTGCTAGTTCCCTGTCATAATAAAAAAAAAAAAAAAAAAGAAAAAAGAAAAAAAGAGAGAAAATAGAAAAAAAAAATTTGTCCATCTAAGTGAAAGAAAACACAGGAGATCAGACTAAATTTTTCCTGTTAAATTAAAAATACAGATCAGGTCCTACCACCATGATTACCACCTAATAGGCTGTTCAAAAGGGCAATTCAGATAACAAAACTGCATTAAAAGTACATACATAATAAATGTTTGTGTAGAAACAGGATGTTAAGGCGTCATCTGTGATGAATGAAAAGGTTCTGGCTATAAAAGAAGTCAGTCATTGCAAAAATCTTAATATTTTTCTAATCATTTCAGCATCAGGCCCAAGTCAAATATTAATAAAAATATGTTAAAAATAGATAAATTGATGTTTCCCTTAGAAAAATTTTTCCAAGGAAATCAACTTCAGTGTTTGCCAGAAAATTCCAGTTTAATATTTCTTGGGTTTATCTTGCATTCCTGGTTTCTCATTATGCTGTTCTCTGTGTCGTGGTTTGAAACCCCCAAAAATCCAATTTCCGAGTCCAAGCCCCCCTCCCACTATTCACCCCAGTGTGAGAGGGGTTTTCCAGACACAACACAAGACTCAATATGGGGGGAAGGGAATTATATTACAATTATTACACAAATAAATATTATAATACATTATATACATAATCCTATCTCTCCTATGATAAATCAGTATTTACATTGGATCAAATCTCTTTTCCCTCCAATAAAAGTTCAGAAGGGAAGAAGGAAAGATCCTTTCCACATTCAGAGCAGCAGTGTCTCTCTTCTTCAATGCAGCAGTCATAGCTGGAGTTGTAGCTGGATCTCTCTCTCTCCATTACACACAAGGGGGGGGTCTCCTCTCACCCCTCTCGGCCCTTTGGCTCCAATCGAAGGTCTCTCTCCCATGGACTGCGAAGTAGGGACAAGGCTCACCTCACCATGTCATATCACAAAGTGTGGGTGTCTTCGTGACAGTCCCTTCCTCAGGGGATTTACCCCCTGAGTCAGAACGTTTAGGGCAACTTTCAGTTCAGTCTTTTGCCCCAAGCATTCTGCCAGAGCTCCTGTGCTCTGTCTCAGGCTGCCAGCCTGGCAGCAGCAGCGGGGGGAGGCAAGGCCACTTCCTGCGCATTCCATCCAGCCGTCCCAGTCCAGCTTCTAGGATGTCTTGAGCTTCTCAGCTCCTCTTTCTCCCATGCTGCTGCATTCCAAGACTCCCCTCAAGTAGGAGTCCACCCCTTCCTCCTAGGAAGGGGTCTCAAAGAGGTTTTGGGGGGGGATCTGATTCAGTTCTTACCCCAAAACTGTCTTTGTTGAGCTTAGTGCTCTCTCTCTCTCTCCATCAGACATCTCTGTGTCTCTCTGCTTAGCTGCATGCCGTCTTTGCTGCTTCCCTCATCTCTTTTGGCTTTCAGCCACAGTTCTCTGCTCAATGCTGTCTCTGCCGCCACTCCTGCTGCCCACTTGCAGTGGAGAAAGACTCCCTCAGCTCTTTAGCCACAGAACTTGGTCCAGTTTAACACTGTTTCCAAGTTTCTCCAGCTCCAGCCAGGGCTGGGGGGGGCCTTGTCCCCCAACGGGGCTCCTGGCCCCTCTCTCTCTCCTCATGGTCTCAGAACATGGCTACTTCTCCTCCAACTACCTCCTCATCCTCCTTTTCCGGTCTGGTGTGATATGTTTAAATTTTGCAGGGGGGCTGACTGGGTCAACATCAAGTGACACCACCCCCTTGGGGGTTACCATTTTTTTTAACTCCAGGGGAAAAACAATTTTTTCCCCGCCATGCTCTGCTAGAATATAAAACCCTCCAGTAATCATTATTTTCTTCTTACTTGTGATACTTACACTCTGTAATTAAACACTCTCTCATCGTCTTTTAATAAGTTAAATCTGAATCTTTATGGTCTTTCCATTTTCTTCAGTCCTTGAATTGTTTCTGAGGCACTTTATGCCTTACCCTGTGGAGCATAAGCAACATGGTACAGAGGAGGAAAAGTTTTCCCCTGACTGTACTAATATTTTGTTTAACAGGGATTTATTTTACTACACAGTCCAAGTTGGTTTGTATGACTGTCCTACCCTCTTCCTTAATTACCACTCTGCCCATTGTTTCTCATCCCCAGCAGAAGAAAGCTTTGCCTGGTGTTCTGCAGAGCTTCTGCAAAGCTTCAATAGAAGCATCTCCATTTGTAGGCAATTCCCTTGGGTGATTGTTTTGATGGGCCTGCAGTTAGTTAGTTCTTAATGTATATAATGCAGCATCCTTGATTTACCCTGTATAGTGTTATTTTTTTAATGAGAACACCATAGTACTAACTCAAGTGTCCAGAATACATCCAAGCAGACTATGAGTTTGGTAAGTAATGAAATTTGCACGGAAGTAATCTCCTCAGGGAATTAAAAAAATAGTTGTTTGACCATTTTCCATAACATAACGTAGTTGTACTGATTATACATATATTTTGCTATCAGTGGAGTACTGATAATTCTCGACAGTCTGGGGCATCTTACCTGACTTTTGGAAAACTGTTACAATATTAGCACTCAGAATCCTTATTTGTTCCTAGTATGCCAAAATTTAGTAAACATACTCAGATTGCAGATTACCTCCACCTCAAGCTAGTGAATGTAAGTTGACTGACCCTGTACATTTGAACTGCCAAACCAACATCAAATTTGAATAAATATTGCTAATACACCTGTTACTGTGCCCTAGTCCTCTTATCTTCAGCGTGCTTGTAACTTCCAATGTATTTCTGCAGAAGGTAACCCAGAGAGCTCTGCTGAGGTAATGTGACACAAAAATATTTGTAGTGAAATATGCAGTTCCCCAAATCCAAAAATGTACAAGTACTGTTAGTCCACTGATTATTGTGTTAGCTGTGCATATGAATGACTGACCGAATATGAAAATACTCAGATTTCCATCTTCTAAATTTTGTGCTTTTTTTTTCCCAAAAAGTTAATAAGATTTTTTTCTGTCACTATGGCATCCACTTTTGGAAAACAGTGCCTATTTCCTAACTTCTTTTTAATCCCTGTGATACCCATAATCCTGTGTGGTGCCAGATTAGCAGCAACACTCTCCATTCTCTTGATCTTCAAAAATTCTCTTTGGGCAAGATTTCTTGTCCAAATTTCTATTTTAAATCTTATATTCCTGGATTTCTGTGTAGTCCAATAATTATGTATCATAATTCCTATCTGCTTGTGATTGACCTCAATTCATTCAAAAAAAGCTTCTTAGTGCCATTCTTTCCTGGAATTTATATGGCACACTGAATGTACTATAATTAATTTAATTTTATTAATTATTATTAATTAATTTTTCACTAATTTAATTTCAACTATTTTGTTGAAAGCTCGAGTGAGTGTTGCTATGTGAAAGACTACTTCATGGTTGCATGCAGCACAGTGAATGCCCACCTTTTACTTGAAGACAAGGGTGGGTCTCAATGATACCTTGCCAGGGGATGCAGGGTGAATGTTTTCAAGATGAGAGCAGGGAAACAATTTGTGGAATACTTCTGTATCGCTCATAGTTAGCGTGTAGGCTGCTGCCAAATGCTGGTTACTGTCTTCCTTCCTGAAGCAGTAGCGAACACCACAGCACAATGCTATTTTCAACTCCTTGACGAGATGACTACAATATAAAATCATGCTGCGTGACCAACATGCCAGGTGTTTGCTGTTCTAACTCCCCTTTTATTACTTTGGGGATGAGAAAATGATGAAGGGAGGGACTGCAGTTGTAGCATCACGTGTGACGCTGCCCTTATATGATAAGGAATAACTACACGCTCTCCGGAGGTGGTGGAATCAAAGAGCCTTTATTTGAATCTCGCGCTCACTTTTATATCCCATAACCATGTGATCCCTTCACCCAATGGGGGCTGTGAACCTCGGCGCATGCTCCTTGGGCCTCTCTGCCCTGGTACATCCCTCTGCACCTCAGACATGCCTCCTACATCACCCCCCTCTAAATTATCTAAGAGGATCACAAAAACAGTGCAAAACAACAGTGCATACAAACATAACAGTACTTGTAAACTACTAAAGCTTGCAGTGACCCAGCACACTGCTTGCCTTGGCCTCTTATGCTTCTAATGTAAACCTTTTCAAAACCTTCTTATATTCCTAAGGGGTAGTGCAACTTGGAGAAATAACTTTATTAACTTAAAGGCCTTGGCCTAACTGTGCAAACTTATAACCTTTATTAACTTGAGGGTTTTAAATAACTGGGGAGTTCAACTTTATTAAGGAACGGGCTAAGCTTAGCAAAACTATCTTATCTTAAAGTGACCCTGTGGCTGAGGTAGTGTTTATCGGTGAGGTGTTTTGTGTTTTAATATTTGTCCAGTCATACAGCACATACTCATTCACACATCATTCGCTCGACGGCCGTCTTTCACTCATCATACACGCACTCATGAATTTTATTGACTGCTTTTTGCCACAATGGTCGTTCCTAAGGGTAAACCTGAAATGTAAACATAACTCTTTCATAACTTCTGCGTTACTCTGGTTCTTGCTGATGTGAACGTGTACCTAGGTAGGGCCTGACACACCTGGAAGGAATCCATTTTAACTCTTTCCCTGCACCCACACAGGCATAACCCCTCCCCCACGTCACAAGATCTAGTGGTCCCGTCCACAGTCCAGAAATCAGATCCTTTACCATGACCGGTGGTTTGGGAGAGGCAGGCTCCTGAGGCCTGTGTTGCCTTTCATACTTACTCTTTTCCGTGCTGTCACAATTTAAAAAATTGATAACATAGATTGCTTTCCACAGCCGTTCTTGTGGGCTATCCAGGTTCCCCCCTTTTTTTTGTTTAGATAACATCTCTTTCAGTGTGCGGTGTGCCCTTTCAACAATTGCCTGACCGGTTGGTGAGTGTGGGATGCCTGTGACATGTGAGAAACCCCAGTCTGATAGGAAATCTCTTACCTTTTCTGAGATGTATCCTGGTCCTTTGTCAGTTTTTATTTGTTTTGGGGTACCAAGGGTGGCAAAACAACTGAGCCAGTGTCTTAGCATATCCTTGGCCTTTTCCCCTGTGTGTGCTGTGGCTGTTATGTACTGTGAATGTGTATCTACTGTTACATGTACATATTTCAGTTTGCCAAATTCGGGGATGTGTGTGATGTCTGTTTGCCAGATCTCATTAGCCTTTAACCCTCTAGGGTTAACGCCTTCCTGAGACGGCATGGGTGTGATCTTTTGACAGTCTGGGCATGACAGGATGATGTTTTGAGCCTGATTGATTGTTATTCGAAATTGTTTCTTTAGAGAGCGAGCATTCTGATGGAAAAATGAGTGAGACAATTTTGCTTGCTCTAAGACTCTGGGCACTGTGTTAAACATTGCTGCTCTGTCAGCTTCCCTGTTCCCGTCAGCTATGGGTCCTGGCATGTTGGTGTGTGACCTTATGTGCATAATATAGAAATCAAACCTCCTGTGATTAATAAGAAACCAAATAGAATGCATTTCAAACAACAAGTGTGGGTTAGAAACCTCTCGAAGAAACGAACTTTCAAGGCGCGATACTAAACCTGCAGCATAACAAGAATCAGTAACAACATTAACAGGTTGCTCAGAAAATTTCTCCAGGGCAATACGGATGGCAGCCAGTTCCAGAACCTGTACAGAACCTTGGTTCCTGGTCTGCACTTCCTGTTCCCATTGTCCTGTATCGGGGTTTACCCAAGTCACTGCAGCTTTTCATGTTCTCCCAGATGCATCTGTGAAGACCGTAAGGCCTTCTACTGGTTCATGTTTGCATCTGGTTGTGGCTTTTAAAGGTAAATTACCTATTTCTGCCCACAATCTGTGTTTAGGGAGATGAATGGAAATATCACCGTCAAAGCCTGACAAGGCAGCTTGGAATCCCATGTCCTCAACCAGCATCCAATCCAAATTGTCCTTCGTAGCTGGAATGTAGATGGTAACAGGGTCCCTTCCGTCCAGTTCCTGCAGTCTTGCTCTGCCTTTAATGACAAGCTTCGCAAACATCTCATTAGCAGTCCACACAGTTTTAGGTGGTGTATGGGGCAGAAACAGCAACTCTAGAATTCGCAGTGGGTCTTTTTCAGTCTGATCCCACTGGAACAAAACTGCAAATGGCTGATACCTGCTGGGAACGAGGGCTAGGCAGATTTGCAGTTCAGGATTTCTCCTTCTGCCTTGCCTGCTTTCTATTGCCCTGGCACAAATGTCTAATGCCTGTTTGGCCTCTGCAGTCAGAGCTCTGTTAGACGTTAGATTGGAGTCCCCTTTTAGCAGCTCAAACAAAGGGTGTAGCTCCTCTGTGGTTAAGCCTAAAACAGGCCTTAACCAGTTGATAGCCCCCAAGAGTTTTTGCAACTCGTGTAAAGTTAAAGTGTTTTTTACCTCGAGTTGCAGTGGCTGTGGGGAGATTTCCTGCTGCGTGATCCTCCATCCAAGGTATGTCCAGGGCTGCGATCGCTGGATCTTTTCTTGCGCGACCTGTAAGCCTGCATCTTGGATAGCCATGTTTTAGAGCAGTAACAACAGTTTCTAGTTCATTTTCTGTGGCCGTGGTAATTAAGATATCATCTATGTAGTGATAAATGATGGCAGAGGGGAAACGCTTTCTGATGGGATGAATAGCGTTTGACACCACTGTCTGACAAATCGTAGGACTATTTCTCATGCCCTGAGGGAGAACAACCCAATGGTACCTTTGCATAGGTTGTGCATTGTTCAAGGCCGGGATGGAAAAAGCAAACCTTGGTGCATCCTCAGGGTGAAGGAAGATGGTAAAAAAACAGTCCTTTAAATCAATTACCATTAGAGGCCAGTTCGCTGGGAGCATAGAAGGTGAAGGCAGTCCTGGCTGCAATGCTCCCATGGGCTCTATGACTGCGTTTACTGCCCTTAAGTCCTGCAGCATTCTCCATTTCCCACTTTTCTTGGGAATGCAAAAGACTGGAGTGTTCCAGGGGCTAGTTGTGGGCACAATATGTCCTGCTTTTAGTTGCTCCTCTGCAAGCTTTGTTAATTGTTCGAGCCGTTCCTTTTTCATAGGCCATTGGTCCACCCAGACTGGCTGCTCGCTTTTCCAGACCAGCTTAATGGGTGTTTGGGACGGCTGACCAATGGCTCCTATTGAAAAACCTGGCTGCTTGCAGGAGGAATTTGCATCACTGTGCCAAACTGCCCAAGAACATCCCTTCCCCACAGTGTGCAAGGAATGGGGGCAACAAAAGGAGCTATCTTGGCTGATTGTCCTTCCGGGCCCAGGACAGTGAGTACTTGGGCACTCTGTCTGGGCCTTTGTGTTCCTCCCACCCCCTGAATGGTTGCAGCTGGGCAAACAGTGGGCCAGTTAAGTGGCCACTCGGAGTCCTTTATGATGGAAACATCGGCTCCCGAATCCACAAGGCCTGTAAATCGATGCCCATTCACCTGGTATGTCATGAGCGGCTGTGTGGATGTGATGGCTGTTGCCCAGTAAACTTGTGGCGTTCCTGTGCTACCGAAAGCCCCTGAACCCCACTCCCCCTCCCCTGTAGGCGACGCGCTGTAGAAGGGGATTAGTTGGGCGATTTTCTGTCCCTTTGGGATGAAACAGGGGGGTGAAGGGGTCCAGGCCATGATCTGAATCTCACTATGAGAGTCTGAGTCTATCACTCCTGGCAGCACAAACAAACCCATTCGCGTAGTGGAGGACCTTCCAATCAATAGTGCATGCACTCCTGGGTTAAGGGGACCCCAAATCCCAGTTGGAATTAGCACTACCTCTGTGGATGTTATGAAGACAGAGTCCCGGTTGGATAGATCCAGCCCAGTGCTGGCTGCGGTGGAGGGGCACAAAGCGCTGGCAGGGGTGGGGGGGCACAGATTGCCAGCCTGTTCCCTTGTGTCGCATATGTTTGCTGTACCGGGGCGTGTGGCAACGCCCCTCGTCTCCCGTTTTTTGGCACCTTCCTTGCTTTTGGGTGCCTACGGGGGGCTGCTACTATGGGTCTCCTGGGACAGTCTCTTTGGAAGTGGTCGGGAGCACCGCAAGTGTAACAACCACTCCTGGGTCTGGCTCCCTCCTGCACTCTTAGCTGAGCACTCAGTGCTACTGCTAACGAGTCAGTTTGGTGTCCCACTGAGCCGACCCCTTGGCAGGCACGAACCAGCTCTGCAATGCTGCAGCTCTCCCGTTTAGGAAGAGCCTGCAATGCCCTCTTACAGTCTGGGTTCGTGTTTTCGAAAGCCAGTTTCCTGCAAAGTATGTCTCTGGCTTCCTCACTTTCAATCTGCCTATCTAGGGCAGACTGCAGCCGGTCCAAGAATTGGGAGTACGGTTCTGTCGGGCCTTGCATTATTCGTGTGAATGACAAATTAGTGTCTCGGTCTGATGTGGGAAGTGTTCTCATGGCTCTCATAGCGTGCTTAGCTATCACCTCGTACACTTCCTTATTGTACCCAGATTGAGCATCTATCGACCGATAATTATCCTCCCCGGTTAGTTGGTGTGTGGTAACGCCTGCTTGTGGGTCAGTGGCATACACAGAGCAATTCTCCCGAAAGTCGTTCAGCCACACGTTGTACTGTGTATTGGTAAGACTTATTTTTAAGATAGTCTTCCAATCGTGTGGCATGAAAAGGTAGGTAGAGCTTAGCGTGTCTAGAAATGCCAGGGTGTTAGATGAAGACGCGCTGGTTTCCCGTATTATCCGCCTCAATTCCTTTGTTAGTTCATGCGGCACAGGTTTGAACCGGCGGCTATTGCGTGGACCAATGATGACTGGGCATGCATTAATCACTTGCAAGTCTCCCACCCGTATTGCCTCTTCTCGACACAGACTCCACCTATCATTCGACCCTCCCCCAGTTGCTACCTCGCTCCTTCCCGACGGAACTATGGCTAGCTCCTCCTCCTCCTCCCATCCCCACTCCTCCCCCCCGGCGGCTCTGGCTATCTCGGTTCCCGGTGAGGGGGTGTGGGCGGGTGTCGGAGGCGGCGAGGGGGCGGAGCTACCTCCCCCCTCGCGCCTATGGGTGGGGCGGGGCGGCGCAGGGGGCGGGAGAGACGGGTCAGTACCTGGGCCATGTGATGGGCAAGATGGCGGCGCCCATGCGGGTCCATGTGGACGGTGGTCATCCACGGGATGGGGGGGCGAATCTGCTGGGTTTCCCTCCCGGTCGCCGTAACGGAGCCCTCTGCGGCCATCCCATGAGCGGGGATCTCGCATCACAGGCTCCGTTCCCTCCCGCTGGCCCATGTCCCTCCGGCTCTGGGCTTCTGACTCCGTACTTAAATCACGAACGCTTCCCATTCACCCCCCTGCCGGACTTTGGGCATTAGTGTCCCTACGCCTAGAAGTTGGGCAGCTGCTGTTAGCAGTATTATTCGGGGGGTGCGTGTCGGTGTTATAGGCTTGTGTGGTGCGCTCGTGGACTCTGTGCAGTGCAGACATTATTATCTGCCACGCTGGGAAAGCTCTGATAGCTTGGGGGTCTCCCCCCTCGGCTGTGAGCTTTATGAGTTTCCCCAGTTCTTCCCATATGGGTATATGTAGGGTTTTTGCCAGCGGCAGTTCAGGGGCAGCTGTCTGAGTAAAGCGTACAAACTCAGTGAGTTCTGCCCGTGTGGCTTACACATTGTATGGTCTGAGAAGTATTGCCAGTGCATCTGTGTCTTGTGAAAGTGCGGTGGAGAAAAAGATTCCCATTTTACCTTGTCTCGGCGCTTGAACGCACGCGGTCTGAAGTTCTTTGTGTGGTGGCTGGCTACTCCCGGTTCTGGTCGGCTGGTTTCCCCGGTTCAGCGGTGGCAGCGGCTCGGCGGCTCGGCGTGCGGCGTGCTGAAGCGGCGGGGCTTCTCGGCGCGGGTGGCGCGGCTGGCGCGGGGGTCCTCTCGTGGCGCAGCGGGCTCGGGGCTCGGCACGGGCGGTCGCGGGGGTCCTTCTCCTCGGTGGCGGCTGCGGCGGCTCGGCTCCGGCGGCAGCGGTTTCTCGGCACGGGCGGCGCACGGTCTGCGGGGCTTGCTAGGCGAGGTAGGGTCAGGGTGCTGCGGACGCGGTCGCACAGGGCTCGGCAAGAACGGCGGTGGGTGCGGGGCTTTCTGCTAGGCAGTCAGCCAAAGCGGGGGTCCGGCGGGGCGGCTGGGGTGGTGCGGGCAGCTGCGGCGCCGGGCGGCGTGGCTGTTTCAGCTGTGGCGGCGGGCGGTGGGGCGGCAGAGGCTTCCCCGCGGTTTCAGCGCGTCTCGTGGCTCGGGGGTCCGGGCTGCGGTTACACTGCCGGTCGGGGAGCAGTTCTAACCGTTCAGGCTGCCTTTCAGCTCACTCACCGCTGCGATGTTGTTTCGGTCCCTCTCCGCTTTCTCCGGTGCCCGCCCGCTCCGATCTCTTGACGAGGTCTTCTTTCTTTTTTCTTCCCGTTTTTCGTGCACTAACCTATAGTTTTTTGAGCTCACTAACTTCGTTCCTTGGACTACCCCAAGGCAACGTTTACAGACGTCTATGTTTTTTTCGGTAAAAGGACTCCCACTTTATAAAACTAAAGTGATAACCGGAGACCTACCGATAATACCTGGTACAGGTTTAAAATATCTGATCTAATGTAGATTCGGTCCCGTTGGGGCGCCAGATGTAGCGTCACGTGTGACGCTGCCCTTATATGATAAGGAATAACTACACGCTCTCCGGAGGTGGTGGAATCAAAGAGCCTTTATTTGAATCTCGCGCTCACTTTTATATCCCATAACCATGTGATCCCTTCACCCAATGGGGGCTGTGAACCTCGGCGCATGCTCCTTGGGCCTCTCTGTCCTGGTACATCCCTCTGTACCTCAGACATGCCTCCTACATGCAGTTACTTAGATTTTCCAACGGCAGGTCAGCTTAGATAGCTGAGTTATATTTACTTAAGGCATTAGCATATTGTATATGTCCTTTATGTTTTACAAATAAAAATTAATTGGCAATAAAATTAGCCAAAATAAAGTGTAGTCTGTTAGGAACTTCCAAAGCAATGTTTGCACTTCTGATGGGCTAAGATAGTGCCAAGTAGGTTGGTTTTCCCTGTGCAGAATAGGTATTGAGAAGGCTGCAGTGGAGCAAACTACCCAAACTACATAGCCTACGTACTCACTGGCACGTGGTGAGGTGGAAGGCAGAAGAGAGATGTAGCACAGATACCTTTTCCTTTCAGACCTTAAGTCCTCTGTCAAGTCTATAAAAACTAAAAAAATTACAGATGGTCCTTGTGATTCCGGTTTTTAGTATGCTTTCTTTTGAGTAGGAATTCAAAAGAGATGAGATACACCACTTCGAAATCCAATAGCTGTAACAATTGATAGCTAGTGACTAACATGTTTTCTCCTGAATGTTTGTTTTATTCATTTTCATGGCTAGGCTTCGTGAACGAAGATTTAGGAAGGCTCTATCCACATTTGTTACAAGCACGCTGGTGGCTAATGAGGCCAATACGAGATAGACATTCCGATTGCAAAAGGCACAGCAGAAAGACTCCTTAGGTGGTAAATTCTGCAAGACACGATTCTTTCTGCGTTATCTTTTCTCCTCGAGAGTGATCCTGCGTGCGTTCTCAAAGGAGACAGCTGCGTTATAGATGGTGTGTCTCCAGACCTCACGATTGGAGGCCAGAGTAGACCAGTTATGGTGGTCAATATGGCTGAGGCTGAGATGTTGTTTCAGGGAGTCCTTGTATCTTTTCTTTGGGGCTCCTCTCTTGTGGCAGCCAGTGGCAAGTTCACCATAAAGCAAGATCTTAGGGAAGCGGTGGTCCTTCATCCTTGAGATGTGCCCTGCCCAGTGCAGCTGTGTTCTCAGTAACATGGCCTCAATACTTGTGATTGCTGCCTGTTCAAGAACAGATGTATTGGTCACATAATGTGACCGGTGGATGTTTAGGATTGTACGGAGGCAGCGTTGATGGAAGTGTTCTAAGAGATGCAGGTGGTGGCGGTAGATGACCCATGATTCGGAACCATATAAGAGAGTAGACAGCACTGTGGCTTTGTAAACACTGATGTTGGTAGTTTTCTTCAAGTGTTTATTACGCTTTTCTCCTGAATGTTTGTTTTATTTACTATAATCAAAAGACATAATTCACATTCTGATCTCACGACAGCAAAATTTTCCAAAAGATGTCTTGTAACTAACTGAAAGATACAAATATTTTTCAAGATATTGATTTTAAATCCAAAAAACCTCAAGTCTGGATCCAGATACATATTACCTGTATTAGCAATTTCTCTTTCTGATGGAAATGGGTCAAAGACCGGTACGAATGGGGCAACAGTAGATCCTTACAGTGACTTTTTTTTCAGGCTTAAGAGGTTAAATGCATATAAGCAGACCCAATTGAAAGAAAGCACTGATGATATTAGCTAACAAGAACTTCAAATATTCTTTCATAACTTATCAGTCTAAAGACAAACTGATAAATGGAAAAATAAATGTGTGAATCTACAGACAATAAAGATATATGTAGAGCATAAATTAGTCCCAAAGTCATTTGTGATAAAGTAAAATAATATCAATAGTTTATTAAATTTGAAAGAAATTCCAGAAATATTTCCTTACAATTCTTAGCTTAAAAAATCCTTTGATTCACAAAATTATCACACAATTTAGGAAAAATCCTTGTGTTGGTAGAGGTATCATAAGCTTTTTAAAGTGCTATGGCCTAATAAAACACCACCAGTGACCCACTTCCCATTGACAGAAAAAACTTCTTCAGATCAATTGAATTTATTCAAAAGGGCTCTGACACTGACCACACCAGCTCAGCAGCCTGAAACACCTCTATCTAGTTTTAGGCTCAACTCAGTGCAGATTTACAATCTTCTAATCTTACTTCACCATATACAGCAATAAAAGTGGGAACTAACTTTGCAAAGATTGTGAGAGCCAAGGAGAAATTAACCAAACCTACTAGAATTAGGTTACTCACCTGCTCAGTCATGGGGATCATACATCTGACAGGAAAGGCAGTATGAACTGCAAAATACCTCAATTCCCTAAGCCTCACTGAGGCAGTCATGGGCATGAACTGGGATTCTCAAGATCAAAAAAGTGTACTATCTCAGCAAACAAGCAAACTTCATAAAATATCTCCCATTTTCAATCAACTGTTGTCCTATCCCAACATTTAACCACCAACTATAATCTTGACATGTTTGTTTTCATAGCAGAAACGGTGATTTGGAGCAGTTGAAGTTTCTCTGTCAAAATATCGTATTTGCAAAGAATATACTCTAAGCTCCATTTCACTGAATGTGGTAGGAACAAAGAGCAGAAGGTTATTTCCTTGCTCGGTAATCTAGCTCTACTTTTTCAGTAGGTACTCTGCTCAACAGAAGCTTTTTCTCTTGGCTTTCTCCCTGGGCCACCCACGTTGCCTATATGTTTTTTCCCAGCTTTGTGATTATTTCTAAACACATAGCTTCTATCAGTTGATGCCTCAGTCAGTGAATACATAATAATTTCCCAGAAAGTTCTTTGTTCTCCACAAATTAGTTCATACTTCAGCTTTTCTTTGTAGGATAAGTGCCTGGGTGGTGGATTCTACTATTTTCAGCAATTTTACTTTGTACAGGAGCTTAGCTGCTGCTTGGTGTTTAGACTGAAAGAAGGGTGCCCGCCATAACCAGGGGATTAATGAGGTTTGGAATTTTCTGCAGATCAAAGACAAACTTTATGGCAACCATTAACATCTTCCAGCACAGCAATAGAATTCTTGAGAAAAGTCGAAGAAAAGCTGATAACGATCAAGCTGTAAGATCACCTAATCACCCTTTCTCCTTATTGCAGTATTTCCCTCAGGTTATCATGTGAGGTTACACGTAAGGCAGAAAATTAGGTCAAAAAAAGGAAAAAAATCTTTTAAAATATAACAGAAAAAGAAAACAGGACAACATATAGCCTAAATAAAATACAGACCTGAGAGGAAATGGAGAGAAATAATAGGATTGTAGATTTACGTGGAGAAACAGTCATCTACAGGCTCTGATTTATACAGGGCAATAAATGAAAAATGGACAGCATGTATTGTTATTTAGTCTTATTATCAGCCTCCCTTTGAACATGATTGCCTCTTAACAGCTCCTAAACTATGGTAAGTTTGGGCTTGGTGTCCTTCTGTGAAATGTTCCAGAATTAAGGAACTGCTTATGAAGAAGCTAAGTCTTCCCCTCTTCAAGAGAAACAATGTCAATCAGAGAGGCAGAGATCACACTCAATCATTCAAATTTAACACACTGGAGTATGTATCAGAGTCTTAAGACAGACGGATATTTCCTGGTAAAAGAACTGTGAATAGAATGATCTCAGCCATGGGAAAGGAATTAATGATCTCTGCGCAGAAGTTTCCCTAGGTAGAAATGCAAATTATATCCCCTAAATACTTCTTATTTGCACAAATATAACATCAGCAAAAACTGCAGTTATGTTGCCGGAAGCACCAGTTTTCCCAGACCCTGAGCACCTCAAGCACATATCTGCAGTCTGTATCTATGTGCATGCATGGCACATTCGACAGGCTGGGCTTGCCATTCTTGCTCAGAAGCTCTGAGCTCTGGCAGCTGTCTATCAAGTTATAAAAGCTGAATGCGACTCTAGGACCCAGGGCTTGAGAACCCTAAATCCATGGATTCTGAACAGCAGTGAGGGTGGCCACAAAACTGTAAGGTATTTTGAGGAACATGCATGTGCAAGCTGTGTCTGAGTACTTCCAGAAAGAACCCTAGAGGAGCAGAAATACAGATGGGTCACCCTGTGATGTAATCCCAATAAGCTTTATCATTCTGCAGCACAGATAATACAAGTGAAATAATAACAAATAGGATCACATATGCCGTTACACTGACAATTTTTCTCCTTAGCAAATTGGTCTGGACAAAGCATAATAACAGTACAGAACTGTCTTTGCAGTAGCACTAGTTCATGAGACAAGTTAATTATGCTTCTACCAAGCACTACATTCATGCAGTGATAAAGCTTTCAGTGAGCATCATGTCAAAAGTGACAGAAACAGTCTAGATAAGTCTACGAATAAAACTGGAAAGTAGGCAAATGAAATAAAGTTTTAGCACACCTCACCTAGGCACTTCTACCAAGTTTTGTACTGCTATTTTCATTTCACTTAGCTAAGATTTTTTGGTTCTTTCAATTAATTACCTAGTCGTCTCTTCATATTTGAAAGAATGCAAATAAATTTGGGTAAATTAAGAGAAATAAATTTATTATAAACATTATGTTGCAAATTCCTTCTGTTTCAGATTTAAAGACTAAATGTATAGGTAAAGGGACAGATTCTAACTATTCAGAGCAGGATCAGTCTAAAAAGGCTTGTCTGAAACAGTTTGGTGTGAGTTGTTTTGAAAACTAAAATTGGGAAATACAATTGTCTTCAAATACTAATAAATAAGTAAACTATCTAATTAAATAATTAAAAAGAAAATCTCTTTAATGGAATAATTTTTGTTTTGCCATAACAGGATAAAGAACATTCTCAATTAGAGTATTTATGGTTTTATTATGAATAAAAAAGAAATCTATGTCCAGCATTTTAGAAGATCAGTGAGAAATTTCAGAAAGTAGTCTGGTTTCAGCCATGTTAAAGAAAAACAACTTTGATATTTTTCATAATTTCATCTTTTTGCATTATTTCAACTCCAAAGCAGGCCTATATGAATGCCATGTTAGTACTTTTTTTTGTGAAATGTCAAAAATTACTAAGGGTCAGGAAGTATGAATCATATGGGAAAAGCAAGAATATGATCATCTAAGTTTGCCACCAGGTGGATCCTTAAGCTTGCTGAGCCTCAGGAAATCTTTTTAAGTTGATAGAGTGAGGGTTTGGCTTACATGGCAGTACATACTGCCAAAGCAGTAGGTAAGTAATAGCTGTAAGCACACCAGAAATGCATAACTGAGGCAGGAGTCATCTGCAGGTATATTAGTACTGATTCATTGACAGATTTTGTCGTCGGATCAGAATGACAGTTTTATAGTCTTTTGTGGCTGAGTGAGAAGTAATAAGAAATAATCATCCTGGGAAGAAGGAAAAACATGCCCATGCTGTTATGTCTCCAAGGATATAGAACAATAAATCCATACTCCCAGCTTTTTTCACAGGTCCACGTGAAAAGCACTCTTCTTATAAGTGTGCAGTTCCCACTGCAGGTACAAGAGGGGAAAGGCAACACCACAGAGTAAACACAACACACTTAAGACTGGGCCTGCATGGAAACAACTGAAAGGAAAAGGTGATTTTTACTTCTGAAAAGTGTCCAAAAATCAGCAAGACAGCTAAGTTTGGGGTACTGAGAGACATGGAGTAAGTTTTACAGAAGCTACAGAGAGCTGGTACAATTCCTCTTTACTGGTTGAACTGCTGAGTAGCCTGCCAGAAAGCAGTAAATACAAATTCATTTCCTTCATCTGTCAGAGGGGAATTCAACTCCCTTATAACATTTCCAGGAACAGCTATAATCACTTGGCTATGTTTGATGGCTGATAATTCTAGATATTTCTCATGTAGGTGTTTCACTTTGCCTGGATTCTTTAAATTAATACAGAGAGAATGTGAATGTCATGGTCACATTTAGGACACTTAAAGCATGTGGGCATTTTTTTGAGTTAATTGACACCTGCCCAAATTGAACAGTTTAACTCATGCCATGAATCCAGAGAAAAACAAAAAAATATCACATGCCTCCATCAAATGGGGTCTGCCCCCCATGATGTTCTCCAAAGCTGGTTGCTGGCTAGCTTGGGTTGTAACCTTAGTGGCCTAATGCTAAGAGCATTTTCAGAACAGTCTTGCTGTGTCTGCTCAGCAACCACCTCTTGTATCTTGGTTGACTGCTGTTGAGATACCTTGAAACCTTCTCTTATCCAGCTGTTTTGTGAATCTACCTTTGATAATTATTTTTCAAATTAAAACTATTCTTCAAGTTCGTATCAAGCTGACTGAAAAACTTCATCAATCCCATATTTTTGACATACAGTCTCCACAGCAAACTCCTCTGCTGGAGTCCAGAGCCATGGATAGTGATGGGGAAAGGATGGAGAGGTCTTGTCCCCAGAATTTACACTAAATACCTGAAAGAAGGACATTGGACAGCTGCAGGGACAATTTTTTTTTATTCTAGTCTGAAAGTAACTTACAAATAGGACCCCAGGCTGTCCACCATCTGAGCTCTCCTTTGACAGACTGCCACCTGAAATGATGATATAGGAATTAGACCTAACAACTGTATTTCTCACATTCATACATGAAGTGGACCTCTGACAAAGACATTCAGGCCAATTTCCATCTTGTTTGGCCTTGGACATGGAGAAATATGACCCATATACATTATGTACATAAATACATCATCCAATTCTCTCTGACAATGTGTGTTTTGTACGTAAGATATGAGAATTTAGGAACCATGCTGCTCAGTAAAAGAATACTCTGATGAAAATCCAGGATGTGACACACATATACCGCTTGTGTAAAACCTTCTCAACTGAAGTAAATTCATGGGAAATGCACTTGCCAAATCAGAGCAAAACCTAGGAACGACTATAATAATTTTTAGTTATACCATCTACTTTTATGCAAAGCAATTCTTGTAAGGACAGGCTCTTACCAGAAATTGTTAAACTTCTGAGGGCAAAATAATATGGACATCTCTGAAGACTAATTGCTAGTAAAATCTCCTCAAGTGCTTTATGCACATTTTGATTATTAAAAATTATTTTTGAACACAGAACAGAATATACTTCTCAAGTCTACCCTCACTGTTTTTATGGACTTGGTGATGTGTATCATAACTACATTACTACTATTTTCCACAGTAACCTCTTCCTACAGGCCTTTGTACTCTTGTCTATGGCAGGTACACGCTTGAATGGGTAATTGGGAACTATCTGAGCAAAGCAGGGAGTATCCTACATGACGCTGTACTCAGTATCAGTAAGATGCCCAGCTTCAGCCCGTGGAAAGTTGAAGACTGAAACTGTAGCTGTTGGAGAGACATGACAGCAGTCTTTGTTTAATGACCCATTTCAGACCAACCATCCCATTATGCCTCAGAATATTAAAACTGGACTGTAAATTTCTGGAGTGTATGAAGAGCATAAGTCCTGGTTTTCCAAAGGACTTTGGGCCACATGCAGTTTACCTATTTTTATGACCTCATTCAGGCATTAAGTTAATTGATATGAACATACGAAGCTCTAGACATTCAGCTGAAAGGTGATTGAAGGTTCTCAATGCATAGGTTTTTTTAATTTTATTTTTGCTTACTGCTGCTGTTAGGCAGTCTAGGCACAAAACTTAGTGACTCAATCTATTCTCTTTCATATAGTCTTCAGTCAAACAGAATCTGAAATTCATGTGATTATTGAATTATTTAATAACATACTTCTATTAAGGCTAATGTGACACTTAGAAGTAATGCAATATCAAACCTGTCATGCATTTAAAAATCACTTCAGAAATTTTTTACTGTGGTTGTTTTTTTCCAGAAGCTTCAGGTGAGGGGGGGGGGGCTGCAGATGAGTTTATCTCCTGTGATTAGAGGACACAGATTGTCTTGCTCCACAGCATGTCCCCATGGCCCTGGAGCAATATTTTGTTCTCTTTGGAGTCTGAAAGTCTTGATAGAACCAACATTAATTGGATGATATAGAGAGAAGGATTAGGTAACAAGAGAGTTTGAAATCCTTGTGGCTTGAAAACCCTTCTTATGCATATTTAGACAATACAGTAATCCTAGACACTGCTTAGGAGCAAATAAAACAAGATGGCACATTATAAACACCTGCATAAATCCATTTTTCCTGGGTTTTGTGCATTTTTAGGGAAATCTACTGAAAGACAAACATATAGCAGGAAAGCAGAGGAGGAATTCTATTTGTGTAGGAGTTAAGCCCAACCAAATAGTTTATGATTTTTTATTATTTATCTTCTCTCATTATAGTTTCCGGAGAGCTGTTTGAAGATAAGAAAACTGTGTCTTCTACTGTAGGGCAGGGAACACATTGTTGGCACTCAATAACTAGTAACTAATAATAGTTATAATAAATAGACAATTAAGTCTTCAACCAGGCACATATGCTAGCCAGTAAATATTTAGGTGCCAGGCAGCTGACAAATGTCCTTACACATAGCAAGTGAAAATACCTGCTCTCTGGGCATTTTTTCTCCATTTGTTTGCTAGCAGGTGTCACTGCACACTGGTTTTGTTGGGAGGAACCAGACATGGAGGGGCAGGGTACAGGCTCGCCATTGGCATCATTGGCAATGAATACCAAGAGAGGGTAGCTCAGGGATTCCAAGAACCTGTTGCAGACGAAATCAATATCAGTGTGAGGTTAAAAATGCCTGGAATGAGAAGGTTATCCTTTGACAAAATATTTTTATGTCAGTCCTTGTTTTAAGCCATTGCAAAAGCCCAGGCTAGGGCATTTAATCAAGTCACAAAGAGCTGGTGGGGAAGAAGGTTGCAATTCCTAGTATGATCTTTTAAGCAACCTGGTGTTTTCTAACAATAGAGAGGAAAAATCAATTTCAAGGGTGTTTGCTGTATTTCAGTCACATAGCTCCAGCCTTTCTCACTGGCTGTAACATATGGATCTGACTTAGGAACAGAGAGATCTGAGGTGCAGGAAGAAGTTGAATGGCCAGTTGAAAAAATCTGACATGCATTAACAACTGTGCTTCATATGACTGCAAAAAAAGCGGAGGACTTCAATAGAAAATTATGTATTAATTACTCTCTTTTTTGATTTGCACAATTTTCAAATCTTATTTAGACCTGGATGACCAACTTTGCTGACTGGATGCGTAACATGATGGGGCAGGGTGTCCTATGTGTACCCTACTACATCTCCAGTGCTCCCCTGAAGCATCAGACCCTGCCATCAATGCATCTTAACTATTTTACCTCATGGGATTTAATGCATGTGGATGTAGTTCCTAACCGCATTCCCCTATCTGCATCCAAGAAGTACTCAGGAAAGAGGGACAGCCAAGAACAGGCTGCTGTAGTTGTCAAAGCAATTTGCACAAGATAAGAGCACCTGTCTCACATAGTAATACTGCCAAGGGATCCCAGCAGAGATTGATATCCCTTGAACTAACCACCATACAAGTCTGTGAGGAGAAGGAGACCTTGTATCCAAGAGTTTTAAATGTAATTGCAAATAATAAAAAGTGGTTGGAAGAAGATAAAAAAGCTTGACTTTCTGCAGCACACAGACAAGCTGCTCCATATAAAATATTGCTGAAATGCATCAAAGCTTAATTTTAAATTTTCCACAATTTATACAGAATATCTCATTCTGCAGTTCTGTTCTGCTACACAGAGCAGAACTTTACTTTACATCACAAATTCGTTTTGCTGTGAACTTCAGGTCTGAACTACAACACAAAACAGATCAGCAACCTAATCACAAATCTGGTTTCCGAAAGTGAGGTAAACTGTAAGTTCTTCAGTCAAAAGGCATAAAAGCCTGTGGCTTGCTCAAATTTTATTACTCATTTCTTTCTTTATAAGCATAAGCATAAAGATTTACTGTTCTCTCTTCTGTCCTAGGGTAAATCCAAGTGTCTTTACTGCAGTCATCTCTGTTCTTCTGCTGCCCTTCTGAAATGCAGGAACAGAATAACTGGGTTTTTTACTTATTTCAAGAACATTTTTACTTGGCCTGGAACATGGTGACAATCATAACAAAACTCTTTAAGCTATATCAGAAGGATGCTTATAGAATTGCACCCTAACAAAAGTTTCTCTGGAACAGAGTGACATTTATAGCCAAAAAAAAAAATTACAAGAGAAAGACAAGATACTCTAAAGAGTATCTTGTAGGGAGACGATAAGCTCCTGCCGGTGTCAGACCTGTCCTTTCTCAAGAACATAGGAAGCATTTAAAGAGAAGGAGGGAGAGGCTGCATGTTCAAGAAGTGTGAAGATGGTCTCTGTACGTGTTTCACATAGAAGTCATCTTGTGACTCTGTCCTACCAAGTCCTCCTGAAAAAAAGGCAACCATAAACACTGCTCATGTTAGAAATGTCTTAACATCACAAGCTTCTCAGTTTTTCAGTAATAAAATCAGATAACAACAACAACAACAAACAAAAACCCAAAACAAAAACAAACAAACAAAACAAACAAACAAAAACAACAAAACAAACAAACAAAACCCAAAAACAAAACAAACAAACAAAAACAACAAAACAAACAAACAAACAAAAAACCAAAACACATGTTCATTCTGGTGTCTCCTACTCTGCATTTCTGGGCCTATCTGGTACACCCATAAACTGAAACATTGTCCAGGAGAAATGATTTACAGGGAGTCTTAATCTCTAAATCTAAACCAGGATTTCTGCTCTCCCTGAGCAGAGACAGCTCAAAACCTAATACCAAACCTGACAGAATTCCTTTTGACAGTGATGCAACCACCAGATGGTGGCATTACCACTACGTAAGATACTATGGTAGCATTTGAATTGGCATATAATTAATGTGATTCACGTCACTGGTAGCATGTATGTAATTTTTGCTATAAAAGGCAGTGGTGTTTTAAAAGGATCTATAACTATAAACCAAAGAACAACAGTCTTGTAGAACAGGCTCAAATTGTTTACCCATTGTTTCCACAATACCTAGCAATACTAGGAAGGCAAAAATTGTGAATTAGGGAAAACTGGTTCTGAGAACCAGCAACGACAGGCAGAGAGGAGCATTTTTGTCCTGAGTTACCTGATAACACCTGGGTCATGTCCCTAGTCCTGTAGGTGTCTCTCTCTTCGTCAGTAATGAGTCTACATCCAGCTTAGGAAGAACTGGTACTTGGTATACAAGAACTACTACTCAGCAGTGGGGACAAGAGAGAAACTCTGTATGTATATATCTACAGTTGCTTTCTTTTCCTTTTGCAAAGAAACTTGTTGCTGACAGAGGAGAGCAGTTGGCTACTGCTCCCTCAACAGTCTTCTGCAAACTGCCGCAGGCTTCTCCTTAAAAAATAATGTTATCCAACTAATTTCAAGCTAATTTCTTACATTGGTCTTATACATTATCAGGGGCTCAAAAAGCTGTAGCCAGCAGTAACAATGTGAAGTAGCATCGTTCACCTAGATATTTTTTGAAGGTGAAACTCCTTTCTATATGACACCCAGGAAACAGTACTTCTGTCTTTCTGAATTTTTATTATTTTCTGTTGTAAATCCTAAAGCGGTTTTGGGAACTTTAGTCTAGAAGAGTCCTCCTGGGTCATCAAGTGCGTTGGTGACCAGTATCCTACTGTCAGTCCCTCAATAGCTGACATTTCTTGCCCCTACAATTTCTCTACTGGGAAGCCATTACAGGATGTTAGACCTCTAATGGTTAGCAGTTTTCCTGTGTTTTTCAGACTAAATTTGTTCATGTCCAATTTATACCCGTTTGTTCTTGTGCTTATGTGTTTATGTTAATGTCTGAGTTATCAATGACTCAATTCTTCTTCCTCAGATCACTCCATGGGATGATGCAATTCCACCTCAATAGAAAATATAAATTGGCAGTTATTTACAAAAAGTGAATCCCAGATCTCTAAGAACTCCTAGAGGACAATTTTTATTGCTCTCTCTCATTGTTTCCACCCTGCCACCTCTTTTCCTCATGCATGCATTTACTCAGAAACATACACTCTGCACACAGTAATATGGAAGGAGTATTTTGCATCTTTCAATTCCCTATACCTCTGCCCCAGCATAGCTGCACAATCAGAACTCTCTAATTCGAATAGAGTTAAGACAGAAAAAAGAACTGGTTTACTTCCACCATTTTCCCACTGGTGAGGAGTGCCTTTCCACAGTTCTGCTGTTGTAGTCTGTGATTACATGAGAAACCTTTTGCCAAGAGAGTACACCAGTATTCTTGTATCAGCAAAGAACTTCTTGTGTAAATACAACCTTGTTCAACATCCTGGCAACCCTGGCACAGAATGAATAGAGCAAACAACCTGCTTCCTCATCCCTGAAAACGGATCTGAGCACATTAGTTGGTGCTGTTGGGCAGCTGGAACAGACCTTTCTTGCCTGGTACTTCTTGTGTCATTAGTAGGTGATTTCAAACTCCAGGACTGTAAGCTCGAACTTTGAAAGAATACACAATTAACAACGAATATTTTAGTGCAATTTAACTGAGAACCCATTAACATTCTTTCTGCTAATTAGTTGCTGTTATTGTGCTGTTTCTCCAATGTCTGCTTCTCTGTGTTAGTCTTGCACACTAGGAGACAGTGTAAACAAGCACTTGGAGCTGAACCTGAAGTTTACCCACCTGGCATTGGAATGGTACGTGCAGCAGAGAGAGAGAGACAAACAAAACTTTCCCGAAAACTTTTGTTGAAGGAGAAAAGCTGTGGAAATCTTGGGGAGAATAGGGGCAAACAGCATCCAGTGTCCTTTATTAGAATACCATGGAAATTCAAATAGAGAAAATTACTCCCCTAAGACTGGGAATCGTAAATGCAGGTATTACTTATTTGGTTTAGCAAAACTATTCCATCTCTTTGAGACCTTTTATTGACTCGCAGGAAATGGCTCTACAAAGTGCAGTTGCCAAACTGTGCAGGAGCTTTTATGTGTAACAGGCAAGTCTGGTCTCTGCTTCTCCATCTCAAGTGAACTAACTATGGATACAAGAAGCAAATATACCCAGGGGGACTAACCAGCTAACAGCAGACTTCCTTTGTAGATTTTATTTTGTGTTTTGTACTGCAACAAATGAAAGCACACCTCTCAGAACCTGATGAATGCTATTGTATGTTCTCATATAAGAGCAGAACTCAGGTAAAACTAAAAAGATCCTTCCAGGCATGCTACAGTGCACTCTGACTGCAGAATGCATTGGATTATTAGAACAAGACAAAAATTTCTTCTCCTTCAGCCAATGCAGAACAGAAAAATGCTCTCAGGACACTCAAGAAAATTAAAACCTAACCCTTCTGGAGTTAACACGTTTCTTGCAGTGTAGCCCTTGTTTTACTTTAGAACTGGTAAAATGTCACAATGGCATGTTAAGTCATTACTCTCAAGAACTATTCCAGTCACGCTGGGTTTAAGTCTGCACTTCAGATTAGCACTTTCCCTTCCTCTGTCTCTTCTCATAGACACATGAGACACATTCTTTACCTCAAATTATACAGGACATTCAAGTTTTATAACGAGTGTTGAAGCCACCTGTCTATATCTTTTATGTTTTGCCTCTTGACCCAGAAAACCTCTGTATACAAAAAAGGGCCTGTTTTGCATCACTTACTCCGATGAAACAGTAAAATGATACATGAGCACCATTCAAGGTACAGGAAGTCATCTCATTGTCTTTAGTGGGCCAGGATTCTTTTTAAAAGGTTTAGCTTTGGAAGTTATCTAATCTTCTCCATTTTATTATAATGATAGTAGAAATGGAATGTTCATTATTTCCCTATTTGCAAACAAAATATAGTCAGAACTGTCTCCTTCATTTTGCTGCAGCCTGAGATATAAAGTATTTAGAAAATAAGTTCTCCAAACCAGCCAGTAGATTCAGGGTCTGGGTCTGATTTGCTTTAGAACTTCCAGAAAAATGTAAACAGCAGTGATGAATGTTTCTTAGCTGAAGGAGAGTCAGAAAGCCGAACACCTTGAGAGTGTTTATGGCTCTGGTGGATTGTCTTGCACCCATCCTGGGAAGCCTGCATGCCTTATTACCTTCCTGAACTGCCTGTACACCAATACACATGGCATGGGGAATAAACAAGAAGAATTAGAGATCTGTGTGTGGTTGTAAGGACATGATCTCACTGTGATTACAGAGACATGGTGGGATAGCTTGCATGACTGGAATGTTGTTATGGGTGGCTATGTACTTTTTAGGAAAGACCGGCCAGCAAGGCGAGGTGGTGGCACTGCTTTTTATGTGACAGAGAGTAACTGGAATGTATGGAGCTCTGCTTAGGGGTGGATGAAGAAAGATTCGAGAGCTTACAGGTAAGAATTAAGGGGCAGAATAACATGAGTGATGCTGCTGTGAGTGTTTACTAGAGGTCACCTGGACAGGAAGAGGAAATCGATGAGACCTTCTACAGACAGCTGGACGTAGCCTAGCGATGCTCCGCAGCGGTCAGCACAGGCTTCAATCTTGTTTAACTCATTCTTCAATGACGTGGATGAAGGGACAGAGTGCAAGTTTGCTGATGATACAAAACTGGGAGCAGTGGCTGATACACCAGAAGGCTGTGCTACCATTCAGAGGGACCTGGACAGGCTGGAGAGTTGAGCAAAAAGGAACAGAATGAGGTTCTACAAAGGCAAATGCAGGATCTTGCACCTGGGGAGGAATAGCCCCATGCACCAGCACAGACTGGAAGCTGACCTGCTGGAAAGTTGCTCTGCAGAGAAGGACATGAGGGTCCTGGTGGACTCTGTCTATGAGCCAACAGTGTGCCCCTGTGGCCAAGGAGGGCAGCGGTATTCTGGGATTCACTAGGAAGAGCATTGCCAACAGGTTGAAGGAGGTGATCCTGCCACTCTCCTCAGCCCTAGTGAGGTTGTGTCTGAAGTACTGTGTCCAGTTCTGTGCTCCCCAGTTCACAAAAGACAAGGAACTACTGGACAGGGTCCAGTTGGAAGGCTGTGATTAAGGAACTGGAACATCTCTCTTATGAGGATAGACTAAGGGAACTGGGCCTGTTCAGCTTGGAGGAGTGAGAGTGGATTTTATCAAAGCACATAAATATCTTAAGGACGGGTATCAAGAGGATGGGGCCAGACTCTTCAGGGGTTGTCAGCAACAGGACAAGAGGCAACAGGCAGAAACTGATGCATAGGAAGTTCCACCTGAACATAAGAAAGAACTGTACTGTGGAGAGCATAATCTGCCCAGAGACGATGCTGAGTCTCCTCTGGAGATATTTAAAACCTGACTGGATGTGATCCTGTGCAACCTGCTCCAGTTGAACCTTCTTTGGGGAGCAAAAACCTACCTTTAAAAATTGTCTTTGAACTAATTAAACAATAAAAATGCTCTTAGAACTTAACGAGATGATCAACCTGTGATAGCAACTAGATGAATCTCATGAAAATATAGAATTAATTGAATTTTTAACTTAGAAGTACCAGTATTTTAGAACATAGTTACTATACACACATTTAGTGACAAACCCGAGAAATATCTCTCAAAGACAAAGAACTGCAATCTGAGGCCAAACATTAAAGTCCCTCTTTTCAGATGAACCTATACTAAGTGATCGGTTAGCTAAAGCTGGAAGAAAATAGGGCTTTCTTTACTGCTGAATGTGAAAGTAGAAAACCCCAGGCAATTGCATTATTTAAGAACACAGAGGTAGTACAGATCAAGAAATCACAGAATTACTCAGTAGGCATCTTGGTAGGGAGAGAGGAGCATACTTTTACAGCAGCTGGAGGATTGTGTTCAGTTTGGGTCACGGAAATGGACAAACTGATCAGTAGGCAGCAGAGCAGGAGAGATGCTTAATGACTTGGTGGAACTTGGACACAGATAATCAAAACCCAAATAAAATTATGCTAACAGAAAACAGAAAAAAAAATGCATCTGGGTTTCAGCACATTATTTGCCCTCCTAATTCTGCACGTTTTCCATGTTAGTAATACAAAAACTAATATATTGTTTAATCTCATGTAAAATATGTATGAGTAGTGGTTCAGGGAAAGGTGTGCCTAAGATCCGAGGCAGACATCACTGTTAGCAGGAGCACAGAGTATCAGAGCTTCCCTTCCTTGAAGACATATCCCTGGGATTCAGGTTATAGGAAGGAGCATTTCTGCTGTCTGCCTAAGTAAATGACAGCTGAAGATCAGGTAGGTGAGGTGGAGAGACACCTGTGTGGCAATGTGGCAAGGTTCCAGCTGAGAGGATAAATCCTTACCTAAGGTTATTAAGCAGAGTTCCATTTACTTCAGCAGAGCTATGACATTTTACACTTCCTTTGTGTTGTCTCTTACCATCCACAGGAAGGCTGAGATTGCAACTACATTATGCCATGTTCAAAACACACAGACCTGCACATCTGCTATTACTCATTGTACACCTTCCTTTATAGTTCACTGGGATTTTAATTGTGTGCTTTCATTTCATGCTCATGAAGGGACAAACATGTCTCTTTAATTATATCTATTAGCATAGTCCTCTAATCCTACCCTTAAAATAGCAGAATAAAGGCAGCAAGCAAAATCTGTTTTGTTTGAATGAGTTCAGCATGTAGTTTTTTAAAGGTAAAACACCAGACTGTCATTAACAGAGCAGTGAGTCACCCTATCAACTGTACCGAGAATAAATAAGAACTGCATCCACTGAAATTGAAACTGTGCTTTTCTTTAATGGGCAAGTGCCTCTGAGGAAAACCTGGTAGGAGAAAGTGATCCACCTTTTGGGGATGTCATTCCTTTCTCCTCAGCTGTGAAATTTTATGAAAATTTTTTTGTGTTCCTAGAAATATAAAAGGCATGTAAGGTGTAACCAATACTCTCTGTTTTTAGTTGCTAGCAAAGAAGGCCTCTACCACAAAAATTTTCATACTAATGGCATTTCTTCAGTCATTCCTGATATCACATCATTTATTATCCTTCCTGTCATTGACGGTATTTTTTTTAGTGGAGCAGTTTCCCTGAAGAACACTATGCATGAACACATAGAATGAGAATATAAGGACAGTAAAAACATGAATGCAAAATAAGAAAACAGCATACTAGCAAAGGGACAATCTCACACACCTGATTACATTAATGAAAAGTCTTATTCCTACAGTAGTCCCATTGACCTCCTAGATATATTAAAAACAAAAACACAATCTGACCCAGATTCTGGATTAAAATAAGATGATGGAACCCTGCTCTGTACTAGTTGCCTATCAGGGATAAAGGCTATCAAACAATCATACCAGTTCCCCAGAACCAGACTTTGACTGTCCTGTGCTGAAATTTTCACTAATACATGCTGTGTATCATAAGGATTTGGAATGTGATTTAACTGAAAGAAGTGACATAATAGTTTTGTGTCATTATCTACTGCTCTTTTGATATCTGATTGCTTGCTTGCTTCAGAAAGCAAAATCCCATTAAGTTACTTACACAATTTAATATATTATGCAAAAAACTAAGTCAAAACCATGCACTTAATAATGTATTTGGAAAATGTGTTTTGGTTTGGTTTTTTCCACTTCATTACAACTAATTCAAAATTAGATACAAATTTAGCTGGAATGTTAAGGAGTTCACTTACATTTGTAGTTGTTATTAAACCTAACGTTACCTTCAGCAATTGAAATTCAGTGGCATGCACATAGCAAAACACAGACAAAAAAAAAGCTTCTGCAGCATGGTAACTACAGACTCTTCAAAGAGTATAATTTTATTAGTAATTTTATTTTTGTAAGGCTCACCATTGTTTCACTTGAAAATGTCTAGGCTTTATCTGTTTGATGGCCAGTCCAAATGATTTACTTGAGAACTTGTGAGGTTATTTAAAATATCCTTCTAGGAAGCCCAGCAGCTTCTGATTTCTACTCTTTGTGTATGCACTTCCTGTCATAAGAAAATTTACTGGCTTCCAGGTGCTGTATGAATTCCTTGAAACAGCAGACAGGGAGGAAAACCCAGGGCAGTCAGAAGATTACGCTAATCAAAGATGGGACAGTTACTTGGCAAATGACTCCCTTAGTCCTTACTATTCTTTGCTCACTCTGAATTTGCCATGGCAAAGGAATGTCACCATAGTTGTTAGAGATGGAGAGTCACATTAGAATCTTATTTTAGCATAGAATTAATCTTACGTGTTTATTTATAGAGTTTCAGTCAGTCTTATGAACATCTTGACCAACAGCACCTGCATATTTTCTGTAGGAAAGTACTCCACCATCTGATATACTCCCTTTATTAGAAAAGTTACCTTTGTTCATTTACTCCATGTAAAATTTAATCATCCCCTCTATATAACAAGACCATGTAGGAGGGCTTTAAAAGTTTAGGATTCTCTTTATGGTCTGAATTATATGGAAAACCCAGGTTCCTCTAGGGTTTTTTTCAAAAGAGCCCCTCAACACTGAAATTTCCTTCGTCTATAGACAGCTAACACTCCACATGTAATCACACACAAAACCTGATCAGATATACTAAAGCCTAGCCATGTGGATACTTTTACTACATGCATCCATAAATGGATGCTTCTTCTGAGAAATCATAGATTTCATTTTCAGAACTGCAAGCTACCTACACCACAATCATAAAGGTAAGAACTCAGCATCTGTGTAAGCCAGATCTTTGTTATACCTCTGGCTGTATGTTCGTAACCTGAAGCAGGGAATATGTATAGATGTATTTGGAAATGCAGACTTTCTTCTCTTGTGCTAGCAACAAAATTGCTTTGCCAGCCATCTTCCTCCATCATCTGTGATGTTCTCATCAACACTCCCTCTAATTCCTTTTGGATTTGTGGCACAGACAGTTGGGAATTCAGTGCAACGGTCAACTCTCAATAGCAACCAAAAAAGAATCTCTTCATGCCAAATGGTCCCACATGTATGTATACTCAAAGCCCTCTAATAGCCCTCTAAGACTAAAGGAAATATTTCAAGTGACAGAACGAGGGAAGCATTCATGCTGCGTCCCCAGCAGTCATTTGAGACCTAGAAGTTGCAAGGTATATTTTTCCATTTCAGAACAATTCTTACAAGTGTTTCATCATAATCAAAATTTCATCAAAAGTGGACTATGGCAGAAGAACTTGAAGATGAGATTCGCATTAGGATCTCCATGTTTTATTTCTAGTTCTCTATCTCTTAACATATTTATCACATTTTGCAAGATCTTACGTCACTTGTGACTGCAAGCCAATATTTTAATGTGACTAACAGAGAAGGGAAATCATACATAATGAGATACAGCTAAGTACAAATACCCATCTTACTTCAAACAAAAAAGAAGAGTGGAAAAAAGAGGAAAGAAATCCTCTGTAACGTATATTTTTAGATAGATTCATGAAAAAGTCCTTTTGGGAATGGTTTTGATTACTCATTTTAGTCTTTCAGAGCTTCAAGTACATTGTTACAAGCTGTCTCCATCTGTCAAATCTCTCTTCAGTGATGCAGAGATCTATGGAGAGAGAGGAAAGAAAAACCAGATTTTCCTTAAAAAGCTCTGGGCTGAAAGAAAAAAGTAAGGCGGTTGGTGTTCGGTTTGTTTTGTATTGTTTCGTTCCTCTTAGTGCGCTGGGAGTTTTGTTTGGGTTTTTTTTCTTTTTCTTTTTGGATAGCTACTGGTAATACAGTTAAATTTTTCTGTATCAAGACACAAAAAGAGAAATGTTGCTAGAAAAGCATTGCATTATAGACAAATCACCTCCTCTGTATTTGTGTGCCCTACTTAACTAGCTCATGTTTACTAAAATCCAGTAGCCTTGGATTTATTGCAAAATGGAAAAGTGCTTGAAATATGAAGGCAGAGGTAGCTACTGGGTCATTTGAGGCTGCAGAAGATAAATGTGTGAAATGTTTCCATACATAGTTCCTGTATCTTTGACTGAATTTTCTTAAAAACAGGATCAGTAAAGTAGAAAATTAGAAATAGAAATACTTTTCCAAGCTGTTGACACTGTCGAAGGCAGAGAGGCCCTGCAGAGAGACTTCGACAAATTAGAGGACTGGGCAATCACCCACCATATAAAGTTCAACAAGGGGAAGCACTGGATTCTGCACCTGGGGTGGGACAACCCTGGATGTATGGACAGACTTTCCAGATGCTGGAAAGCAGTGCCGCAGAAAGGAACCTGGGGGTCCTGACTGATGGCAAGTTGAATCTGAGTCATCAGTGCCCTGGCAGCCAGGAGGGCCAACCGTGTCCTGGGGGACATCAGGCAAAACATCACCAGCCAGTCAAGGGAGGAGATTGTCCCGCTCTGCTCTGCACACTCACCTTGAATATTGTGTGCAGTTTTGAGCACTGCAATATAATAAAGATATTAAGCTATTAGACTGTGTCAGAGGAGGGCAACAGAGATGGTGAAGGGCCTTGAGAGGAAACCATGTGAGGAGTGGCTGAGGTCACTTGGCTTGTTCAACCTGGAGAAGAGGAGACTGAGGGGAGACCTCTTTGCAGTTTACAACTTCCTCGTGAGGGGAAGAAGAAGGGCAGACACCAATCTCTTTTCTGTGGTGATCAGTGACAGGACCCAAGGGAATGGCCTGAAGTTGTGTCAGGGGAGGTTCAGGCTGGATATTAAGAAAAGATTTTTCACCCACAGAGTGTTTGGGTATTGGAACAGACTCCCAGGGAAGCGTTCGCAGCACCAAACCTGACAGAGTTCAAGAAGATTTGGATGATGCTCTCAGATGCAGGGTGTGACTCTTTGGGATGGTCCTGTGCAGGGTTAAGATTTGTTCTCAATGATCCTTGCAGGTCTCTTCCAATTCAGCATATTCTATGAATTTTCTGGTACTATCTACTTTCAGGCCTTCTATCCTGATATTGATTTCTGGCAATGTGTGTATGCAACAGTTATGTGCACGTCTCTGCATGAGTCAGTTGATAACAGAAAGGAATTCCAGCAGTTGTGGGAACCCTGACTGCCCCCCATGTCTATCCACTGGCTGCTGAATATATTTGCAGATTGCTGTTATATCTCATAGTGTAACAAAATAAGCTCTAAAAGCAAAAAACAGTCAAACAGCCCTGTCAAGGCACTGCTAAGAAGTGTTTTTGCATTCTTTGACTAGCATCCACAATATTAGTAGAAAAACAGCCTCTAAAAATAAGTGGATGAGGTCACGCTAAGAAGTGTTTAACTTGAATCTGAAAATGGGAAACATCCAGTACCATATACTGATACTCTTCCCTTACTATTTAACAACCCAAGGCTGTCACTGCTGCCTACTGCTGGGTATCTCCTTCCTTTTCCTTTTCCTTTTCCTTTTCCTTTTCCTTTTCCTTTTCCT